>NC_045435.1:134427092-134564372 GCF_002776525.5 Piliocolobus tephrosceles
AAAAAAAAAAAAAAAAAAAAAAGTAGAGACAAAGTAGATACCAAGTGGTATCAGATTTCTTTTTCTCTTTTTTTTTTTTTTTTTTTTTTGAGACAGTTTCACTCTGCCACCCAGGCTGGAGTGCAACAGCACAATCTCAGCTCACTGCAACCTCTGCCTCCTGGATTCAAGCAATTCTCTCTTGCCTCAGCCTCCCAAGTAGCTGGGACAGGTGCCTGCCCCCACACCCAGTTGATTTTTGTATTTTTTATACAGATGGAGTTTCACCATGTTGGCTAGGCTGGTCTTGAACTCCTGACCTCAAGTGATCTGCCTGGTATCAGATTTTTGCAGAGACTAATAGATATCAGGTATCAGGTTTTAGCAAACCATTGAAATATTAATAATCCCCCCCAAAAAAAACCAAGCACAGAAAGAAAGCACAGATTCTTCCCCTCTTTTGCCAGTGTAGTCATGGACATTTTAACAGCAGTTACATTGATCTGTTCTGCTATAGGCATGCTGCATGCATTTCCTTGGGAAAATGAAGCAAACAGGATCGAATGCTTAGGGTTTGTTTGTTTGTCTGTTTGTTAGTTTGTTTGTTGGGGTAGGGGTGGGGGGGCGGGTGGAGTTGTTTTAAGGAACACTTCCAGCTCAGTGTCCATCTATCTATTCACTGAGGCCCTCACAACTTGTCAGTCAGAAAACTCAAATGGGTTAAAAGAATGAACTCTGGAGCCAAGGTTCTAGGGTTTAAATCCCACTTCTACCACTGATTGGCTTTTTTATTGTTATTATCACTAGTCCCTCAAGGTCAAAGACAGAGTTAGACCACTACTTCCCTGTAAGAAAAATAAGCCTTGGCCTAGCGCAGTGGCTCACACCTGTAATCCCAGCACTTTGGGAGGCGGAGGCGGAGGCGGGCGGATCACCTGAAGTCAGGAATTCAAGAGTAGCTTGGGCAACATGGTGAAATCTCGTCTCTACTAAAATTGCAAAACTTAGCTGGGTGTGGTGGCGCATGCCTGTCATCCCAGCTACTTGGGAGCCTGAGGCATGAGAATCCCTTGAACCCGGGAGGCAGAGGTTGTAGTGAGCCGAGATCGTGTCATTGGACTCCAGCCTGGGCGACAGTGAGACTCTGTACCCCTCCCCCATCTCCCCCAGAAAAGAAAGAAAGAAAGAAAAAGAAACCTCTTAAGTAATACCCTCATCCAGCTATCCTGGTATCTGGGTGTGACTCTTGATAAATAAAGCTGTAGAAACACAAATGTCCAAAAGCAGGTTGATGATGTTTCTTAACCTCTTCTTCCTTTATGTCTTTAAACAAAACAAGAGTTTACAATAGATTTGTTACTTTATTCTATCCATCTACTCAGACAGTAATAATAATTTTAACAAGCATTGATTCAAATGTTAAACTACCCAATAGATCTATTAGCCTGGGTATTTTGCAAGCACCTCAATTTCAACATCCCAGAAACTGAAGTCTCGGTCTTTTTGCATTTCTTATATTTGTCAACATACTTAGACATTTCCAAAATCATTTTTGGTTTCGCAATGTTACCCTGCTAAATTTTTCTCAAATCCATCTCTTCCTTGAACTCATTTCGGAACTGCCCTGGGTCAGGGCTTCTTGATATATTGCCTGGATTCCTGCTCTAATCTCTCAATGCTTCCTGTCTCTCTCTTCTCTTCTATGTAACACTTCCCTCATCTACGCAAGCATAAAGAGGAGCTTTCTAAAATGCAGATCTGATCTTACACTCCTATTTCCTATAAAGTCTAAAGCCCTGGGCAAGGTTTTTATGGTTCTTCATGGTTCCAATTTATCTTTCCAGTCTTGCTCACTCCCTGCTGTGCTTGTTCAGCCTTGAAGGCTATTAACGGATTTCTCCCAACCACCTTCCCTCCCCTCACCACATACAGAGTGCCAGGGCCCTTCTGGACCTTTGCTCATGCTACTTGCTTTACCTGAGTGCTCTTTCTCCTTTCTCTGATCTGAAAACCTCTATTCAATCTTAAAGGCCCAGCTCAAATATTACTGTTGTTAAATTTCTTTGTGTTAGGATTTCTTCCACAGAATCCCTTAACACTGGGCTTAGATAGCATTTTAGCATTTTAATAGCATTAACAGTATAGCTGGCTAAAAGGCAACGGATTAAACACACAAGTGGTTTACTCTGACAATTAGGTGTTTTTTAAACTATATGATATACAGTTTTATGCATTTTAACCTTCGCAGCTAGCCCAATCCTAAGGATATAATAGGTACTCAAAAGGTTTGTTGACTGAATAAATGAAATAAATCTTTTACCTCAGATATATTAATATGTTTACTTTTCATCAGTACAATCAAATAGATATGTACCTTTTTGCCTTGTTTTATCTGTTTACTAATTTCTAGCAATCTATTCATGCACGGGTAAATGTAACCCTAAAGAGATAATTCTGCCTTCTTTTTAAAATGGCAGTGGACTCAGTGAAAGGAAAGGGGTGAGGACTATCATTTATTCATTCATTTGATGCCTATTATCATGCACCTTTCTAGGCTCTGGAGATTCAGTGAAACAGTCAACATTTCTACTCTCCAGGATCTTCTCTTCTATAAAGATAGGACAGAAAAGAAACAAGTAAACAGACAAACAAGGTAATTGTGTTCCGTGGTAAGGGCTAAGAGAACCATAAAATGGATTAATGTGGCACAACCTAATTACGAATGGGGAATACAAGAGATTGGGTGGTTACCTTGCTGATGAAGTGAGAGCTGAATGTTGAAAGGAGCCAGCCATGTCATGATCTGGGGATAGAGAGGACAGTTAGGGTAAAGCCTAAGGATAGGAGTGAGGAAACGGCAGGAAGCAATGTGGCTGCTCATTATTAGCAAGGGGATCACCTGGTGTAGCAGATGCTGTATTACCTGCTTTCCATGTTTCTACATTTATGTCTGATTATAACTTCAGAAGGCTATCCACACTTTATAGATGGAGGAACAGATCATCAGAACAAGACAGCAGACTTTTCCAAGTCTTGTATCTTGGAAATGAAAGGCATAATCATTCTAAATGAATTCTGACTGTCTCAAAAGTTTAGGATCAAATGTCAGGCTAAAGTAAAGTGATGTTTGATAGCATTACCTCTTTATTGTCTATTGAAATGTCAACCTAAAGTAATCAAAAGGGTAAGCATTTCTTTATAAAAAGAGTTCATTCAAGTCTAAATTTGCCTCTCTTGGCCTTCTAAGGGTTTCTTTTTGTTACTTACAAGTTAGTTTGGGTTACAAAGACTTAATTTTAGTGCTTGAAATTTGATTTCTGGAAGTATGGCAAATATCAAAGGTTTAAAACACTTCCTATCAAAACAGAATCACAGGTTATGGTAAAAAAAAAAGTCAATCATTTAGCCAAAGTGATCATGTAAAGTTTTCACAAAAAATAAAAACTTTTAATCTTTGATAGAAAGGAGATCAAAGTTATTAAACAAAGTCCTAATAAACACAACATGAGACCAACAGAATCTGTCTCTTCCTCTGTCCAAATTTTTTTGCAGTTCATGCAAAAGGTAAGCACAATTTTTCTTACTATTTTTTGTTAATACTACACAAAAATCTTGTTCAAAGGAGGAAACCAAATTTTACTTTTGTATTAGTGTATTAGCAATACTAAAGCCAATTTTAATAAAACCTTAAAAACAAATCCTTCCAATCTCAACCAACTTTGACCATATAAGACTTTCATAAACCTTTTATAACTTCTTAAAAAAATTTTTCTATTTATTCCTTTCTCCAACATTTTAGATCCTTTTAGTTTTGTTTATGTCATAGCCCTTTAATTTAAAACAATTTTAAATAACCTCTTAAACTAGACAAATTAATGTTTTACTAAAAAAACACTTTTTTGTGTTTTTGTTTTTTCTAAAAATACATCTGTTTTATATTTGCAGACAAGACCATTTTTCCCATATCTAGTATTTAATTACATATATAATTAATTTAGCTCACAGCCAAGTCAAGCAAGTATCAAAAATATAACAAAATGAACAGGTTCATGACCTTAAAATACTATTAGAAATAGCGTTACACTGTCTGACCAGTAGACCCTGGCAAAATGTCTGAATTATATTTAATGCTAACAATTCTCAAGACATTTTCATGTTATTTTGGCAACAATTTTAAAACTAGTTCTACTTGCCAAAATTACTAAAATCATGTGAACTAGAAAACATTTGAGTTAGTTTCTATTTTTCTGATAACATATTTATGTACTTAATTTTCCTTTAAGCCAATTAATTAAAGTTCTTTCCCTTATTTTGATAGTGAAATATCACATACTCATGACACATATAAATATACAGACATATAGGCACACAGACAGAAGTAGATCTTATAGCTTTATAATCTTCTTCATTTACCAACTTTTAAATAGTTTTTCTCTCCCTTTAGACTATCAAGGTCTAAGCAATTGTTAGTTAGGCAATCCTCAATTTGCATGTCCAAAGACATGATTTTTAGGTGAACATTTACATCCCAAAGGCACAGAAATTAGATCTAAACACCATTATTTGTTCACACAAAAAAGGGAATAGGTAAAGATTCAGTCAAGACAAAATTGTTGAGAAAAGTGTCTTAAGAATGGTAAATTATATAAACTTTAAGCCAATGTCTTCCTCACTGTAAAAGTTTCTAGTAGTTTAGGTACAGGAGGGAGATACCCTTACAAATGGAGATTTTCTTTATAAATGTAATTTTTTCTTTTATATAGAATTTCAAAATAGCCAGTTAAATGCCAGAAAGTCATATTTTGGAGACCAATCTACACTTAGGTGGTCTTTTCAGCTTTGCTTATCTATCTATCTATCTATCTATCTATCTATCTATCTATCTATTATTTGGTTAGATTATTGACTTCAGGGTGTAGCCCTTTAATCGCTAAGGCAAAGAAAGCATTTTCTATATCTGTACTCAGTATAGATAACTCTGAAAAGAAACAAAGATACTTTGCCTGAAGTCCTATTTTTTATAAACACTTTATCCAGCTTTTTTTTCTAGTTTAAACCAAGAGTATTTTTTCAAGTGACTCACAAACCAATATGTCTTAAAGTTTATGACTTTGGCATCTCCAAAGAGGTGCCAAGAAATCCCCACAAGATAAAGAATCACCCCAAAGACAGCTCAAAGAAAGCAAAGTTTTGCTAGTTGCAAATGGAGTACACGTCACATTTCTGTCTGGCTGTATTTTCTACGATCTCAGCTTGTCAGCTAAGTGCCTATGCATGAAGGTCCAGAAGCCTTGTATGCCCCACAGATGGAGAGATCAGATATGAAAATCTGTCCATGGAAGAGAAAAAAAAATCAATAATAAATGGGTACTCCAAAAGATAAAGAGTCATATGAATAATTTAAAACAAATGAGACTGGTTCCCTGACAGGGAATTGATCCTGGGTCACAGTCATAGCAGCACAGAATCTTGGCCATAGACTGCAGTTTGGAATGTTTTTCTTTAAGTCCTACAGGGGATCCAAAGAGGGAACTTTGAGATTTAAAGGATTTTAACTTGTTTCAGATCTGAGTTCAGCTGTAATGTTGCTTAGCTAATCTCTTGAATGTTAACATTTTACAGACATGTTAAGCTTTACATCTTTAAGAGCAGAGCATTTAAAGGGTGTCATCTGATATTGGGTCAATAAATCATTAAGTGTCATTTATTAATTCCAGTTTAGAAAAAAAATTGTTGGATCTGTAGTTTGTAATTTCAGTAGTTTCATTTTCATTCTGTAGCAACTCTGTTTGTTCCCTCTGGTCCAAATTTAAATACATTTTCCTCTTTTGAGAGAAAGAAAAGAGTGCAATATGGAATTCCAAAAATTTGCCTAAGAGATGTGTGGGAGTTGAGGGAACAGGCTGGAAGAGGTAAGTTCAGATCATAGAGGTAAAAGAAGGAGCAGTTGGAAATAAAAGGGAGAAAGCTTTGAATTTCTTTTTAAATTTAGAAATAATTTTAGGCAATCTCTTGTAAAGAAATGACTTTATCAGAATGTCTTTTAGAAGCTTCTAAGTACCATTGAAAAATAGCTCTCTCAGTTGTTTTGTTTTTATTTTATAGCCAGATTTTGTTTTTTTGTTTATTTGTTTTGTTTTGTTTTGTTTTTGAGATGGAGTTTCACTCTTGTCACCCAGGCTGGAGTGCAGTGGAGTGATCTTGGCTCACTGCAACCTCCGCCTCCCGGGTTCAAGTGATTTTCCTGCCTCAGCCTCCCCGGTAGCTGGGATTACAGGTGTCTGCCACCACACCCGGCTACTTTTTTGTATTTTTAGTAGAGACAGGGTTTCACCGTGTTGGGCAGGCTGGTCTCAAACTCCTGACCTCAGATGATCCATCCGCTTTGACTTCCCAAAGTGCTGGGATAACAGGCGTGAGCCATCACGCCTGGTCACCAGCTTTTGTTTTTAATTAAACATGCAGATAAACGAATGTAGGTATTTCCAAGGTACCCCATTTCCCCATTTTCACTATTTTAGTTTGGGGTCTTCACAGCTTAAGTAAAACCATTTTTCTAGACATTGATGGGAGGTAACACCATAAATATTATACATAGATCTAACTGTAGTTTTTAAAGATAGATCTCTCCTTTAGAAGTACAATAGTTCATAACTTAGATTTGCCTTTTGAATGTCCAAAAAGATCTTGTAGGAGAAATTTTGGTCATTCAAAGAGAAAGATTGGATTTGTCAACTGAATCAAGCTTCAGAATCTGACCAGTTTTAAAGATTACAAATTTTCCCTTAAGCCACAATTATTTCACTTTTTGTTTTTAAAAAGAAGTTGTTTCTCCTTGACCAAATTTCATACAACAGAAAATGCAAACTCTAACAAGAAAGACATTCAAAACCTCAGTAAAAATTGAAAATCCCAAATCTGCAGTCAGCAAAATCTCTAGAAAACAACCAGAACTTCAATTCCAACTCCATTGATTGTGAATTAGGTTGCTTAAATACAGTCTGAATCTCAAATCAAAATCAGGGAGATTTGAAATCTTAAAGGAGCCTCAACAGATGCCCACTGGCTCTGGCAAGGTCAGATGAACAAACACCATTCACGCTGGGACCAAGTATCTAACTGTGGGCAAAATGACAGGGATCACAGGAGGCTTGCTTCTGGTCCCCTTGCATCACCAAAATGTCAACCTAAAATAATCAAAAGGTTCAGAATCTAGTTTAAAGAGAGTTTATTCAAACACAAAACTCGAGGATAGACTATACAAGAAGAACAGATTACAAAAAATGGAAGTCAATGTTTTGGAGCCCAGAAGTTTGGAATCACTTATATAAACAAAGCTAGAGAAGTTTAACAGAATTTCAACATCTTTCTTTCTACATAAGTCTTAATGCATAGTTACAATGATCTAATTAGCTGAGGTGGTCTTTTTCTTTTGGGAAAGGCATATTTAACATTCCATACTGAAGATGTAACCGTCATGGAATCTTGTGTGGCATCTGGTCTGAGTTAGGTACAGGACAATAAAGGAGAGAGTTAATCTATAACAAAGAACTGTGATTGGAAGAGGGGAGATCTGGCTTCTGTCTCTTTTAGTCATTTACAGAACAAGAACGTTAAAGAAGAGAGTTAAGTTATAATCTAAGAAGCAGAATTGCAAACATGCTATGTGACTCAGGCTCCAGGGCTTAACTTCCTCTTTGGCACCATAAATTTAGAGTGTCCTGAAATTTTATTTTATTTCACAATAAACTGCTGTGAACATGATAAGAAGCAAATACAGTGAAATCCCTTAATATATTACTGATATTAGAATAGACAATATTGCCCACCTTCAAGTTTAAATCTATTATATTAAGCTTTTCTTTATGTGCAAGTTGTATGTTTCAAAAGCTGTTTTCTATTCATTCAAAACTATGGCAGAAACTATGTAACAACAAGCTTCATTATAATGGCATTTTAATAGATCAAATAAAAATGCCTATTGGTATACATACTAATAAAATTAAAACTCATGGTTAGATGAGAATATCAACTACTTGAATTTTTTACAGTTTACAGATAAAATAAGAGAGGCTTCAATGTTAAAAGGCAACATTTGTTGGCTAAACATTGCTTTCTGTTTGATGTTAAAACAGTCTATCAGTTCTTCAAGGCTGAACTAGCAGATTAAACAAATAAGAAAATGCATTCACCAAGCAAATGAGGGCATGTCAAAAGAGCAGGCAGTCTGTAGTGAATACAATGAATATATACCTTTGTTTTATTAAAAAAAACAATTTAGTCCATCAGGGGTCAGTAACCACCAAAAGCCTAAATAAAATGTTGATAAAAATCCCATATAAGTTTCTTCCCTTGGACCAGAATAAACTTGAGGCAATATAGAATTCAATTACACCTACATTGGGAGACATTTCTTAAACCTAAGATACTAATAGATTCAAAATTGGAGTATCATCTCAATTAATATACGCAGCACACTAGGTCAATTGCCTTAAGAGATTAGGCCACAGATTTTTAAAGTGTACACAGGGAAAAAGACTACCTCCAAAGCCCTTTCTAAGAAGCATGCCTTCCTCCGCAACTTAACAATAAGATGTGAGTTTTGAAGACCTGATCTGTACACAAGGTTAAAATAGAAATCCTTTACCTATATAGCAAGTATCAGAGCACTGTAGCCACAGTTCTCAAAGAGGATTTGGGTGGGTGTGTTATCTGATCATTGAAGAAACTTACCACCAGTACATTTCTGAGTCTTAGGATGTGCTTTGGTTGTTTTCTGAGATTTATTTCCCTCCAAGTATGCTTTTTCTGTGCAAGTGGAGATTCCCTGGCAATAATAAATAATTTACTTTACGCCCCAAAACCTCATTAGAAATACAGACCATAGTTACCAACTTGATTTTAGGAGCAAGAGATTGGAAGTGATATTTTCCTGGCCTTGTGCAGTCTGTCTCACTTAAGAAGAGGTACAGAGCCTTATTAACAAGGAAGAAAACAATTTACAGGGTTTTTTTGAACATACCTTCAAGATCTGTGATTGATTAGGTTTCAGAAGGTTAAGAGGGAATATGATGCAATTGAGATTTTTATAAAGCACAAATGAAGGATAATTGGGTGTTTCATTTCAAAATAAACCCCTTAGGGTCTTAATAAAATATGTAGCAGTCATTACTTGACATACTCACTGCCTCTTTTGCCCCTTCCTAACAAAACTGGAAGAAGTTTAAAGAACTTCAACTTTATTTTACCCCGTGGGTCCTTGTCTGTTGGTCAGTTTGGAAATAAAGCCTAAAATAACAAGGAAAGTTTGAATTTACATCCAGGATAACAAACGAGTTTCATATTTCCTGACAAATTCAATCAATTAGTGGTGGTGCCTGGAGTTCTGTGTTGAGCAGAATGACAAAGTACGTTGGCTCAGTGAGAAAGAAGCCACAATGGATTATTTATGTTTACCATAGACTCAGGAAGGGAATGAACCAGCACTCATACTATGATTTGCTAAATCTGATAAAGACATTCAAAGAAATAATGGAGATGGAATATTTGTTTTAGAAATCATGATGGAGAAAAAATAAAACTTCCATACCAAAAAGGGAGAAAAGGTAAAATATGTGTGTGTGTGTTTTCCATGTAATGCTTCTAGAATAGAGCCATTCATATATTCACTAAGTACATATTTATTTAGTGCTTATTTAATAATACCATAATGTCTATAATATAAATATAAAATATTTCATATTTAATGTACTTACCTATAAAGCACATTAAATATAAAATATATATTATATATAAATAGTAAAATAATAAATATGTATTGAGTGCATCATTCCAAGGTGATAGGAAACAAATTTCCCACCCTATTATCATCCATGTGATGAAAAATCAAAAAGCAATTGAACAAGTTAACATATTCTAGGGGTTATAATGGCTGAGAATGTTTTTTTAAAAAGCAAAGAAAGTGAACAGAGATTATGGAGGGAGTGATTTCATACGAAATGGTCAGGGAAGGTGTCTCTAAGAAGGTGGCATTTGAAGAGAACCTGAAAGAAGTAAGTGGCAGAGCTGTGTAGATGGGGGCAGGTACCCAGTTCAGGAAGGAGTGATCTGGAAGTATCTTTGACATGTTTAAGTTCAGTATAGCTGGCCTATAGAGAACTTTAGGGAAAGTAGAGGAGATAAGGTGAGAGAAGAAGTGGAGGGGAGAGGCTGCACCGGGGAGCAGATGATGAGGGGCCTACCCTCATTGGCCATTGTAAGAGAAGTGTCTCTTATTTTGAAACAGAAAGTTGCCAGTGAAGAGTTCTGAGCAGAGCAATGACATGGATGACTTGGCTGCTGTTGAGAAAAACTGTGGCATAAAAGGGAAAGGGACAAAAATAAAAGAAAATACATCTCTCAAGAGGCTGCTGCAATAATCCAGGCAAAAATGATGGTACCTTGAACCAGTATAGTTGTGGTGGAGGTGAAGAGAAGGGATCATATTCAGAATATATTGAGAAGGTAAAGCAGATGGAATTTGCTAATGCATTGGAGGTGAGATGTGAGAGAAAGAGAAGAGTCCAGAGTCCAGGAAGATTCCAATATTTATGGCCTGTGCAACTAGTAAAATAGATGTGTCATATGTTGAGATAAGCAGAATTGTGAGAGCAGCATTTTCAGTGAAATCACTACTTAATCTTTGAATCCGTTAGATTCTTTTTAATGTTTTAAATCAACTTTATTAGATATAATTCACAAACAATAAAATACATCAATTTAAAATGTTCAGTTTGATAAGTTTTAACAGTTTTATGCTTTTAGGTAACCATCACTGCAATCAAGATATAGAATTTTTTTGTTAACCCCATTTGTCTTGAGTCCTACCCCAGTCAATTACTCAGCCATCACAGACTCCAGGCAGCAACTGATCTGACTTTTGTTCCTATACCTTATATTGGTCTCTTCTAGCATTTCATATACATGTGATCATACAGTATGTAATTCTTTGGGTTGACTTCTTTCACTTAGAGTAATATTTTCAAGATTTTATATATGTTATGTGTATCAGTAGTTCATTTCTTTTATTATTAATTTTTAGTATTGAGTTGTAAGAGTTCTTTCTGTATCCTGGATATTCCTCCCTTGTCAAACACATGCATAACAAATACTTTTCTCCTAGTCTGTGACTTGTCTTTTCTTTTGAATACTAGAACTTTTAATTTTGTTAAAGTTTAATTCTTCCAATTTCTTCTATGGTTTGTGTATTTAATTTTCAAAAAAGTTTTTTGCCTACCTTAAGTTTGCAAAGTCTTTCTCCTATGCCTTCTTCTAGAAGTTTTACAGTTTCAGTTTTAAGTTTAGCTCTATGATTCATTTCAAGTTAGTTTTTGTACATGGTACGAAGCTTATTTTTTTCCAAATGAGTATCTTCTCCAGCACAATTTGTTATAAAGAATTTACTTTCCCCATTGAATTGCCTTGGCACCTTTTTAAAAAGTCCATTGACCATAGATGTCAAGGTGTATTTCTGGACTCTCTTCTGCCGAATTCATCTATATGTGTGTTTGTCATGCAGTACTGCACTGTCCTGAAGACTATAGCTTTATAGCAAGACTTGCTTTGACCCTCTAGTAAGTGGCAATGACTTACTGTTTTTACTAATACCTGGGTTTCCTTACCATCCATTGATTGTCTTCTCAGCTCTTTTACTATTTAAATGCACTAAGTTCTCTTTGTTGTAAAAACTGGAAGTGGTTTACGTTTTTTAGGTTAAATCTGATCAATAGAAACTCTCACAAAATTGCTAGGTAGGTACTAACAATTTAGTTATCCTCACTTTAGAGGAAGAAATTGAAGTACAGATAAATTAAGCAATTTGCCCCTGTTGAAAGCGCCACAAAATGGTGGGGGCAAGATTCAAAGCCAGGCAGTCTAGCTCCAGAGCTTGTGCCTCTAAGCATCATTGTACACATGATATTCAAACTGAGTGAAATCACAGAGAATGGGGGTAGGAAGAGGTCAGTAGACTGAGCCCAGGGGAACTCAATTGTTTAGAGCTGAGAAAGATGAGGAAGAGCTAATGAAGGAGGCTGTAAAGAAGCAACGAGTGAAGGATGACAACCATGAGAAGGAATTGTACTAGAAACCAGTGAAGAAAGTGTTTCAATAGAAAGGACATGATTAACTATGCCAAATGCTGCTAGAAGGTCAAGTTATGTGAGCACTGGGAAAACAATGGATTTGGCAACAGAGGTCATTGATGTTCTTGATAGGACCAGTTTTGGTAGAATTGTGGGAGAAGAGTTAGCTCAATTAGTGAGTTCAAGAGTGAATAAAAGGAGAGGAAATGGAGACAATGAGTATACACCACTTTTTAGCTGTGTGTGCTGGGGAATGGGTGACAGCTGTGGGTAGGGAGGGGAGAGATGAAGTCAGGTATGTGTAGTGAAACAGATGGTCTAATGAAAGAGAAAATATTGATGATGCGAACGTTGAAGACAGAAAATCACACACTTTGAAGTGTTTCCAAACACATAGTTTGCTACATAGTGCCATATGTTTTTCAGTGATAAGAACGTGGAGTGTAATTCCCCTTCTCACAAGAATGTTACATCACCCGTATCAGATCCACATATGTGAGTTATTGGCCTCAAGTACTAGACTCCAAAATGTTTATAAACCCAAGGTTTTAGACAAACATATTGAGAGCTTAGGCCCTGGCAGGACTATACTCTGTCAGCACCTCTCTGAAGACTGAGAGCCCAGGCTGTGGCAGGACTACTCTCTGCCAGCTTCAAGCTACTCTCTGAAGCCTTGCCCACCAACCCTGGCACTGCTCACTAGTGTCTAGGACCTTGCTGGTCATTGCAGATCCACACTGTGTTTGTCAAACTGTCTCTTCCAAGAACCTCTCATAGAAATGGACACCTCAAACTTTGATTACACTTTTGATCTACACAGGCTTGCTTCTATCCTTATTGAGCAATTAGACTTTAATAATTGGATTCTACATGAAATTAGAACTCATGATGTGGTTAATATACAGTAGTCTCCCTTTATCCTTGAGGAATATGCTCCAAGACCCCCAGTGGACACCTAAAACTGCAGATAGTACTGAACCCTGTGTATACCATGCACAAACTTCTTTTTTCTTCTTTACAATTTCATGTATAGAAGACTCATGCTTACCATAGCTCTTAGCAACCTCAGCATACATTTTTTTTTCTTTCCTAATTAAGTTGACAACTTTCCCCTTTTCACTTAAAGGTAGCACTTTATGACCTCTCTTTTGAACATCTGGGTTGCCTACATCACTACTCTTGTGCTTTGGGACATGATTAAGTAAAATACAGGTACCTCATTTATTGAGTGTATTCTCTGTGATATTCATTCTCATTATTCTCCTCTACTTTGAGCACTGTGTGGAGGAATAAAAAAGAACCTCATTGTATGGCAACAAACCATATGATTCATAAAACCATACTGTGATCTTCTTATTTTAACCACATAAAACACCCCAATTTGGGCAGGACCCAAATTCATGCCGAGACAAATGAGGAAGGGGGCCAGACCCAGTGCCAAGAGGCAGAGTCAAGTGCAAGAGGAGGAAAAATAGCCCGTTCGTAATGGTGGGATAAGGCAGAGGATATAGGAGCAAGGTGGTTTGACAGACGTTGTGGTGGGAAGGTGTGAAAGTCCTCCTCTAGTGGCTTCTATTTTCTTGGGAAAATAAGAAGTTAGCTCATCGGTTGAGAGTGAAGAGAAGCAAGAAAGTTGTGGAGGCTTAACTAAAGTGGAAAAGGTATGAATTAGGAGACTGGAAATTAAATAGGTCAGGGGTATATTGTAGAATTGCCCAGTGGCAGCACTAGAGACCTGTTTGGGTTAAAAATCGCAAATTTAAACTGAGATTCAGTCAGCTGAAACTGAATAAGTACCTTTAATTTTCTAAATGGCCACTTTTTTTTTCTAATAACATAGTTGGAAAAGAATAATAAGACAGATACTTGAATTTTTAAAAGTGACCAAAGGAATCTCCATAAAATTTGCCAATTAATCATAGTAGTGTATCAAATATAATTTTCTGATTTTGTTAATTTCACTGCAATTATGTAAGAGAACTCCTGGATTTTAGAAAACAAACAATGAGGCATTTAGAGGAAAAAAGGATAATCATGTGTCCATCTTACTCTTAAATGATTTAGAAAAAAAAGTAAGTATAAAATGAAGTATATGTACATTTTTTCCTTCCCCGTTTTATTACGATATAATTAACAAATGAAAATTATGTATATTTATGGTATACAACATGATGTTTTGATATGCATACACATTTTGAAATGACCAAAGCAAACTGATTAATATAATTTTGAAATAAAGATAATTTTTTTTAACAAAATGCACAAGTAAAAAATAAAAGTCAGGGGAATATGTCCCTTATGACATTGGATACTTTAAACTCTGCTATACAGAGAGAAACAAAGCAAGACAAATCATACTAAAAACAAAGGAGAGGAACAAGCAAAATGGGTTTTTTCCAAGGCTATCTGGATAAATTCTTCTACAGACTATTCAGTCTGTAAAGGGGGTGGTGGAAGGGGAGGTTGATTGGCTTATGCAAGATCTCTTACCTTTAGCACTCTTGACATTTTATGGTCAGATAATTCTCTGTTATGAAGGTTGTCTGTGCATTTTAGGTAGGTCAGATGTTTAGCATCATCTCCGGCTGCTACCTCCTACACACCAGTAGCAAACCCTCTCAAGTTGTCACAACCAAACACGTGCCCAGACATTTTCAAACATTCCTTGAAACAATATCACCCCAGGTGAGAACTGATGCCTGAACAGACACTTGCCTATGATGTCTATATTTGGAATTTTAGAAGCTATGATTAAATATATGTTTACATATACATACATACACACACATATGTATATAAAATACACAAACATGTATTTATGTGTCTATATTTACATATTATGCATTTATGTGTATGCATGTATACTTATGCATATAGAAAAGGAGATAGAGAAAGACTGAGACAGAGAGAGTGAAAAAGGACACAGTAGATGTAATAAATGTTAATATTTGGGAAAATATGGGTTAAAAGTATCCAGGATTTGTTTATACTATTTTTGAAAATTTTCCATAAGTTCAAAATAATATCAAAAAAAGACTGGCCTGTATTTGAAGTAAAATGCATTTGGAAAACTACTAAAGTCTTGAATTGTATTATCTTGATTTTCCCATATAACCTTATAATGTCATGATTCAGAAAATTTGAGAAACTATTACTCAGAATTTATATTTGAGAAGAAAAAGTCAAGGAAAGACTGATGCTAGTTTGTTTTTAATTTGTAGCTCAAACCATTAGAGAAAATCTGTCACTGAGATATAAATTTATATTATGAAGAAAGAACATGGATATGCTGGTTGTTAAATAGACTCTCTCTCTATATGTGCATTTTCCTCAAGATTCTCCCACACAACAAAGAACATCTTTCTCATCACAAAATTCTAGGAGCCATTATTGATTTTTCTCCCTCACTCTCCACATCTAGTTCATCTGTAAGTGTTGTTGATTTAATCCCTCATATCCCTACTGAACCCCTCCCTTCTCTTTGTCTCTATAATCATCAGTCGGTCCATGTCACCATGTCACTCCCCTGTAGATCTGTTTTCATTATTGCCCCTTCCTCCAATCCATCTACACAGCAACTAAGGTCATCTATTTAATATCACTCTTGTTTAAATGCTTAAATGTTCAGGTGCGCTAGAATTTTACAACATTGCACCTGTAGTCAACGATAATGTATGGTTCACTTAAAAATTTGTTCAAAGGGTGGATTTCATGATAGGTGCTATTACCATAATAAAACGCAATTAACAAAGAAAAGAAAGCTATGGGGTATTTATTATAATACAAAGCTGGTTTACATCTTTAAAAATCTATTTGAAAGATTTTTTTCTTTAAAAATCTATTTTAATAGGATCTATTTAAAAATCTATTTAAAATCTATTTAAAAGGATTTTTCCATAAGATTAATAAAGGTAAGAAGAAAGATCAATCGAGACAGGCAATTGCCACTTTAATCTTGAAGATGGTTGTTCATATTTTCTTGCAGGGTATTTCGAGCATAGCATCTTACCCAAATCCCTTTTGGAAATTGTCGTAAAACTCCAGGGTCTCTATTTAAATACAAGTGCACAATGAAGTGGCTTAGAGAAATTAATGAAAACAATGAAGAAGGAGTTCAATTTGAATAGAAGATAAATAGCTAGAGTGGAGAGAAAGGCAGAAGATGAAAACTTTAAATTCTTATGTACCATACTTTATATATCAAAGACCCAAGATCTGTATATGAACCTAAGTTCCTGAAAGGTATGGTCATTTAGAGACAGAAAAGCAGATTGTCAGTAGCATGGTAATGTCTCAAATCTGGGACGAAAACTCTAAATGTTTCTAAACTTTTATTGAATCACAAAGAAACTTTCCTGAGATTGGACTTTGTCACTTTATAAAAACTCTATTTAGCCTTTAAAGATTATTTTAACAAAAGAATATTTCAATTTAGGGTTTTAGAGAAATTAGCCAAATGGAGATGACGGTCTTAATGACCACATTTTCTTCCATTTTCACTGAGATAATGTGCACAAACACTCAGGAACTCAGAGCTTTTCCCAATGCCTCTTTGAAATTTTCCCATTGTGTAGATTTTGAACAACTGATGCAAACTAGTTCCTGACAATTTTTATAATGGAATTTCTTCCATCGGCTGAGTCAATTGTTTCTGTGTGTCTAGCTAATTACTTTTTTATTTTAAGTGATATGGACCCACAATTTAAAAAAAAAAAACAGTAAGACAGAAACATATAATGAAAAGAAAATGTCTTTTGCTGTCATGCCCAGTCTTTCTCCTGAAAGATAAGCAATTGAGAAGAGTTCCTTATAGATCCATCAGGGATTACCAGAAAGGCACAGGCGTGTACACACACGTTTATACATATGTGCATAACATTTTACACAAATTGCACTATATACCAAAGACTGTTTGAATCTTTACATTTTTCAGTTTGAATAACTTGCTAAGTTACCTTTCCCGGAGGTTGTGTATTTTATTTTTCTGCCAGTAGTGCATGAATGCATCTATTTCTTCATGCCCTCCCCACCATTAGATGTTAACAAACTTTTTGAATTGTGTTAATCTGAAAAGTTAAAAACATCACTTTGCTTTCATTGACTTTATTTAATTATGAATGAAACTATCTTTTCATGTTTTTGACCATTTACATTTCTTTTTCTGTCAAGTGTTTATCATCTTTGCCTATTTTGTGCTGCATTTTATCTTAAGAGGCCATTCATGTAAATCCCGTATAAATTTAGAAAAATTACCAATGGTAGGTTATGTATATATCACATTTTTAAGTATAGAAAAATCACCATTTGTAGGTTATGAACACTTTTCCAAGATACTTTTTTTGTTTTTTTAATTTTATTTTTTACAAAATTATGCTTAGAGTCTTTTTATGGTATAATTTTCAACATTTTGTACCTTTTTCTTTATAGCTTTGGTGTTTTATGCCCTTCTTAGAAGGTCCTCCCTATAACAAAATTTATGTATAAGTTTATCCAGCTTTTCTTACAGTAAGTTTATAATGTTATTCTAAAATTTTTGATATAGCCAGATATTACTTTAATATTAGTATTAGATAGGAATCAACTTTAGTTTTTGAAACTTCTAGCAAATTTTTGCAGTATTTCTTATGAACCTTTCTTTCTTCCTTCCTTTCTCTCTCTCTCATCTTTCTCTCCTCTCTCTCTTTCTTTCTTTCTCTTTCTTTCTCCTTCCTTCCTTCCTTCCTTCCTTCCTTCCTTCCTTCCTTCCTTCCTTCCTTCCTTCCTTCCTTCCTTCCTTCATTCTTTCTTTCTCTCTCTCTCTCTCTCTGACTGTCTGTCTGTCTGTCTTTTTTTGAGATGGAGTTTCTCTATGTTGCCCAGGCTAGAATGCAATGGTGCGATCTTGGCTCACTGCAACATCTGCCTCCCAGGTTCCAGCGATTCTCCTGCCTCAGTCTTCCCGAGTAGCTGGGATTACAGGCATGCGCCACCATGCCCGGCTAATTTTGTATTTTTAGTAGAGATGGGGTTTCTCCATGTTGGTCAGGTTGGTCTCGAACTCCCGACCACAGGTGATCCGCCCGCCTTGGCCTTACAAAGTGCTTGGATTACAGGCGTGAGCCACTGTGTCCAGCCTTATGAACCTATTTTTCTTCACTGATTTGCCAACTTCATAATATATTAATTTCCCATAAATAATTGTATCTATCACTGGACCCTTTATTATGTTTCCTAGGTATAATTATTTTATAGTACCAAATTCTTTTAGGTATTTTTACTTGATTAGACATTCTATTACCTGATGGACAAGTCTTCTGCTGTTAACTTTTCTGTTTCAAAATTGTCCTTGCTATACTTTCATGTTTACTTTTACGAATTTACTGTTAATATTTTGTCTAATTCATCCCCCCAAGCTTTTGTTACTTTAATGAGACTTTAGCATTAATTGCTAGCTTTGCAATGTTGACTTTACCTATTCATAAGCCAGCTTCCATTTTATCAATCTCAATGAAGTTAAAAATGTAGTCATAACAGTTTTATAAATTTTGTACATTCCTCATTAAGTATTTCTCTGTTACACCTATTATACATTGAATATTTTCTGCCTTTTTCTTTTTTCTTTTTTCTTTTTTTTTTTTTGAAACAGGGTCTCACTTTGTCACTTGGGCTGGAGTGCAGTGGTGCAATTTCAGCTCACTGCAACCTCTGCCTCCTGGGTTCAAGTGATTCTTCTGCCTCAGCCACCCGTGTAGCTGGGATTACAGGTGCACGCCAGGACATCTGGCTAATTTTTGTATTATTAGTAGAGATGGGGTTTCACCATATTGGCTAGGCCGATCTTGAACTCCTGATCTCAGACGATCCACCTGCCTCGGCCTCCCAGAGTACTGAGAGATTACAGGTGTCAGCCACCACACTCGACTTTCGTTTTTCTCACATTTATTGTTTACTGCTAGAGCAGCTTCTTTACTGTTAAGAAAGATTTATGTTATTATTATTTTTTTAATTTTTATTTATATATTTTGAGACAGAGTCTTGCTCTTGTCACCCAGGCTGGAGTGCAATGGCACAATCTCAGTTCACCGCAACCTCTGCCTGCCGGGTTCAAGCGATTCTCCTGCCTCAGCCTCATGAGTATCTTCCTAATTGGAATGTTTAAAGTATTTCTCCATTAAGCAGTTTCATTATGCTGGATTTTTGTCAAATATCTTCAACATCTATTGGGCTGGGATATTTTCCCCCTGTTAGTCCAATATTATGAAAAATTATATTAGTTTAATTTGCTAGCATGTAAATATACTTGCATTCTTAAGATGAACTGCACTTGACCAAGAAGTAGAATTCCTTAATTGATCCACTTAATGCTATTTACAAATGTTTTAAATACATGCATATAAATAGTGTAAGTGAACTTGGTCTGTAATTTTTTTTTTTTTTTTTTTTTTTTTTTTGGTGAGAAGTCAAATTTTAGTATCTTTTTCTGCTCAAGTATGTACTTGAAAGCTTTTCTTCTTTCTCTGTTCACTGAGATATTTTAAATCAGGTTGGAATTATCCATGAATTATCACTGTCCATGAAAGCCTTTAAACTGATTTTTCAGAAAGTAGTACTTCTATGTTTTCTGCAAATTTTGTTTGATTTCTTTTTTATAAAAAAAGTCTTTTTTTTTTTTTTTTTTTTAGGACGGAGTCTCGCTCTGTCACCAGGTTGGAGTGTAATGGCAAAGTCTTGGTTCACTGCAATCTCTGTCTCCTGGGTTCAGGCGATTCCCTTGCCCCAGCCTCCTGA
Organism: Piliocolobus tephrosceles; assembly: GCF_002776525.5. NCBI lineage: Eukaryota > Metazoa > Chordata > Mammalia > Primates > Cercopithecidae > Piliocolobus > Piliocolobus tephrosceles. The sequence continues at coordinate 134,446,961 of NC_045435.1, forward strand.
GTAGCTGGGACTACAGGCACCTGCCACCACACCTGGCTAATTTTTCTGTTTTAGTAAAGACAGGGTTTCACCATGTTGGCCAGGATGGTCTCGATCTCCTGACCTCATGATCTGCCCACCTCAGCCTCCCAAAGTTCTGGGATTACAGGCGTGAGCCACTGCGCCCGGCCTATAAAAATACTTTTAAGTGAAAGTATAAATGTCTAGCTAGTTGTGGTTTGGATCTTTCAAAATTAATTATCTTTTTTTTTTTTTTTTTTTTTTTTTTTGGTTTTGAGACAGAGTCTCGCTCTGTCGACCAGGCTGGTATCAGTAGACTCTGTGGTGATCATCTCTTTTTTATTCTTGATCTTGATGGTTTATCTCCTTTTCTTCTTGATCACTACCTGAGAATGTCAATTTTGTTGGTCTTTTCAGTGAATCAATCTTTGGTTTTGTTAATTTTCTCTAGTCCGTTTTCTATTTTGTTGATTTCTGTTCTCATCTTTAATATTTTCTTTCTTCAACTGACTACGTATAATTTGCTCTTTTTCTAGCTTCTTATGGTGGGATATTAGGCATTGAAGTGAAATATTTCTTCTTTTCTAATAAGAATATTTGAAAGTATGAGTTTCCATCTAAGTAAAGTGTTAAATTTACCTGTTCATTATGATTCAGTCAAAATTGTTTTCTAATTTTCCTTATTCTCTATAATATTCTTTGAGTTCATCCTGTTTGGAGTTTGCTGAGCTTCTACAGTCTATAAATTTATATCTTTCACCAAATTTGGGAAATTTTAGCCATATTGTCTTCAACTAGCTTTTGTGCCTCTATCTCTTGTACTAACTCTCTAAGACTCCTATCTATGTGTGTTAGTCTTTTTAATATTGTCCTATGTGTCCCTGAGAGCTGAGAGTTTTTTTCCAACTTGTTTTCTCTTTATTCTTCAGGTTGGATAATTTCTTTCAACTTATCTTCAAGTTTACTGACTGGTTCCTCTGTCATCTCCTTGCAGCTTGTGAACCTAACTATCCAGTAAGACTTTGAAAATTTGAATAAATTATATAGTCATGTGCCACATAATGACATTTCAATCATCAACAGATTGCATATATGAGGGTGACTCATGAGATGATAATGGAGATAAAAGTTCCCATTGCTGGCTGGGAGTGATGGCTCATGCCTATAATCCCAGCACTTTGGGAGGCCAAGGTGGGTGGATCGCCTGAGGTCATGAGTTCAAGACCAGCCTGGCCAACATGGTGAAAAACCATCTCTACTAAAAATGCAAAAAAAAAAAGCTAGGCATGGTGGTGGGCACCTGTAATCTCAGTTACTCAGGAGGCCGAGGCAGGAATCACTTGAACCCAGGAGGCTGAGATTGCAGTGAACTGAGATTGTACCACTGCCCTCCAGCCTGGGCGACAAGAGCGAGACTTTGTCTCAAAAAAAGAAAAAGAAAAAAAGTTCCTACTGCCTAGTGACATTTTAATTATCCTGACCCTGTGTAGGCCTAGGGTTAATATGTGTGTTTGTGTGTTAATTTTTAACAAAAAATTTAAAAAGTAAAAATAAGTAAACAGTTGTAAAAATAGAAAAAAGTTTAGAGAATAAGGTTCTAAAGAAAAATAATTTTTGTACAATTGTACAATGTTTGTGTTTTAAGCTAAATGTTATTACAAAAGAGTCAAATAATTTTAATTTAAAAATTTATAAAGTAGAGAAGTTACAGTAAGCTAAGGTTAATTTATTACTGAAGAAAGAAACTAGTTTATATAACTATAGTGTGTACAGTGATTATAAAGTCTACAGTAATGTACAATAATGTCCTAGGCCTTCACATTCACTCACCACTCACTCACTGACTCACCCAGAGAAATTTTCAGTTCTGCCATTTCCATTCAAGGTATGTATCCTACACAGGTATTCCATTTATTATTCTTTATACTGTATTTTCACTAGACCTTTCCTATGGTTATACATGTGTAGGTAAATAAATACTTGCATTGTTTTACCACTGTCTATAGTATTTAATAGAGTATTTTACCACTGTCTATAGTATTTAATAGAGTAATATGCTGTACAGCTGGTAACCTAGGAGCAACAGGCTATCCTATATGGCCTAGGTGTCTAGTAAGCTATACCATCTAGGTTTGTGTAAGTACACTCTACGGTGTTCACACAACAACAAAAATCACCTAACAGTACATTTCCCAGAACATACTCTGTTGTTAAAGCAATGCATAATGGTACTTATCACCTTTAAAATTTCTATTTGGTTCTTTTGAAAAAGACAAGTCTCTACATGTCTCATGAGACTTTCTCTCATTTCATTTTTTTCAGGAGTGTTCTCTCTACAACATATTGCCTTAGTTATATTAGCTGCATTAAAGTATCTGATAGTTCCAGTATTTAGGAAGAACTCAAGGATGACAGGAGTTCATTGTGTTTTCTCCTGATGATTAGACACATGTTCTTGGTTCTCTGTACAAAGGATAACTTTTTTAATTCTGTCCTTAACATTATAAAAGACAGGTTGTGTAGACTATGGTTTCTGTTGTAAGCATCTATAGAAGTCAGTCTGATGCAGGCAGTAAGATCTGTCTCATTTCTGTGAGTGGTAATTCGAATTTCAGTTCCATGTTTGGAGCCTTTGTTAATCTGTTGTAGGAGTTGTTCATGTATTTATGGTTCATGGATTAGTATGAGGGAGTTTTGAGTAGTCTAGTTTTCATTTCAGTTATTTTATTCATTGTTTAGGTCTTTCCTGAGCAGGCTTTATTCCAGGGAGCATTATTCCTGAGTTAAAGCGAGAGACTAGTGCATGGAGATCAAAGCTCAGTTCCATTTTGAAACCTCTGTTATGTGCTAATTTTGTCTGACTTGTACATGCATAGATCAGGAGTTAGGCAGAAACCTGTGTAGGTTCACATACAGAATTAGAAAACTTCTCTAGCTTTCTCCTTCCTAAGAATTTCCCCCTAACTCAATTCAGCTTGTGAAGTCCCCTTTTCCTGGTTTCTATGGGGCCTACTCTTAGAGCAGAGTCACAAAGGAAAAATCAATTAACAAATGGGAAACTCACTCAATGTGGAATACATCATTCAGTTTTTGCTTTCTTCTACAATCTATCTTCTTTTGTTTCTTTTCAGCGTAATTCAGAATTTTTATTTGTTGTTCAGAGTTTAGTATTGGGAGAAATGGGTTGTAGTGAGATTATTTTCTGAGATTTTGGCATTTAATGATACCTTTCGTACTTAAATGACAACAGAGCTTGAATACTGTTTTTATTAATTCATTTCCTCAGAGCTCTAGAGACATTGCATCACCGTAAAATTAGAGGGAGTCTGAAACTACCTCCATATCATTTTTTTACACCTGGATCCTCATAAAATTCTTTGTCCTTGAAGTTTAGAATAGAATATTCTTGATGATGAACATTCTTCATCAGTTTTTCTTAGTACATGGTAGGCCTCTTAATCTGTGGTTTCAGTTCTTCCTTTTCATGTAAAAATACTCATTATTTTGTGTTTGAATATTTTTCTCTATTCTAGTGCTTGGTTTATCTTATTCATGCATACTGAAGATCTTCATATAGAATTATTGTTTGCTCTCCATATCTTTTACATTCCCTCTAATTGTTTTAATCTCTGTCTGTCTCTTTCATATCAAATCACTGTTAGTATCCCAAATCTTTCCTCCACTTCAAAAACTCTGTTTTTAACATGTTTAACTTAATTCTTACTAATTCTAATTTATTCATTAGTTCTGTGTTAAGCACCCCCACTTTGGTGCCTTAACCCTGAAATCTCCCATTTTATTTTTTTCTATTGCTTCATTATTTTATTTTTTATTTCAATTTTACTGAATGTATGTTCTTCTTAATTCTTCTGTGGTCAGATTTCTCATGTACGTATAGTGGATTGAATAGTGTTACCCCAAAATGTATGTCTGGAAACCCAGAATAAGACCTTATTTAGAAATAGTCTTTACAGATTTATTTAAGCTAATAATTGAGATAAGAGTATGCTGGATTAGGATGGACCCCATGTCCCAAGACAGTACCCTTATAAGAAACAGAAAAGGTTAAACAGAAATTCTCAGAGAACAAAGCCATGTAAAGATCAATGTACACACTGGAGTGATATATTCACAAGCCAAGGAATGCCAAGGATTGCCAGAAACCACCAGAAGCTAGGAGAGAGGTACAGAACAGAGGAAGTGACTTTGGAATTAGGAAGTTAGTAGAGGCTGGAAGAATTTTTGAGGCACTTTGTAGAAAAAAAAGTTTAGATTGCCTTGAAGAGATGCTTGGTGGAAATATGAATGCTAAAGGCAATTCTGCTGAGGACTCAGATAGAAGTAAAGAGCATGGTAGAGAGATCTCCTATCATCTTAGTATAGCTATCTATCTATCTATCTATCTATCTAGAGAACAGAATGTTGGTAGAAATATAAGCAAAAGGATGTTTCCGGTGTGATCTCAGAAGGAAATGTGAGGTATGTTATCAAAAAATGGAAGAAAGAAAACTCTTGTTATAAGGTGACAGAAATTGTTTTTCCCTTATTTTATTATTTTAACTTTTGTCTAAGGTTCAGGGGTACATTTGCAGGTTTGTTGTATACATAAACTCATGTCACAAGGGTTTGGTTTACAGATTATTTCATCACCCAGATACTAAGCACAGTACCCAATAGGTATTTTTTCTGATATTGTTCCTCCTCAGACCCTCCACTTTCAAGTAGACCCCAGTATCTAGCATTCTCCTCTTTGTGTCCATGTGTTCTGGTTGTTTAACTCCCAGTTATAAGTACGAGCATGTTGTATTTGGTTTTTAGTTCCTGCATTAGTTTGCTTAGGATAATGGCTTCCAGCTCTATTCGTGTTGCTGCAAAGGACATGACTTCATTCTTTAATATGGCTGCATCATATTCTGTGTTATATATGTACTACATTTTCTTTATCAAGTCTACCATTAATGGGCATTTAGGTTGATTCTGTGTCTTTGCTATTATAAATAGTGTTGTGATGAACATATGCATGCATGTGTCTTTAAGACAGAATAATCTATATTCCTTTGGGTATATACCCAATAATGGGATTGCTGGATGGAATGGTAATTCTGTTTAGTTCTTTAAGGAATTGCCACATTGGTTTCCGTGATGCGTGAATTGATTAACACTCCCACCAGGAGTGTATAAGTGTTCCCTTTTCCCTGCAACCTTGCCAATATGTTATTTTTTTGACTTTTTAATAATAACCATTCTGACTCACGTGAGATGGTATGCCATTATGGTTTTGATTTACATTTCCCTAATGATTAGTGACATTGGGTGTTTTTTCATATGCTTCTTAGCTGCATGTATGTTTTCTTTTGAAAAAATGTTTGTTGATGCCTTTGCTCACTTTTAATGGTGTTGTTTGGTTTTTGCTTGTAAATTTGTTTAAGTTCCTTATAGGCTCTGGATGTTAGAACTTTGTCAGATGCATAGTTTGTAAATATTTTATCCCATTCTCTAGTTGTCTGTTTACTCTGTTAATAGTTTCTTTTACTGTGCAGAAGCTCTTTAGTTTAATTCAATCCCATTTGTCAACGTTTGCTCGTGTTGCAACTGCTTTTGGGGTCTTCATCATGAAATTTTTGCCGGTTCCTACGAGGTGACAGAAGTCTTGAGTGAATTGTGTTCTATAGTTGGGCAGAAAGCAAAACACATAAGTGATGTGTTTTGGATGTTTGAGCTGAGGATATTTCTAAGCAAAGTGTGGGAGGTTCAGCCTTATTTCTCCTTGTTGCTTGTAGAAAAATGTGGCAGGAAAGACATAAATTGAAGAAGAAACTGTTAAGCAAAAGAAACCAGAGTTTGATGATTTGGAAAATTCTCAGCCTATCAAATAGCATGCTCTGGAAGTAAGAACAAACATTCTGAACAACATTTTGCTGAAAAGATCACATGTGTAACTCAATAATCAGATCAACTCTCTCAGCAGAATCCAAAAATTTAGATGACATTATTCAAGAAAATGTCTGTGGAGGGCTCTTGTTCAATAGCATGGACTTCCATGAATTCCATGGGAAACTAACAAGGCTTTTCAGAATGCTACAGTAGCAGAAACACTATGTAATGGTTTATTTTCACACTGCTGTAAAGACATACCTGAAACTGGGTAATTTATAAAGAAAATAAGTTTAATTGACTCACAATTCTGCATGGCAAGGGAAGCCTCAGGAAACTTATGATCACAGTGGAAAGCAAAACAGGCACATCTCACATGTGAGAGGCAGGTGAGAGAAGTGAGTGCCAAGCAAAGGGGACACTCCTTATAAACCCATCAGATCTCATTAGAACTAACTCACTATCATGAGAACAGCATGAGGGTAACTATCCCCATGATTTAATTACCTCCCTTAGGGTTCCTCCCATGACACATGGTATTATGGGAACTACAATTCAAGATGAGATTTGGGTGGGGATACAAAGCCTAACCATGTCATTCTGTCTCTGACCAAATCTCATGTCCTCACATTTCAAAACATAATCATGCCTTCCCAACAGTTCCCCAAAGTCTTAACTGATTCCAGCATCAACTCAAAAGTCCAAGTCCAAAATCTTATCTGAGACAAGGCAAGTCCCTTCTGCCTATGAGCCTATAAAATTAAGAGCAAATTAGTTACTTCCTAGATACAATGATGGTTCAGGCATTGGATAAATACACCTGTTACAAATAAGATAAATTGGCCAAAACAAAGAGGTTATAGGCTCCATACAAATCTGAAATCCAATAGGGCTGTTATTCAACCTTAATGTTCCAAAATAATCTCCTTTGATGCCACATATCATATCCAGGTTATGCTGATGTAAGAGGTGGGCTTCCACAGCCTGGGGCAGCTCCACCTGTGGCTTTCCAGGGTACAGTCCCCCATCCTGGCTGTTTTCACAAGCTGGCATTGAGTGCCTGTGGCTTTTCTAGGTGCAGAGTGTAAACTGTCAGTGGATCTCCCATTCTGGGGTCTGGAAGATGGCGGCCCTCTTCTCACAGCTCTACTGAGCAGTGTCTCTGTGGGGACTTTGTGTGGGAGCTCCCATCCTACATTTCCCTTCTGCACTGCCCTAGAAGAAGTTCTCTATGTGCACACCTCTGCCTGGGTATCCTGGCATTTCTGTCCATCCTCTGAAATCTAGACAGAGGTTCTCAAAGCTCATTTCTTACATTCTGTGTACCTACAGAACAAACACCATGTGGAAGCCAAGTCTTGGGGCTTACACTCTCTGAAGCAATGACCTGAGCTGTATCTTGGCCCCTTTTAGCCACAACTGGAGCTGAAGTAGCTGGGATGCAGGGCACCATGTATTGAGGCTGCACAGCGCAGGGGGGTGCCCTGGGTCCAGCCCATGAAACCATTTTTTCCTCCTAGGCCCCTGGACCTGTGATAGAAGGGGCTGTCATGAAGGCCTTTCACATGCCGTGGAGACATTTTCCCCATTGTGTTGGTGATTAACATTCAGCTCCTCATTACTTATGCAAATTACTGGAGCAGGCTTAAATTTCTCCCCAGAAAATGGGTTTTCCTTTTCTATTGTATCATCAGGCTGCAAATTTTCCAAACTTTTATGCTCTGCCTTCTGTTGAATGCTTTACTGCTTAGAAATTTCTTCCACCAGGTACTCTAAATCATCTCTCTCAAGTTCAAAGTTCCACAGATCTCTAGGGCAGGAGTGAAATGCCACTAGTCTCTTTGCATAGAAAGAGTGACCTTTACTCCAGTTCCCAACAAGTTCCTCATTGCCATCTGAGACCACCTCAGCCTAGATTTTGCTGTTGATATTACTATCAACATTTTGGCTAAAGCCATTCAACAAGTCACTGGGAATTTCCAAACTTTCCCACATTTTCCTGTCTTCCTCTGAGCCCACCAAACAGTTCCAATCTCTGCCCATTACCCACTTCCAAAGTCACTTCTGCATTTTTGGGTATCTTCACAGCAGCACCCTTTCTCTGCAATACCAATTTACTGTTTCAGTCTGTTTTCATGCTGCTTTAAAGCCATACTCAAGACTGGGTAATTTATAAAGAAAAGAGGTTTAATTGACAGAGTTCTGCATGTCTAGGGAGGCCTCAGAAAACTTACAATCATGACAGAAGATGAAACAGGCACGTCTTACATGGTGGCAGGTGAAATAAGTGAGTATGGAGTGAAGGAGAAGACCCATATAAAACCATCAGATCTCTTGAGTACTTATTCACTATGAGAACAGCATGAAGATAACTGCCCCAGTTATTCAACTACCTCCCATAGAGTCCTTCCCATGACATGTGGGGATTATGGAAATTACAAATCAAGATGAGATTTGGGTGGGGGCACAGTAAAACCATATCACACTACCAGCCTGGACTGAAAGGGGCAGAGATAAGACAAAATGAAGGAAGGCCACCCGATTTCTGGGATTCTAGCAAGAAATGGGCTGATAGGGCTATTCAGTCGCAAATATTTGCTCATCTTTAAGAGAAAGGAAGAATTACTCTGAGGGCAGAACCACAGATACAAATATAAAGGCCAGAGATAGCAGGGTGACTATCATGGGCCCAGAAAACAGAGGATCAAATCTCAGAGGATCATTTTCAGGCCTTGAGCTGAATGCAGTTTGTCCTGCCAATTTTTGCACTTGCTTGAAACCAGTAACCCTTTTATAACTTCCAATTTCTCCCTATGGAAATGAAAATGTTTATCCTATGCCTGTCCCAGTGGTCCACAGATGGAGAGGATTGCTAAGAATTGCTAGCAATCACCAGAAGCTGTTCTCCAAAACTGTGACAGAATAAATTTATGTTGTTGTGTTACTCAGTTTGTGGTAATTTGTTTCAGCAGCCCTAGTACACTAGTACAATGTAGAATTTACTTTTATTTCTTTGCTATTATTTTCTTATGTGATGGATTTCAACTATTGGATTTTTTAGAACTATGTGTCCTTCTTTAATCATTTTTATTTTAGTCCTTTCTACGTAGGCTTTATGCCACTCCTTTTTGCCTTAATTATTTTTCATTTGTTCTATTAAGACCTTCTGTTTGCTCCTAGATAATTTTGGAATATTCTTCCTTTCATGTTACTGAGAGGAATTTTTTATTCTTCACAGCTTCAATATGAGTATTTTTATGTTTCTGATTTAGCATGAAGAGGAAGAGTGAAGTCAGGCTATGGACAATCACAGATAGATCACCTTGCCTGTGCACTCCCCATATAATTTTGTTAAAAGTTCACTGTATAAGAAAAATGGCTAGACTGGGTACAGTGGCTCACACCTGCAATCCCAGCACTTTGCGAGGCCGAGGTCGGTGGATCACTGAGGTCAGGAGTTCGAGACCAGCCTGGTCATCATGGCGAAACCCTGTCTCTACAAAAAGTATGAAAATTAGCTGGGCGTAGTGGCTCACCCCTGTAGTCCCAGCTACTCAGAAGGCTGAGGCTGGAGAATCGCTTGAATCCAGGAGGCAGACGTTGCAGTGAGCCGAGATCACACCATTGCACTCTAGCCTGGGCAACAAGAGTGAAACTCCATCTCAAAAACAAAAACAAAAACAAACAAAACAAAACAAAAGGCTAAAGACTTCAGTGAGTACCTCACAAGAGCATATCCAAATGACTGATTAACATATGACTAAAAAACACTGAGTTTCCAGGGTTCTAGAACAATACTAAATGTCATTGATTGCTGGCATAAATTAGTTAACCACCTTGAAAAATTGTTTGGAGCATCTATCTATATGTATGGTAATATAGCGTGTGTTTGCTCTATGAACCAGCAATTAAACTTCTAGACAAATACTCAACAGAGGTGTATTTTTGTGTTTACAAAAAGACATGTAAAATATGTTCATAGCATTTCCAAACTGAAAGCTGATCAAAGAACTCAACTGTAAAGTGGAAAAAAACAAAAAACAAAACAAAAAAGCAAAAAAAAACCTTGTATGCTCAAGCAATGGAATACATACAGTAATAAGAATGGACAAACTAAAACTACACACAGCAATATACTAAATCTCACAAACATAATATTGAGCAAAAAAGAGACTTAAAAAATCTATTGTATTGACCAGGTGTGGTGGCTCATGCCTGTAATCCCAGCACTTTGGGAGGCCAAGGCAGACAGATCACTTGAGATCAGGAGTTCAAGACCAGCCTGGCCCAACATGGTGAAACCCTGTCTCTACAAAAATATAAAAATCAGCCAGGCATGATGGCGTGCGCCTGTTATCTCAGCTACTCAGGAGGCTGAGGCAGGAGAATGGCTTGAACCTGGGAAGTGGAGATTGCAGTGAGCCGAGATCGTGCCATTGCACTCTAGCCTGGGTGACAGAGCAAGACTCTGTCTCAAAATATATATATATATATAATTCCCCCATTTACATAAATTTCAAAAACAGGCAGAACTAATCTGTGAAATTAAAAGTTAGGATAATGGTTATTCTTGGGAGAGGTGGATAATGACTAGAAAGGAGCCCAAAGAGGTCCCTGAGGCACTAGCCATGTTCTGTTTCGTGATGTGTTTGCTAGTTATGCAGGTGTTTAAACTTTGTGAATATTAATTGAGACTTATGACTTATTCATTTTTCGAATTGTATGCTATGACTCAACATTATAGGGTTGAATTATAGGATTTTTGTATTAAGTTCAGTGCCTTTAATTTACTCCTTCAGGTTAGGCTATTGTTTGTTTGTTTTTACTTTAACTGCTCTTAGGATGTAGCTCGTTAATTCGCTTACCATCACTCACCAACTGCCACTATCAACCCCATCCCACCCAGTTTTTCTTCTCTGTTTTTAACTACAAATTGTTGGTTCATAGAAAGGGAAATTGAATTCCACCTGCAGCACTCCAAATGCCTCTTCCCTCAGATAATGTTGTTTTATTTCCTCTTCTAGCATCCTTTATACTAGATCTCTGAACAGTTTTAAAGATCAATTGATTTAGATGATTGTCATAATTTTTCAGACTTCTTTACTCAGCTTTCCCCACCGTAGTGAGCCCTGGTAGACTTGCCAGCCTCTGATGCATTGGTAGGGAGTGAGTTACAAAATACTCTCAAAGTGTTTGGTGTGTTTTCTCCAAGCTGACCAGATATTTCTGGCATTCATTTTTTTTTCGTTTGTTTGTTTGTTTGTTTGTTTGTTTGTTTTCAAATTGTGGTGACTTTGAGAGGGAGGGGAAGAGAGAAGTAAAGGGAATGGAGATCAATGACATTTTTTAAGATCTAATTCATCTCCTCTCCCCACACTGCTTACAGGATAAGTGGAGGAGGAAATCTTCACTATGCCTGTCATATTTTGCCTCTCTTTTCCTGTCTTGCTTATATATCTATATATTTGATTCTTGCTGCCATACTAAATTTTTTTTTGTACATCTTATAGTTGTTGTTTTAAACTTATTATTTATTTATTTTTGAAGAGAAAGGTCTATGATACAACTTTTTTCCACTATCTTTCCCCAGAAAGCACAGGACAAGTTTCTCTAAGAGCTATTATATATTCTAAGGTATACCAGTAGAGAGTCTATACAAAAACAAACAAACAGCAACAAAAATCAAAACAAAAAAACCCTTGTATAAACCCCTATAAATAATGATAATAATAATAAATGCATATAGTAAGTCAAAAAATGTAATGAACACTCACACAATATTTGACCCAAGGTGTTTTTTTTTTTTTTTTTTTTTTTTTTTTTTTTTTTGAGACGGAGTCTTGCTCTGTCGCCCGGGCTAGAGTGCAGTGGCCGGATCTCAGCTCACTGCAAGCTCCACCTCCCGGGTTTACGCCATTCTCCTGCCTCAGCCTCCAGAGTAGCTGGGACTACAGGCGCCCGCCACCTCGCCCGGCTAGTTTTTTTGTATTTTTAGTAGAGACGGGGTTTCACCGTGTTAGCCAGGATGGTCTCGATCTCCTGACCTCGTGATCCGCCCGTCTCGGCCTCCCAAAGTGCTGGGATTACAGGCTTGAGCCACCGCGCCCGGCCTGACCCAAGGTGTTATATAGTAGAATTTGATCAGTTCAGATCCAGAAGTAAGATGAACATCTCCTTTTCCTCAAAAGACAATTAAGCACTGCATACTTTCTCCTTGAAGGTAATGACAGTATCTTATTTACTATTCCCTAGCCTAACTGTACCACTAAGACTGTGGACAAAGTCCAGTTCTAAACAAATATTTGTGACTGAAGAACTTAATGGATGAATAAAAATGTTGTCTTAACAAATAAAATATAAACATAGCATGTTAATGTTAGAAAAAAGAGAAAAACAGAAAACGTCTCTTTACCATTTCTTTACACTTTTTAAAGCAATTTGCTAGCATTGTGCCACAGAATCAATAAGCATTTAACTTAATAATTTAGAAAAAGAAAAACCTAAGGAAAAAATATTAAAAAGGAAACATTGGAATTTAATGTATAATAAAGAAATAAATAAGTTGAGAAAACCATAAACTGACTCTCAAATAAACAAATAAATAGATTTTAAGCCTCACCAGGAAAGGATTGAAAACTAAAGCTCCACATTGATATATTTGAAAAATCCTAATATTTTGCCAATAGTAAATGTAATTTCGTAGTAAAACACCCATTTCCAAAACTACTTCATGAAGAATAAGAATCTGTGAACTTGTCAAAGTATTCTCTCACCCAAGGCACAGGTTCCAAATGATTTCATAACTGAGTTATTTTAAATTCTCAAGGAATAAAAAATTCTTCTTTCTCTTAACTATTTCCAAGTTATAGAAAAAGAAGGATCGGCCAGATGTGGTGGCTCATGTCTGTAATCCCAGCACTGTGGGAGGCCAAGGTGAGAGAGGTCAGGAGTTTGAGACCAGCCTGGTCAACACGGCAAAACCATGTCTTGGTGGTGTATGCCTGTATTCCCAGCTACTCAAGAGGCTGAGACTGGAGAATCACTTGAAGCCGGCGGGCAGAGGTTTCAGTCAGTGAGCCAAGATCACGCCACTGCACTCCAGCTAGGGCTACAAAGCAAAATTCTGTCTCAAAAAGAAAAAATAAAAAAAAAAAGGATCACTTTTAAGTGCACTTTATAAGGTTAGCATATTGATATCAAAACCTGCCCATAATGACATCAAAAAAGCTGATATTTATAAAGAGCTTTCTGTATACCAAGAACATTGTAAGTGTTCTAGAAATATAAATCTATTTATTCCACAAAATACTTGCAAGACTGAGCATTTCTCTCATCTTACAGATGAGAAAACTTAGAGAAGTTAAATAACTTCTCCAGGATTCCACAATTAGTAAACAGTGGGACAGAGATGGAACCTAGCTAGGTAACTTGCATTGAGGAGATAAGCTATTAACCACTATTTTGTATGTTTCCCATAGAAAATAGAAACTATAGGCCTATTTCATTTATGAATGATGATGCCACCATCTGAGATAATTTACTAGAAAGTTTATTTCAAAAGTATATTAAATGAAAAAAAAAGAAAACACATCTAAATCATGATGAAAGTAGGGTTTATTCAAGAAAATTAAAAGTAGATTAATAGCATTAGAACTATATAATTCTTAAATTCCCATTTGAATTTTATGTAGTCTAATCAATCAGAAAAGATATACACACACACACATATATGGAACAAAAATTATCATTACTCATAAACAACATAATAAACACACAAATAAAATGAAAAAGAAATTAAACAATATGATAATTTGTTACATGGGCTGCTAAGTAGATCTTGTTGGGCGGGCAACTAAACCCAGAGTCTCAAAGTAGGAGTTGTTAATCAGTTGACTACTCTTTTGAACAATAACAATAAGGGTAGAAGGTGACCACAAATACTTTACTTGACACTTAAAATTACTTTGGCCTACTAAGTCATAGATTACCGACTCTAGGAATAGATCTTCATACCTGCCCTTTGGGAGACTGGGAACAAGAATAACATGCTGAGAGGTTGCAGCAAAATTATGATTTCACAGCTGTGAGCAGCCACTTTGATCTGCAAATGTCCTCCCTTTGGGCTTGCTGAAAGCTGAAACCCCATTATTAAAGATCCTTCTTGCTGGCTGGAAGTTTTCATACTGTGTTAAATGAAATACTTATGGTTAAGATCGTTTACTAACTTTCAAAAGGCATTTCTACCTTAGGACAGGTAATTAAGGGCAAATATATTGGTTACTCTGGTCCTTAGTTTACTCATTTGTAAAATGCAGCAGTTTGAACAAGATAATTCACATTTTCTTCCAACTCTAACACTTCATGATCCTAGAGTCCTCACAGTCTTCCCTATAAGTAGGTGCTTACTGTTGAGATGGAGAAGTTCTGAGGCCCTGATGAGATCAAGAAGGAGCAAAATGGTGAGAGTGGGGAGGTGTCAGGGCAAGATTCAGGGAGGGTGTCTCACTTTAGGCCGCAATAACAGAATACCATTTCTCACCACAAAGAATTGCCACAATAATTATTTTGTGGCTTAAACACGAATATTTATTTCTCACAGTTCTGAAGGGTGGAAGTCTGTAATCATAGTGCCAGCATGGTCAGGTTCTTGGTGAGGGCCCTTTTTTCCTGGTTATGTTCTCCACCTGGATTTTCTTGGTGAGTACCTGCAGAAAGACAAACAGAGAGAGAGCACTTTTGCTCTATTCTCTTTCTCTTCTTATAAGGACACAATCCCATCATAGAGGCTCCACCCTCATAACCTCACTTAATTACTTTCCTAAGACCCCATCTCCTAACAATATCCCTTTGGAGTTTTGGTTTCACTGTATTAGTTTTGGGTGGATGCAAACATCAGAGGGCTAAAGACAAATTCTAAATCTTTCAGAACTTTGAAGTATATACATTATCAAATGATCATTTGCATGTAACACTTTTAAAAAGTGTATCAAGTTAAAAGCAGCTGTATAAATTAAAAATATCAAGCATTCTTCACTCAGCTTTATTCTGGGACAGGAAGTCACAGAGAGGAAAGCTAAGACTTTACAGCCACATTAAAAACTTGTATTTGTTACTGATGTATATAAATAAAATTAATTTTTATAGTGACTTTGTGTATCTCAACCTTAGTAGATTTACTTATTAATTCTAACAATTTATCTGTATGTAGGTTCTTTTTTTGTTTGTTTGTTTGTTTTGTTTTGTTTTGAGACAGAGTCTTGCTTTGTTTGGTCTGTTGCCCAGGCTGGAGTGAAGTGGCACAATCTTGGCTCACTGCAACCTCTGCCTCATGGGTTCAGGCAATTCTTGTGACTCAGCCCCCTGAGTAGCTGAGATTACAGGCACCCGCCACACTCCCGTTTAACTCTTGTATTTTCAGTAGATACAGGGTTTTGCCATGTTGGCCAGGCTGGTTTCAAACTCCTGGCCTCAAGTGATCTGTCCACCTCAGCCTCCCAAAGTGCTGGGATTACAGGCATGAGCCACCATGCCAGGCCAGTCATCTACTCTGTATGTTCTTTTACATTTTCTAGGTACATATCATATTATTTGCAAATAACAGCAGTTTCACTTTCTTCTTTCCAAACCCTTTAACATTTTGATTTCTATGTATTGCCTTACCACTCTAGCTAGGATTTCCTATTCAAAGTTGAATAGGAAGGGTGCTAAATAGCATCCTTGCCTCATCCTTGCCATTGTAATTCTATTTTATATATTTAATATTAATTTATATGTACCTATCTATTTACCTTTGCACTGTTCTTTCTAAAATTTCATCTACATTCTTTTCTATCTGCAAGAACACCCTTTAATATTTCTCTTGGTTTGGATCTGTTGGTAACAAATGCTATTTATTTTATGTTTATCCTTCAAAAACATATTTTTTCAAAATTTTGAAGGCTATCTTTTTATTGTCTTTGGACATCATTCTTCCTGTTGGAAATTCAGCTACCAGCCTTATTTTTAGTTCTATGAGTTCAAGATTGTTCTTCCTTCATTACCAGCAAGTGGCAAATGTAATGCTCTGTGTTGAAATATAATATCAAACTAAACTTAGAATTATTTCACATTATTTTACATACAATTTCCAGCATTCAATCAAAAGTAACAAGGCACACGAGAATAAAAAAGAACAGAAACAAAACTTTGGGGAAACAATAGGCAATAGAAGCAGGCAAGTATCCAGAAATAATGATATTATTGGAATACATTTTAAAATAATTATGCTTATTATGTTCTGAGACATAAAAGACAAGCTTGAAAATATTGACACACAATGGAAACTTTAAAAAGGAAAGAACTGGCTGGGTGTGGTGTTTCACACCTGTTATCCGAGGCCCATGGATCACAAGGTGAGGAGTTAGAGACCAGCCTGGCCAACATGGTGAAACCCTGTCTCTACTGAAAAAGCAAAAATTAGCTGAGAGTGGTGGCACGTGCCTGTAATCCCAGCTACTCTGAAGGCTGGGGCAGGAGAATCGCTTGAACCCGGGAGGCATAGGTTGCAGTGAGCCACGATCATGCCACTGCACTCCAGCCTGGGACAGAGTGAGACTCTGTCTCAAAAAAAGAAAAAAAAAGAAAAGAAATAAATAAATTAAAACTAAGTATCTAACTAATGACCTTATTAATTATATAAATATATGTTATATAAATATGTTATTATATATTACATAGTTTGTAATGTATGATATTATTTATATATTATATATCATATTATATATGATATACAATATATATTATTATATAATAATGATATATAATATAATATTATTATATGATAATATGTTAATATATAATATATAATTATACCATATAATATAGATGATAATAATATATAATTATACAATATGTATATATAATCATATATCATATATATCATATCAATCATATAAATTGTATTATATAATCATATAATCAATTATATTATGTATAATATTAGATATATAATTATATATTATATATTAAATATATTAAGCACTATTTATAATTTATGATATATAATAAATTATATATAACATTATATATTATATATCATATATTTTGAATGTATAATTATATTGAAATTATGTGCTAAAAAATATAAAATTATTCCAAGCCTAGTATGATCGTCCTCCACAGAGGATTTACATTAGTTTTTTCCTAGTGATGAAAGACTAATAATCTCAGATTTCCTTAGTTCAATTTTAGGGATATGTACATTTAAGCTGGAATTCCGTTTCTAGAAAAGACATGTTGCTTTCACTATACCCTATTCCTTAAGGCGCGACCCTTTGGGGTCTTAAGAAAAAGCACTAAGGGACTTACAAGTCCTTTTCCTATTGGAAGGACCTAGGCTTCATTTTTTTTTTTCCTTCTAGTACTGCAAAGCTGTCAAAAGCACTGCTCCTTTTCCAGCTCTCACACGTCTCTTCAGGAATTGACAGATGACTGTAGAGAAAAAGTGCTCCAAATGGAGGTCTCACCACTTAACTTTCCTTTTTCTCATGGACCTTGACCTCAGGGTTCATCACGATTTTATCATATCCTTTCTTTTTTAAAAAAATCATATCATATCATATCATATCATTTCTTTTTTTAATCATGTCATATCTTTTCTTTTCTTTTCTTTTCTTTTTTTTTTTTTTTTTTTTTTGCACAGTGGAGTTTTGTTATGAGTTGTGTAGTCCGCTATTACTCTTAAACACTTCTCTTTAATTCAAATTCCTTAGGTCTCGTGGTAATATATATTTTTTAAATTTTCTCAACAATGATGTGGCTAGATAAAAGTTACTGACAAAGTGATCACAGAAATACCTTGTAAGTTTTAGCTTAAAAGAAGTCAAAAAATTTTTAAATTATATTTCTATTTCCCAAAGTATCTTAGTCCATTTTTTGCTGCTATAACAGAACACCACAGACTGAATAATTTATGAGAAAGAGAAATTTACTTTCTCACATTTCTGGAGGCTGGGAAGTCCAAGCTCAATGTACTGGCACCTGAGGACCTTCTTGATGCATCAGAACATGTTGGAGGGGCAAAGATAGAGTTAGAGAGAGAGAGAGAGAGAGAGAGAGAGGCTGAACTCATCTTTTTATAAGGAACCTACTCACATGATAACATTAATCCATTCATAAGGGCAGGGCCCACAAGGCCTAATCACCTTTCAAAGGTCCCACTTCTTAACATCAGCACACTAGGATCAAGCCTTCCCCACTTAAACTTTGTTAAACTTTGGGAGACAAATTCAAACCATAGCATCAAGGTATAGATTGTGCAGAAATATTTATTTTTCAGGCACGATAAAATGATTCTTTGTTTATCATATGACTAATTTTCTTATGCCAACTGATCTTAGAAAATTTTTTACCATATCATTGTCTTATAAAGGATGCAATTGACTGGCAAAGGCAACTAAAGCATAAAATAATCTTTAAGAGAAAGTTATTCAGAATCACATTTTATCATATGATGACCTACTTCCTGTTAGATGGTTAGTATCTAATAGTTAAAAGTAAAGTCTTTAGCAACAAAAATGCCTGTGTTTGAATTCTAGACTTGTCACTTTTTGGGGCAAATTAATGTCTCCCACCCTTAGTTTCCTCATGTGTAAACTAGAAAAAGCAGTAGTATATACTTAATCAGAGATATTTTGGGAAACATTGCTTAGGAATGATTTATTTAGCACAATGCTTGGTATGTAGTAAATACGTTATAAAGAGTATTCTTTATTAGCCATTATACTAGACTGCAATTTCTCAACCTTGGCTCTATTATTGACATTTTGGACTGGACAACTCTTTTGTAGTCGGGGGCAGGGGGTGTCCTGTATATAATATGTTCAAAAGCACCTTGGCTTCTATTCATTAGCTGCCAGTAGCATCTCCTCAATGTGACAATCAAAAATGTCTACAGACATTGCAAAATTGTCCTCTTGAGAACCTCTGTGCCAGACCATTATATATATATAGAATAGTCATCATACTCAAATGGAAAGAATGTTAAATTTGGAATGAAAGTACCTCAATTAATTTTCTAGATATTCCCTTTATTAGTTCTATGAAATTCAGAAAATTCTTTAATAAATCTTCATCTCAGTTTCCCCACTATGCATCTATACCTATATACAGACACATCTCATTTTTTACACTTTGCTTTATTGCACTTTAAGATACGGCATTTTTTACAAATTGAAAGTTTTTGGCAATCCTGTGTCAGGCAAGTCTATCAGCATCATTTTTCCAACAGCATGTGTTTACTTCATGTCTCTTGTTAGCAATTTTAGCAATAAAGAATTTCTTAATTAAGATATGTACTTTTTTTAGAGATAATGCTATTGCTCATTTAATAGACCACAGTATAGTATAAACATACTTTTATATACACTAAGAAACCAAAAAAGCTGTGTGACTCATTTTATTATAATATTCACTTTATTGCTATGGTCTGAAATTGAGCCTCCAATATCTCTGAGGTATACCTGAATGCATATATAAGCACATATGTTACATAAATGTGAGTGTGTGTGTATATATATAGGTGGTAGTTTTTCTCACACTGAAAAAGATCACAACTAAATAGTAAACAAAAGCTCGATAAACTTTCTCAAAATTTCATTGGCCTGGTAAAGAAAAAAATAAACATTGTCTGTCAACAGATGGCCAAAAACCCACACTCCAATTTTGAGTCCTACAGAAACAGAAAATTGGCCATCACATAACCTTTTACAGTCAAGTTGAATTTTACTAGGAAGTTAGGTCCTTGAGTCAGTGGGTAGACAAAAATCATGTAGAGCCAAAATGACCCTTGAAAACTCATTAGGAAGGTGCTAAATTGGAAAGTTGTAACATACCTCTCAGTAATTAATAATATATATCTAGTGTTCTGTCCCATATTTGAATAGATAGCTGTTTCTTTCAATGAGCACCAGATGAAGGGTTTGGCTCATCCCTAGGGAACAATTTTGTGTTTTTGTTTTAAAAATATATTTAGGGCCAGAAGCGGTGGCCCACGCCTGTAATCCCAGCACTTTGGGAGGCCAAGGTGGGTGGAACACCTGAGGTCAGGAGTTCAAGACCAGCCTGGTCAACATGGCAAAACCTTGTCTCTACTAAAAATGCAAAAATTAGCCAGGCATGGTGGTGGGCACCTGTAATCCCAGATACTCAGGAGGCTGAGACAGGAGAATCGCTTGAACCCGGGAGGTGGAGTTTGCAGTGAGCTGAGATCATGCTACTGCACTTCAGTCTGGGCAACAGAGTGAGACTCTGTCTCAAAAAAAATTATACATATATAATATAACATATATATATATATATATATATGCACTGTTCTAACCCTCTGATTTGCAAAATATTCAATAATGAAGGCACAATAGAGGACAGTCATGCAGTCACAAAGGCAGAGATTGGGTGATTCATTAAGTGAGGCTAATGAAAAAAGGTTTATGTCTCATTTCTCTTGTTGATTCTGAGGCATATACGAAATGTGTGAAATAATGAGGAATATAACACACTGTTTGTGTATATGTTATTTATTGAACTGCACATATCATGTCATATTTAGGTAACTCAATTATGTTGATGAGACTCTTCTGAATACTCTTTCACTCCTTCATGCCTTTGAACATGCTATTACCTTCACTTGGAAAATCTTTCCCCTTGGTCTACTTAATGAGCTCCTAGATATGTTATTAATTTTCCAGGGATGCTGCAACAAAGTGCAACTGGTGCTTAAAACAAGAAAAATATATTGTCTCACCATTCCAGAGACTAGAAGTCTGAAATCAAGGTGCTGGCAGAACTGTGCTCTCTCTAAGACTTTCTAAGGGAGAAACCTTCCTTGACTCTTCTGGCTTCTGGTGTTTGTCATCAACCTTTGGAGTCGCTTGACTTGTAAGTGCATCACTCAATCTTTGCTTCTGTTATCACATGGCCATATTCTCCCTGACAGAAATAGTGCCTCTGTTTCTTTGTGTCTCCTTTTCATCTTACAAGGATACCAGTCATACTGCATAAGGGCCCACCTACTCCAGTATGACCTTTTCTTAGATAATTCCATCTGTGACAATCCTGTTTCCAAATTAGATCACATGATTCCAGGAAGGACACAAATTTTGCAAGGACACTATTCAACCCAATAAAGTATCCTTTGGCAGTTTCCTCAAAGACAGTCTCATTTCTGAAGTGTGTGTGTGTGTATGTGTGTGTTTTCTTTTAACCCACCACTTTGGACATTCTTTCGTCAAGACACATATAGCTGTAGCTACGGTTTCTCTCTTCCTCTCTGTCTTACTAGACTAAGACTTAAGAAAAGGAACATTCTATTTATCTCTATGTCTTAAGGACCTACCAGAATGGCTAGCATATGTGTGTACTTAGTAAACATTTATGAAATAAAATGAATAAATTTCCCTTCCCTTAAGTCCCAAAGACCCTATAGATAGGAAGACAAATGGGGACACCTCCCCCAGCACCAGCTATAGAAAAGTGGAACAGGATATAGTCACACTCAGCCTTCAACAAATAACAGCTTATAGTTATCTTTAACTTTTCTTGAAATCTATATGAATAAAGTGAAATTTTGTCTATTTATCTGCTAGTACATAACAACAAAAAAAGTTGCGTCATAGATTCTTAGCAAGCACAAAGGTTAAGTTTTGGATTGCTTAACTTAAAACATGAGTTAGATGACTTACACTCATGTGGAGCCCTGGGAGGTGCCTGAAATAGACAGACGGTCAGTCATCCCCCAGAGCAGGCCCAGCTGAGGTAAAGCGAGAGGGTGGTGACTAATTAGGAGAAGCATTTCATACATAATATGACACTGTGGTCATAAAAGACAGTGCTTTCAAATACGGGCTCAAGTTGTAGAGATATATACTGATGTTCCAGATTGTTGTAGTTTCTGTGCAGTGGAGCTGCTTCTCACATAGTCAGTTCCATGAACTGCTTTTCATGGTGAGTAGGACGGGGATTTAATTATTTAAGTAATTCAGGAGTGTTTCGCTATTCACTTAACAGAGCAAAGGGCTGTTAGACCGGGACGATATTCTAGATGTCGTCTAGTCCAATTTTCATTTTATATAGAAGTGAAGCTAAGGTTTACAGTTAAATAAATATTCTACAGTCCAAAAATTAATTTTTAAAGAGCACTTAATGACAGAAAATTAGCATGTTATAGTACTATTTTTTTAAGTATGTAACATTATGACAATCTAATTTTAAAAATGTGTATGAGCTTAGAAAAAGATTGAAAGAATATACAGTAAAAGGAAATAATCATAGATGTGAATATGCATGATTATTGTCCTCTTTTTTTTTTTTTTGAAGTTTCCTGTTTTCCATAAATAAGTAATGAGTTGCTCTAGTTGATTCCAGGGCTGGTTTCCTAAACTTGTTTGCTCACTCTCTCCTTGCCTGCTCATTGCCATCTCCTCAACGCAATGGTGGAGGCACCTCCTAGTAAACCCTAGTTTTCCATGGAGTAAGTATAGTTTGAAAATAACTGGGCTAAACATTAAATAATTTTTCCCCAAACTGAGTCATTTGTGTATTATGGTAACGACTTTTGATGAATCTGAATATCAATAGAATATTACTTATGTAATATGTCTTCTATCAATTAACTCATTTCCTTTAACTAAAATACATGGTGTAACAACATTTTATATCGCTGTCACTGGCTGACCGACTGAAAATCTATGTCACTTACTAAAAAAGTAAATACAATGAAAAAATGCAAACAAAATATCCTAGCTTAGTACTCTCAACTGCTGAAGACTTGAGACTAAGGACTGCTCTCTGTTGAGAAAAGTGATAATTCACAGAGATGTTACACAAACATAATTTCCAAGTTGAGACTTTTTTCTTTACATAAGTAAATGAATCTAAAGAGAAGTCAAAATAGAATAGCATTCTTACAGTGAGATTTATCCTTATATAATAACTCTGTATACCCCTACAACCATCTCACCTACTACCATTAAAACTCATAGCATGTTTTAGAACTCACTTATTTAGAGACTATAGAGGAACCATGAGTAATAAGGCAGAATATTTAGGCTGGATTCATATAATGTATTTTCTGGATGTAGATAATGTTGAAGAAAGCTATGTTTTCCTTTTGCTTGCAAATGATTCTCCCAGAGACTTTATTTGTAGTTATTATTCCAAAAATTATTTGGAAGAAAACATGGGCAATTTGAAGAAAAAAAAAAAAAAAAAAAAAAAACCCTTATTCAAAGATAAAATAGAGAGACTTTTGTATGTTTTAAAAATTTATATGACAGAGTTAGGTTTTGCAATTTATTTTCCTTTTTTTTTTTTTTTTGTTTTTTTTTGTTTTTGAGACTGATTCTTACTCTGTCACCCAGGCCGGAGTGTAGCGGTATGATCTTGGCTCACTGCAACCTCCTCCTCCCAGGTTTAAGCAATTCTTCTGCCTCAGCCTCCCTAATAGCTGGAATTACAGGTGCATGCCACCATGTCTGGCTAATTTTTGTATTTTTAGTCGAGACGGGGTTTCACTGTGTTGGTCAGGCTGGCCTTGAACTCCTGACCTCGTGATCTGCCCACCTCGGCCTCCCAAAGTGCTGGGATAACAGGTGGTCTTGAACTCCTGACCTCATGATCTGCCCACCTCGGCCTCCCAAAGTGCTGAGATTACAGGTGTGAACCACAGCGCCCGGCCCTTATTTTCCTTTTAAAATACTTTTCAAACACTCACCAAACAAGATATATGGATAACAAATAGACACATGAAAAGATACTTGACATCATTAGTCATTAAGGAAATGCAAATTAAAACCACGATACACTATCATACACCAATTATAATGGCTAAAACTAAAAAGATTGACTGTACCAAGTGTTAACAAGAATGTGGGGCAAATGGAATGCTTATACAGTACTGGTGTGAAAAATGCTACAACCGCTTTGGAAAATAGTTTGGCAGTCTGTTAAACAGTTAAACTTTGCTGTCATATGATTCAGCCATTGCACTCCTAGATATTTACCTAGGAAAAGTGAAAGCATAAGTTCCTATAAAGATTTAAAAATGAATTTACATAGCAGCTTTATTTGTAATGGCCCCAAGCTATAAATTATATAAATTTCTATCAACAAGTGAATTGATAAACTAAGGCATATCCATTCAATGGAATACTATTCAATAATAAAAAAGAATGAACTAATGCTACTGCATGAATGAATATCAGCATAATTATGCTGAATGTAAAAAGGCAAAAAAATAGTATATATTGTGTAATTATATCTATATAAAATTCTAGAAAATGCAAACTAGCATACAAATGGTATACTAACAGAGAGGCAATCAATGGTTGCCTGAGAATAAGAGAGAGGTAGGGAACGGCAGCAGAGAGAGGTTACCAAGGCACAAGAGTTACTTTTGGAAGGTGAGGGATAAATTTATTATCTCAATGGGATGACTCTTTCATATGCGTATATTTCATACATAAATGTCACATTTTATTAAATTATACACTTAAATATGTGCAGTTTATTGTTATGTCAATTATGCATTAATAACTGTTGAAGCCAAAATAATTCCTCCCAAAACTTGAATACTTTAGGCTGGTCTGACACGGTGTCACTGGTGTCACGGTATCAGCTACTTTTTTTTTGTTTCTATACTTTTAACTACATTTCCCATTCTAACAGGCCTAGCACGTGTAAAGTAGCACAAGTTTTATTAAATTAGGCTTAGCTGGCATACAATCTGAAAATACAGAATTTTGCAGACCTAGAGAGTTATTGAAAGTTTCTGAACATCTGAGTGAGTAAAATATTCTGAGTTTCTATTTAATCAACCAGGAAATAATGTGAACAATGAATTGAGATAAAGAAAAGATGAAATAGTGTCTTTCTAAGGATGACGTTCAAAATGTTAGTATAATAATCCAGGAAAAATAAGAGAATAGAATTTGTGCTGGCTAATGTTGGCTTTGGAAATAAAATGTAGGGAAAAGGATTCAGGAGATCCTGTGGAGATCAAAATGCTGAGATTTGTAAATTCATTGTTTGTTGGGGAGTAATAAAGGACTCATCAAAGGCCACTAGGATGTGTCAAGCCTAGATGAACTGGAACAAGGCTGAGCCTTTAAAGTATATAAGTTCATGAGAGCATGGGTTTGTGAAGCATTCTACAAATAAAAGGATAAGTGGGGAATAGGTTGGACTAATTGTTGTAGGTTTGGGAGTTGTCTGCCATGAGATCAGAGCTGAAATAATGATATGCATAAAAACAGTCCAGCAAGAATTCCTAGAAAGAGAGAGATGAAAGGACAAGAAAAGATGCTTTATTTAGTAGGCAAATGGAGGACAAAGAGGAGGGAGAGACCAGCACAATGTTGTAGAAGCTAGAAGAACCGAAAGTTCAAGAAATAGATGTATTAAAGATTAAGAAATGTCATCAGGCTAGAAATAATGGAGAAAATTAAAGATACTTTCAGTGAGAAGGATGAAAGAATTGATCAGCTTGGGGCAACTCAGAGTTAAGAGAGGTTTGTTAAGGCCCAGAATGACTGAGCTCATACATGAATGACTTGGAGGGAAGATGAACGTACCAGTAATTGAACAGCACTAACCTGGCCCTTTTTCTCTGAGACAACTTCAAATAATATTATTCCTATCATTCCTTGCTATAATATGAAATTGTGCCTTAGTAATTTATTGGTGATATTACAGGAAAAGAAACCTTGTACTTTATGGAGAATCCTCCTTACTTTTATTAATACCTACTTAAATAGTGACTGGAGAAATTAATATCACTCTGAATTTCTTAGCAGGAAGAAACTCACTGGGTTTCAAATGAGTAAAAAGCAATACCTTCAAATTAATGAACTAGGAATAGGCTCCATTACCTTCAGCTATTTTAATACCCTAGTACTCAACAAGAATGTGACTCCCTCGCCCTTGTCCCTGTGATGTCGGTTGACATCAGCAGAAGGACCTTATTGAGAACTACCTCCCTACCCAGCTCCAGAAGCAACAGGAAATGGGCATAACCACAGGGAACAGGAAGAGATTGTTTTCCCTTTGGAATGGAACTGCCGCCTCTACCAATAACCACTACATAAGACAGGTGGACAAGGCAAACAGACGACAACTCTCCTGTAAGAATACAGTTAGTGTGATAGAGACAAAAGCAAGACAATCACATTGTTTAATGTTTTTGGAGCTATTTTTCAATTATATACAACATTGTACTAGTCAAATGGGCCCTCTTAACGCTTTTATTTCTTTAATTTTTCTGGCATAGTTTTAAAATTTGCAGTGCATTAATATGCATTGAATACGCTTTTGTGAAATAACATCCTAAATCACTATACTTGAAAAGATTTCTTACATTAAAAGCATCTTGCAACAAGGAGCAGTTCGTTTCTTTAGAACTTGGCATTGAGATATTTTAAACATTGTAATGAAAGCATACAACAGAAGCCACTATGTACATACATCTGCATAAACGGATCAGGATGAGTTTTTAAAAGTGTTCTTTTTGCTTGGACTTAAAGGATCTAGGTAAATGCAATAATCTGAATTGGTAAGAATCCTTGTGGTAAGAATGACCAGCTGATAAAAAAGATTAAGAATAATGGGGTTCAAGATAAACTTTATCTTTGCAAAAGGATTGGTATGGTATAAAGCATAAATAAAATAAAGCACGGAACATAAAAGTCTAACATTTAGATATTTCTGTTCCACCTGGCACTTTTCCTGGAAGCATTATGGATCCAAGAGAAGTTAGGAATTGATTACATTTGGAATATGATTATTTCAAGTTAAGACACAAACTTTCCCACTCAGGAGTTGCTTAGAAGACGCATTTCTTCATCTTGCTTGTCCTAGTTTTGATTATTTGGAATCAGCACCTCTGCCAAACATCAGAGTCAGAAAGAACCAGAGATTTAAAGGTTAATCATGCCAAAATTGAACAGCTGTCCCCCTGAGAAAAATCTGGGGTGTTTGGGTTTATTCCTGTGACTGCTGCTGTGTAGTATTCAATACCCTGCTCTCGCCCCCAGCGTCAGGGCCACAGCTGTCCACAGGAAATGCATCAGAGAGGTCTAATATGAATGAATCATATGCACATGTTCCTTGGTATGTGGTGATGGGTAAACCAAAGGCTCAAAATCAGCCCTCCCTATAGGCCAGAATTGGTTCCAGGCTTGTGAATGCAAAGTGTCCACACAAGTTGTGCTGTGAAACTACCCTCCTTTCCCCTTTCTCTATGTATTGCCAGTAAAGGAATTTTAGTGTGTTGCTGGGATGAAACACATAATCATCTTGGAGACATGAGGGGATGAGCATATCTCTGTAACTGAGCTTAGTCACATCATACACGTGGCATGTGCAGCATGTCTGGGAGGGACTTTCATGCCCCACTCCATCAACACATGGAACAGTTTAGCCAGGGAATAGGCCCAATTCCATGTTTGGAAATTTAATTTTCAGTCACTCAGCTATAGTCAGTTGAAAAACTGTTTAGTGAGTGACTGTTTTCAAATAATCATTTGGTAATCATAGGGTATTTTTTCTTGAATTAAATTTGAAGGTATAATATTTCTGAGTCTTATTTGTCCCATCATCACAATTAATTATTGCATTTGGCACGTAACAAATATTTAGATGTTTTACTAAATTGTCAGGAGCAGCAAATATCCCATTGTATGACAACAATGCTACAATTTCAACATGATGTCCGTCATCCTAGCCACAACTCACCACCACCACTATCAGATGTTCCCTATCTCAGTGAAATGGTAGATCTATCCAGTTGCCTGATACTGTAGTAGTCATTCTGGATTCTTTCTTCTTTACCTTCAATATGAAAAAGTCGCTAAGTCCTATGGATTTTACCTCAAAAATCTATCCAATTGCCTTAGATCACTTATTTATTTTTAAAACATCTCTCATAAGAATCACTGTCCAAGCCCTTTAACAGATCTCCTTGCCTCCATCCTTTCCCATTCTCCTCATTCCCATCAATGCAACATAGGCATTATAACGGACATTCCGACCTTATTGCTCCATTGCACAAAATTCCACCATGCCAAAAAGAGTAAACACTTTTCTATCACATGCAAATCTACTGTAAATGCTTGTTTGCATTTTTCTTACCCACTAAACTGTGTATTCCCTGATTACACAATCATTACATCTTCTGTTTTCTTTGTAATATTCTACGCAGAGTTTTCTTGCTTTTTCATTCAACATTATTTTTCTCATTTGTTTAGCTGCAACTGGTTATTTTGTATTCTGTGTAGTTTAGCCGCAGTTGGTTTGTTTGTTTGGTTGGTTGGTTTGTTGGTTTGTTTAGAGCAGTTGGTTATTTTGTATTCTGTGTAGTATTCTATTTTATGAATGTATTACCATTATCTATCCATTCTCTTATCAATGGATTTTTGTATTGTTTCTACTTTTTTGAAAATTAATATAGACCACGTTGCTACAGAATCTTGCACATATCTGCAGGTTTTTTTTCTGAGACTGTGCACCTAAAGGTAAATTTGTTGGGCTGTAAGTCATGTGTTTCTTTAACAATTCTGGATAATATAAATGTTTTCTAAACTGGTTTACTGAAAGTTTACCAAAGTTTAGTTTTTTAAAAACTATGTTGGCCTATCAAAACTTTTATTAGCCTATAAAATGTAATGTTTAGAGTTATCATTTCCATGGAAATCAATAGGATCTCTCCCAGAAAAAGTTCATTTGCATGATTTTAAACAAGAATCATTTGTATTGTTGTGTTTCCTACAAATTGCTAAACTAATCCATTTTCATCACTACCGATTTCCAACAAGGACAACTTTTTCTGAGTTGTGGAATAGCTTGGTCAATGAAAAGTCAACCAAAGGTGCATATCCCAATAGAATCACATAATCTCTGGAGGATCCACTGGCCAGGAATCTGCAAACTACAACCAGTCAGCCAAATCCAACAGTGGTCAGTGGCCCATTTCAGAGCCTACAAGCTAAAAATGATGTTACATTTTTAAGAACAAACAGACATTAAAATGAAGAATAAATAGAAATGACCACAGCACAGGAGATGCATAGTCTCATGAATTAATAAGTAAATGTCAGCTAAAACTCCAAATAAAACCAAGTCTTATTCACCTGACTTCTTATATACCACTAATAAGAATATCAATTTAGACACTAGTCAGTAAATAAAGTCTACTAAGCCTTGTACACCACATTAGTTTGCTGTAAATAGAATGTTTTAAACAACAGTAGTGGGTAATAATAAAACACAATGGCATTAATTTTAGAAAAGAGTATGAATTTGTACAATCTGCCAAAAGAGGAAAAAAAAAAAAAAAAAAACTCTGTCCTTGTAAAGAACAAAACCAATTATTGGTTGTCTTTTCAGTAAGATTCTGAGCATTGGCTAGCACAAAGGCAGTGAAACTTGCTCTGTATCAAGCCAGATAATAAATATTTTAGGCTCTAAGGATGATTTAGGTCTCTGTTGCATATTCTTTTCTTCCCTTTTTTTTTTTTTACAACCCTTCATTTAGGATATATCTATATATTTATATCAATGCCTGTTTATCTGTCTACCTATAGGACTGTAGATGGGTCTTTTAAGGTTATGTTTTCTCATTTGTTTCTCTTATAAAAATGCAATTAGTTTTTTAATATTCATCTTATATCCAGCAATCATATTACTCTCTTATAAATATGAGTAAAATTTTATAGATTACTTTGATTTTTCAGTATTGATAATCACATTACATAATTTACCATTATTTAATTAGTTCTGTCTTCTTTTCTATTCACTTCCCTTCGTCTCTCCTTCCTTTTCCTCTCTCTCTCTCTCTCTCTTTTTCCAACTACACCATCCAGGCCTTCTAACCCAATACTTACTATTGAACTCATATTTAATTTTAATACTGAAAGTAAAAGAAAGCTATCTTTGGTCATTTTTATGTACTACTGCATTCAGTTTACTTTCTTAGGATTTGTTGTTTTCTTTTCCTAACTTTCCAAGTTATATGCTCCCCTCTAAAATAAAATTATTTAAGGCTACAAATTTTCTGCTATTGATAGACACCTCGATTGACATATATTGATAAGAAATATTTTCATTGCATTCAGTTATAGGTTTCTTCACTTCAATCATGATTTGCTCTTGCTCTTTGATTTATGTGTATGTTTTCTTTCTTTCTCTTTCTTTCTTCCCTTCCTTCCTTCCTTTCTTCCTTCCTTCCTTCCTTCCTTCCTTCCTTCCTTCCTTCCTGCCTTCCTTCCTTCTTTCCTTCCTCCCTCCCTCCCTCCCTCCTTTCTTTCTCTCTTTCTTTTTTTTTTTCCAGAGTCGTACTCTGTGACCCAGGCTGGAGTGCAGTGGTGTGATCTCGGCTCACTGCAATCTCTGCTTCCCGCATTCAAGTGATTCTCCTGACTCAGCCTCCTGAGTAGCTAGGATTACAGGCACGTGCCACCACACCCATCAAATTTTTGTATTTTTAGTAGAGGGGATGGTTTCTCCATGTTGGCCAGGCTGGTCTCAAACTCCTGACCTCAGGTGATCCTCCCACCTCGGCTTCCCAAAGTGCTGGGAACACAGGCATGAGCTACCAAGCCTGGCCAATTTATGTGTTATTTTAAGGTGTTTGTGTGCATTGTTTAACAATTTCTAGATGTATATGTGGTTTTATTTTTATTTAATCATGTTAAGGTCCAAAAATGTGTTATGAAAAGTCTTTGAGATTCACTGAAGCTTATTTAATAGTTTGGCATATAATCAATGTTTATAAATATTTCATAGGTGCTTAAAAAATGTATAGTCTCCAATTCTTATGTGAAATGTTCTATATATTTCTATTGGATTATCTTTTAATATTGTTATCCAGATCTTCTATATCCTTACTGATTTGTGCACTTAATTTATCAAATATTGAGAAAGGTGTATTAAAATCACCCAGTAACATGGGTGATTTTACCCTTTTAAATCATTTTTTTTTTTTTTTTCTGAGACGGAGTCTCACTCTGTCGCCCAGGCTGGAGTGCAGTGGCGGGATCTCAGCTTACTGCAAGCTCCCCCTCCCGGGTTCCCGCCATTCTCCTACCTCAGCCTCCTGAGTAGCTGGGACTACAGGCGCCCGCCACCTCGCCCGGCTAGTTTTTTGTATTTTTTAGTAGAGACGGGGTTTCACCGTGTTAGCCAGGATGGTCTCGATCTCCTGACCTCGTGATCCACCCGTCTCGGCCTCCCAAAGTGCTGGGATTAGAGGCTTGAGACACCACGCCCGGCCACCCTTTTAATTCTTATATTATTTTTGTAATATATACTTAAAATTTATGCTACTAAATGTAATCAAGCTTAGAATTTTATCATCCTGCTGAATTGATTGCTCTCTTTTTTTGGTAAAATTTTAGTTTTATTACAACCTTGCTATACCAGCAATCCTTCAGTTATATTTGTTTGATGTATTTTTTACACTATTTTACTTTCAACTATTCTATAGCCTTATGTTTTAGATGTGTCTCTTTCAAACAGAAGGCAGCTGGATTTTGTTTATTTGTTTGTTTTATGCCAATCTGTCTTCTAACTGGAGGATTTGGTTCAATTATATCCATTGCAATTAATATATTTTGATTTATTTCTAGCATTTTATGTTATACTTCCTATATTTTATGTTATACTTCCTATGCTTTTTTTCTGTCTTCCTTTAGACTGACTTATGTTTAATTTTGTTTTTTCTTTCTGCAAAATTTGACCTTATGCACTATATTTTATCTTTTTAGTGGTTATATTAGTACTTTTTACATACATAATTAACCTAATGAAGTCTAAAGTATACAATTAATCACTATCATTATCCTTCTTTCCAACAATGTAAGTAAGGACTTCATTTTATTTATTTAGCCAGCGTTTCACTATGTTGCTCAGGCTGGTCTCAAACTTGGGCTCAAGTGCTTTTCCTGCCTCAGCCTCCTGAGTAGCTAGGACTACAGGTGCACATCACCAGGCCTGATTGAGTAAAGACTTTTGAGTGCTTTAATTGTAATTAAACTCTCCCAACTTATACACCCCTGTTGTCTGGTTTTATAGTTGATCTTTTTTATCACCATTTTTTTTTATTTTTGTTAATGTTTGCTTAGATTCTTTCGTGTTGTTACTATATTCTTCGCTTATCATTCTTTCTCGCATATCAGATCTTCCATAAACTATTACTTTGCTTCATAAATTCATTCTCAAGAAGTTCTTTTGGTTAGAGTCAGTTGTGGTAAGTTTTTCAATTTTTATTTCGAACAGTCTAGCTGGGACTGCTTTACCATACATCTTTAACTTGGAAATACTCAGGCTACACAATTAGTATAAATTCTAGCCCTGCATCCATCTGAAGTCTGGCTGAACCATGAATTCTTACAGAAAGTTTTTGTTGTAAGATTACCAGCCTGAATCAGGACTGAAAAAAGCAAATATATTTATATTTCTTGTGGGAGAGTAGAGGTGAGGAGTGGGAGTTGGGGCTGAGTTTCATTTTCTGTTAGCCCACCTTTTCACTTTACTCTGAACTAGGCTTTGTATGAAGTCCCTCGGCACTTGCAAGTTCTGTTAAAGTGAAAACTCTCGGTCACTTAAGTCCAGTGAGGCCTCCTGAAATGGATAGATACCACCAGGACATCCATATCCTTCTTGATTTTTTTGTCCGTGTTACAGGAAAGACATCTTGATCCCCCAAAAGAGGGTTCTTGGACCTCTTGCAAGAAAGAATTCAGAATGAATCTACAAAGTGAAATCAAATTTATTAGGAAAGTAAAGGAATAAAGAATGGCTACTCTATAGGCAGAGCAGCAGCATAGGCTGCTTGACTGAGTATACTTACAGTTATTTCTTCATTATATGCCAAACAAGGGGTAGATTATTCATGAGTTTTCAGGGAAAGGGGCAGAGATTTCCTGGAACTGAGGATCCCTCCCCTTTTTAGACTATGTAGGTTGACTTTGGGATGTTGCTATGGCACATGTAAACTGTCATGGCACTGGTGGTAGTGTCTTTTAGCATGGTAATACATTATAATTCACAAATAATGAGCAGTGAAGACCACCAGTGGTCACTTTTGTGGCCATCTTGGTTTTGGTGGGTTTTGACTGACTTCTTTACAGTATCCTGTTTTATCAGCACCGTCTTTGTGACCTATATCTTGTGCCAACCGACCTTCTATGTCATCCTATGACTAAGAATGTCTCACCTCCTGGGAATTCAGTCCAGCAGTTCTCAGCCTTATTTTACCTAGCCCCTATTCAAGATGAAGTTGCTCTAGTCCAAATGCCTCTGACAGTTCCCTTTGTTTTTGGCTTCTAATGTTTTCCTTTACTTGCCTCCTGGCTCAATGGTGCATATAAAAATGCACTACTGCATTTTGAAAGGACTTAAAAAAATTCATCAAGCATCTGTGTCACACCGGTGGTTTTTAAGGATCTATTCTGCATATTGCTAGAACCAGTGCATTCCATTCTTAATAACTTATGTATGGTCACCAGGAGGACTACTTTTTCCTCCATTCCTATAAGTAGCCAAACTGAGTGATCTTGGACCACCTCAGTAAGCCTCAGTTTTTACAGTAAATTTACTTACTATAAATACTTGAGGACTCTTTATTAGATCCCTTAAAAATTTTATCTCAAACTTGCGTAAACTTCTGGGAGGAGATTTAGTATTCTTGATTTAAAAACAAACAAACAACAACAACAACAACAAAAAAAAAACCCTAAGTTTCTAATGAACTTGAATGAAATCAAGATATAGTAAGGCAGGTGTGGGTAGTACAAGCCTGTAATCCAAGCTACTCAAGAGGCTGAGGCTGAATGATTGCTTGAGCCCAGAGTTAGAGACCAGCCTGGGCAACACAGTGAGACTCTCATCTAAAAACAAAACAAAACAAAACAGAAAGAAAAGAGAAAAAGAAAAAATGATTTGTTCTGGGAAAACAGTTAACAATCCATACTGTCGACTATCAGCTGAAATTCAGAGTCTAAAAATAACTTTAGGCATTTTTTTTTCTTTTGTCATACATTCTAAGTAAATCCCCCCCCCCCTTTTTTTTTTTTTTTTTTTTTTTTTTCCTTTAAATGTCCTCACCGCCAGGCATGGTAGTTAACACCTGTAATTCCAGCACTTTGGGAGACCGAGGTGCATGGATCACTCGAGGCCAGGAGTTCAAGACCAGCCTGGTCAACATGGAGAAACCCTGAAACTAAAAGTACACACACACACACACACACACATAAAATAAGCTGGGTGTGGTGGCGCGTACCTGTATTTCCAGCTGCTCAGGAGGCTGAGGCAGGCGAATGGCTTGAACCCAGGGGGCAGAGGTTGCAGTGGGTCGAGATCACATTGCTGCACTCCAGCCTGGGCGACAGCGCGAGACTCTGTAGGAAAATAAATAAATAAATAAATTCCCGTTGAGATGCTTTCCAGGGCGCTAGTCAAGCCCTGTATGCTTATTTGTGGGAGTGAAAACACCAATATTTAAGGATTGTTGTGAGGACTAAGTAGTGTCTGTAAGACGCACAGAGAAAGCATAAATAGTCGTGAATAGCACTTGTTAGGTCTACACACTCCATTTTTCTCTATATTAATCGAATTATTGAAAGATTGGCTAGCTTTTTGGCGAAATGTCTCTCCATTGTATTCCACTTATCTTATTAGCATGAACTACCTTTTCTCCTTGCTTTTACAGTTTCTCTCCTATGAAAAAGATGGAAAATGTTTTAGTACAAGGGGACCCTCTCAAGCAGTAAATCATTTTGATATTAAAAACAGATAATTGCAAACCCAGTTTTACTTCAGTATGAGTTCCGCAGGGGAGTGTGAGTGTGTGTGTGTGTCTGTAATTACATGTGATTCAAAAGAGGAAAGGGATCAGTATTAAAGGTACTTGTATACTAGAAGCAAAGAAAAAAGGAAGTTTAGTTCCTCAGAGCTCCTTGTTAATTATAGCTGCTAAAGGTAGCTTTTACAAAGAAACTGCCTTTGTGCCAAAAGTATTTATTTCCTTGTTTGTATTTATCCCTTTGAGGAGGAATCGCTGTGTCTTGAGTGAAAGGGGTGCTCTGCTTGCCTGCATTAAACTGATGAGGGTCCAGGCGCATGACGGATGATTTCAGTAGGTAGAGCAGACACACTTTAGTTTATTTCTCTCTTTCTCACTCCCCACACTCAACCTCCGATGTACACACGTTACAAGATTCCCTGGAGTCAGGCGGTGGGAGCGGAGAGTTTCAGTACAGATCTTGACATCAGAGTACTCTGACCAAGAAAAAGAAAGAAAAAGGGAAGCGAGGTGGAGAAAGCAGGAGCAAGGAAAGAAAGAAGGAAAAGCGGAGGGACACTAAGAAAAAAGAAAACGAAGGATGCAGGGAGAGAGGAAATTTAAGTGAAGAAGGAAGGAAGCTTGGATTCAGGGAGGAAAGGGAGCGAGAAAGAGAGCGAAAGAAGAGCGTGAGAAGAGGCAAGCATTACAGTCTCCGGTCCACAGGAGAGAGATGGAGCCCTCATCAGCACTAGAGAGTCCCAAAGAGCCAGTGTGTTGTTTTCTTGAAAGCCCCGAAGCTAAGCAATTCCGAAAACGTTTAGCAAAGCCCTTTTGGGAATGGTGAGATGACGGGTGGGGAAGATAGGACATTCTCATTGCCACCGCCCGCCCCCCCTCCCCCCACCGTCTCCCCTCGCTGGAGTGACTGGATTTGGGAGACCTAGCGGAAACCTTCAGGTCACCCAGGGAACTGCTCCTCTCGCTGGTCCTGCAGCGGCGAGGCGGGGTGGCAGGGGGGCGGGGGGGGGGGCGGGGGGGCCGTGAGAACGCCGAGACGCGCGGGGCGCGGAGATGTGCAAGTGGCGAAGCTTGACCGAGCGCAGACTGGAGCAGCCGCCTAACTCCTGGCGCGGGATCTGCTGAGAGGTCACGGTGAGTCTCTGCGGGTGCGAGTAGGAGGGATGCCGAGGTGCCTCGTCGCCCCCCGGGCCGGGAGGAGGCGGGTCCGGAACCTCCCCCCTAGTCCGGCCTCAGCCTGGAGCCCGCGCGCCTTGGGCGGATGCACCGACTGAGCGGCGCTCGGCGGGGCTCCCAGCCAGCCACTGCCACCCGGCCCCGCGCGCTCATTGGTCGGGATGTGTCGGCTCAGCAGCCTCCAACTTCTCCCGAATCCCACTGGTGAGTCCCAGGAGAGCGAGCTGAGGGAGAAAGGTCCAGAGGGCGCGAGCGCCCAGGGCGCTGGGAGCCCGTGGGACGGGCACGGGGAGGGCAGAGCCAGCCGAGAGGAGTTGCTGCCGGGAGGTGCGCTGAGCAGGGTCCGCAGCTAAGGTCCGGCGCGATCCCAGCGCCCTGGACCCTGCGGCCGTGGAGGAGGCGTGCCCTGGGAAGGAGCCGCTACTGGGACCTGAAGAGTGAGGGGAGGGAGAGGGGCCCGGAGGTTAACCTGGGGGAGGGCTCTGGAAGTCACGTCAGGTTGGCTCTTCAGGTTCATTTCCATAGTTCCCTGCGGCCTCTGCCTCGGGGAATTATGTTTGGTTACCGAGATCCGCGCTACCAGATTGCACCGGGGCTGATCTGGGGGCTGGGAATTTGCCATTCTGCTGTACAGACACTGAATTTTTTTTTTTTTAAAGCAAGGTTTGTTTTCATTTTGGTTTCTGTCGGATTTTCTCATTTGTAACTCACTTTTCTATTTTTACTTTTCTTAACCGGAAGATCTTTTCATTATCCCACCTCTTCATCTTGCTTTTAACCTGATTTCCTATTATATAATTTATGCTTAAATCTCACAAGGGTTGTTCGGTGCGGGCTTGAGGTGTCCTTTTGTAGATGAAAGTTTAAGACTTCTTACTTAACTGATTTCAATCTATTTGTACTGTTTCAAAATAAGGGTAATTGCAACCAAATATCCCTCTTTAGCCTCTTGATCAAGTCGATTCCTCCCCCATATATGATTCGAATGACAGTTTTATTAAACTGAAAACTAGTACCTGACTTGCAACGTCAGTATTTGGAAACTGCTTATCGGCAAATCGACTGTATGAAGGCGTGTAACTTCATGCCCTGCCATTTTTGTGGGTTCCAGCACTTTAAAAAATTGGTAATTTCTTGGACTTAACGCCGTGTCTTTGGTTGTAGAGCAGCACTAACCAGGAGAGTAACATAGTTGGCACTTTGCGTCCAGAACTCCGTATTTCAGGCTGGGAAACACGTAATTAATGTCTGGGAAACAAGAAGATGATTATCCTGAGTACCTCTGTCCTCAGCTTCTGCAGACACAGTCTAAATATGCAAACTGTTTCTCCTTCTTCCTGGGCCTCAGTTTCCATAATACAAACTGTAATTGCAAAGCACAGCTTCAGGAACCTGCAGATATAAGTTAATGTTATAATGTACTATGAAGATGAAAATTGCTTAGCTAAGTCTAAGTCTGTAAGTCTATGAGATTTCCTTTTTAACAAATCAGTTATTCAGGTTTCCTGCTTTGACTATCTGATATAGTTATGCTTATGCTCAGCTGGTATAAGAATTGCTGCTTTACATTGCTTTGAAATTCAGCTTACACTTAAAATAGTAATTTATTCTCTTGGTAATGTCGAGCTGAAGTTTGCAGGTTCTTGTTATATTAGATCTCCTAATTCTCTATTCTCATCTGTGGCAGTGTCCACTTTTCCGTTTAAACTTTTTATTTAACACAGCTTCAGTTGAAGTGAAATATTTTAAGAATACAGGTATGTTTTTGCATACCCTGCTTTATATGGGACTACAAGCATCAACTTTTTTTTTTTTTTTTTTTTATTCTTTTGTTTACTTGTCCCCCTTACTCTTCTCTTAAATGAGATTGGGTGTGGTTAAGTTGGATATTCAGGTATCTGGGGGTTAGTCATATGTTCCACAGTGAGATTCCAGATACTGTCCCCTGATTTCTTAAAGAAAAATAGTGAACTTTCCAGAATTAACTGGAAATGAGTGACAAAGTTAATTAGGAGATTAAACTTGCATCATTTCTGCTTTCGCTCAGTGCTTTTGAAAAAACGTTACTAAGAGCAAAAAACTTAAGAATTTACAGAGCATTTACAAGAGGGGGAGATGGAGGAAGACCTTGTAGATTATTCAAAGATTATATTGTTTTGATGCAGCTTCTCTCACTGTCTTCATTTCCCTGTAACTGTTTCTGCAAACTTAGGTGCTGAACCATTAAGAGCCCAGCTGCTTCAGTGCGTAGTCTTAAGGGTAAGGAGAAGCCAAGGGAAAGTAACTTACAGGGAGAAACAAATGCTTATCCACTAGCTTTACTACACCACAAGGCATGGAGTTGCCACAGAGCACCTGTAATTTAGCCCTGAGGCTGCCCTGGTTCACCTCTTCACTTTACAGGGACACTGACTGCCATTTCTAAGGAAGAACTAAAAAAACAAACAAACAACAAAAAAAGTCATTTTGTACCAGTAAAATATTTCTCTACATTGCCTTCTGAAATATGCAGGGGGAACAATATTCAGGAAAGGGAAATACTTTAGCAAATGTGCTTACTATTCAGATGTTCTTTAGGACAGTCATGAAACATGGGGAGACTGGGAGACTTATTATTGTTTACCTCTCTGTAAGGTGTCCAAAGTATTATTAAATTTGTTCCCATCTTTTCTTTGCCCAACCAATACACTATTAAAATAGGACTACAATCAATGCAATTCCATATCATAACCCCAGGGGTGGTGAGACTAAGCCAGCATGCCTTACATAACCATTAAGTAAGACATTTTAACATTCAGATACATTACATTCCACTGTTATTGAGCAGACACAGTTTTCATTGTCTAATAAAATATTTTTATTTGATAGTCTGTCCTTGCTTATAGCCTCATGTAATCAAGGGGACAGCATGTTTAAGACTTTGTATCCAGAACCTTAAGGTCTAGTTGTGGTTCGCTTATTAATAATTCACTGGGAAGGGTAATTTCTAGTTTTCTGCTGGGCCTCCCCACCACACTTCAAATGTAAAATATGTTTCTTCTTTCTCCTATGCCTCAGTTTCCACAAAACACACCTTTAGAGAATTGTGTGTATTCAACAAAGATCTTTAACTATAAGAGCATTTCTGAGCCGTCCCTGAATCCAGGGACCAAATTCTCAGAGCAGTTTGTATTGAGCTATAAACAGCTAATCTGTCAGTTTAAGATGTTCTTTTATACAGTCATGCAGCAAAATGGAAATTGTGTGTTCTAATCCTTGGAGATGGACTGATAAACTGTCACTAGGCCCCTGATAAAGTTTAATATTTAGGCTTATACCCCCTTAATTTTCCCCCTAAATTTCTACAATAAGATCTAAATTAGCTTTTACTGCATGATGATACAGCTTTATTTTGAACAATGACCGAGTGTGTTCTTTCCAAAGAATATTGACTCGTTGTGTAGTCTTAAACACGTTGTCTGACTTCTCTGTGCCCCAGTTTCCCAATTCTTTATTCTCTTCTGTGGCAGTGTCCACTTTTTGGTTTAAAGTTGTTAACACATCTCCAGTTGAGGTGAAAGATTTTAAGAATACAGGTATGTTTTTGCATACCCTGCTTTACACAGGACTACAAGTATCAACTTGGTAACATTTTGTACTATTTTGTTTACTTGTCCCTTTTACTCCCCTCTTAAATGGGATTGGGTGTGGTTAAGCTGGATATTCAGGTATCTTTTGGTACAGTGAGTGACCATTTTCAGAATGTTGTCTAACCAGTTAATAGATACCAGTATCAGTAGTAGTAGTAATTTTGAACTGTAAAAATAAAAGTTGTCTTTATGACTAAAATAAACTACCTCATGTGTTCATTCCTTTTGGTGTTTATCTATATTAATGTTTCTAATTATTGCTTAGTCAAAACCTCAAGATATTAGTCATTGGTTTTTGAGCTTATAAAGGAAGCCACTCGAGCAAGATATAAAATTAACCTTTGATGTTAGTCCAGAGTTCAAAAGGGTGAGTTTAAAACTTTTTTAATGGTAGTATAGCAATTATTTGCTTATAAACTGCTGAATTAATCCTACTTGAGTATTTAACCAAGTCTTACTGTCTAATTTTGCTGAGATTTTCAGTGATATATCAAAACAAAACAAAACAACAGCAACAAAAAACAAAAGGTGTGACTGAAACCTGTCGAATTCATTTGACTCTATATTCTTTGCATTCAGCAACAAAATTTTGACTTCTTAACAGCAAAAACATATTTCTATTTTAAAATGACTGAACCTTTTACTTTTATCCAGTCACGTTACGCATTTGGACATTTTCTTTTTTATCATTAGCATTTTCATTTTTTGCAGATTTTAGGTGATGGGCAGATCAGAAAGTCAGATGGATATAACTGATATCAACACTCCAAAACCAAAGAAGAAACAGCGATGGACCCCGCTGGAGATCAGCCTCTCGGTCCTTGTCCTGCTCCTCACCATCATAGCTGTGACAATGATCGCGCTCTATGCAACCTACGATGGTGAGTTACTCCCACACCTGTGCATCCATAAATGCAAAAGAGAAGGAAATCTTCCTCCATGCTTTTACCGTCTATCTAACAAATGTGTTAGGGATAGGGGCACTTAAAGACTGACAAAGAGATTCATTTAAAAAATGTAACATCAGTATGTCAAAACAATTAACTTCGAAGTACAGTGCCTTTTATGTTTGAGCTAAGTTATTAATTGCAAGTGTATTTAGTGTGCTCATGCTTACTTATGAGGAATCTCAAGTATGGTTTTATTTGATTAAAATATACACAATTTTATGGCCAGCTTTAGTAACAGTCATTAGTCAGTTTTTGTTGTGTCATTGAAATTCTAAAGGGCTTCACAGGAATTTAACAAATTTAATTTGAGTCTTGGAAGTTTTTCAAAACTAGGATTAAAAAAGATTGATTGTTTAATGGTTAAAAAAAAATGATTACCAAGCAAAAACAACTGATTATTTCAATTTAATAGGCCTAGAGCTTAGTTGGTAGAGAAGATATAATAACACATTTTTCTTCATAATCAAAATTTTAAATTTAGATTTTACCTATTTTATTTTCTTATATTTTTTTCTAACCACTGGCAATGATATATAATGCTCAGTTTTTAGTTCTTGCTTTAAGAAATTGCTTATTTAATCGGCAGTTTTTAAAAGAACAAAAGAAAAACAAATTTAAAAATGTGCATTGCCAGTATTTATGCATATTGTCTCCTTTTTCTAGATGGTATTTGCAAGTCATCAGACTGCATAAAATCAGGTAAGAAATGGTTTTTACATGTAATAGTTATACAACTCATGTATAATATCGAAAATTAAATGCTAATCTTAGTTTGCTTTGTTTACACTTTTATTCATTATAGATCAATTATTCATGTGTCTGGCTCTATAATCAAGGGAAATAAAATTATATTTAAGTAGTAGATTAATTAACTTGTCTACTGTGAAAAATATATTACTATTTTCAGCCCTGGGCTGTATAGCAGAACAATAGAAAACTATTTCTCTATTTGTATGGAGCTTGCCACGCAGTTGAAGAAAGAAAATGGACACATATAAAGTGGTAAGCATTGTATCATTGTGTTAAATTTCTCAATGCACCTCACTAGGTGGGTGAGAAGAAGGGAGTGAGATGTAGTATGTAAGTCTAGATGGAGAAGTTAAAATTTGGGAAAAAACTTCCTTTTTTTTTTTTTTTTTTTTTTTTTGAGACAGGGTCTCACTCTGTTGCCCAGGCTGGAGTGCAGTGACATGATCTCAGCTTACTGCAACCTCTGCCTCCCAGGTTCAAGGGATTCCCCTGCCTCAGCCTCCCAAGTAGCTGGGACTACAGGTGCCCACCACCACGCCTGGCTAATTTTTGTATTTTTCGGAGAGACGGGGTTTCACCATATTGGTCAGGCTGGTCTCGAACTCCTGACCTCAGGTCATCTGCCTGCCTCGGCCTCCCAAAATGCTGGGATTACAGGCATGAGCCACTGCAGCCAGCCTTAAACTTGGGAAGAACCTTGAAGTAGGGCTGGAATTTAGATGTGGCAGTGCAGAAGACGGAATTCCAAACACAACAGAAATAAACTATGTTATTGAGAAGTAGTAAAAATGTACGTATGATAGAAGGGCACATTGTGGAGAACCTTGAAAATCCATGTTTAGCCTTGATATTGTAATACAGGAGAAACAGATATTTTTGAACAGAGTAGTGACCAGGCCAAAGGTGAAAGATGATTCCAGGAATGGGAGGGATGGCTTGAGTGAAAAGGAGGGCAGGCAGGTGGGGGCTGCATCTGTACTCCAAGTGTAAGCTAAAGAGGTTGGCCTGTGGTGAGATAAGGTGCTATTGAGATAATATAGAGGGAGAATTGGGTGACTCAATAGAACTGACTTGCTAAATAAAATGAATGAGTTGAGAATGATGCCAAGTTTTAAAATCCAAGGGACTAAAGAGAATGGTGGCAGCCCACACAGAAAGAGAGAAGTTATGAGGTGGATGTAGATGTGTTTGGTCTAAGCCATGGGTAACAGCCCCATGAGAATAGACAGCAGGAAGATAGAGGTGAAGTTCAAGAAGCTGCAATATGAATTTGGGATCTGTCAGTTTAAGAGTGATAGTGGAAGCCTTGGGAGTATT
Organism: Piliocolobus tephrosceles; assembly: GCF_002776525.5. Taxonomy (NCBI): domain Eukaryota; kingdom Metazoa; phylum Chordata; class Mammalia; order Primates; family Cercopithecidae; genus Piliocolobus; species Piliocolobus tephrosceles. Next base: position 134,489,485 of record NC_045435.1, read on the forward strand.
TGAGTTCTCAAAAGAAGAGAAGAGGCTCAAGGGCTAAACTTAAAACAACATCAATGATTAGAAGAGAAGAAAAATAAGTCAGAGCAGAAAACAGAGAAGTGTATGGAGCTATATAAATGCCATCAATTAGAGTGTGCTGAAAATGGAAGTATTTCTTCTTTCATCAAGAAGAAGGAAGGTGGTAGCTGAGGGCAGCACCTTGGGATATGAACACAATGTTTGTGGCCTTTAACAAGAGATTCTAAACCTCCTTTCTAACATCTATGTGGCTTATAAGAGATAAATAAACTGCCCCAAATAATCTGAACCATTTTCTGCTGGATTTTTTAATTTAATTTAATTTATTTATTTATTTATTTATTTATTTATTTATTTATTTATTTATTTTTTGAGGCAGGGTCTTGCTCTGTCACCCAGGCTGGAGTGTAGTGGTGATCACAACTCACTGTAACCTTGATCTCCTGGGCTCAAGGCATCCTCCCACCTGAGCCTCCTGAGTAGCTGGGACTATAGGCACCTGCCATCATTCCTGGCTACGTTGTGTTGGTTTTTTTTTAAGTTTGTTTTATAGAGACAGGGTCTCTCTATGTTGCCCAGGCTTGGATTTGAACTCCTGAGATCAAGCAGTCCTCCTACTTGTCTTCCCAAAGTGCTGGGATTACAGGCATGAGCCATTCCACCTAGTCTTGGATATTCTTTACATGAATTTTTGTTATTCACTGAACTTTGCAAAAGAATGACGGGAAAATATCTGGCAATTCTAAGTTATAGTCTAATGTCCTGAATCTATGCTCTTTGCTTTTTTTTTTTTTTTTTTTTTTTGGGTATTTTTTTTTGATTTTTTTTTTTCCTCTGGGTCACAAGTGCAATGGCCAGACACCCTGAGATGTGATGTGGGGAGCATGAGGGAAACTTGATTTAGATGTTAGCCATTTGCTCCTCAACATGGTGCATTTTTCTCAAAAATAAAGTTTCTTTATTCCCCAGGGAAATGACTGCACAGGTACCTTGCTGGGGGATCTCTGTGGTCATGTGCGAAAGTCAGCATGTGTCCAAGTTGTCAAAGTTAACATTTACTTCCTCTCTGGATCCTCCTATGCTTCCTCTCTCTACCAGCTACCCTATTACATGCTCAGGCTGTCCTGTTTTGGGAAACTTCCACTCACATATTGACTACTGAGGGTTAATTTGTCTATCTACAACACACTTGACATGTCTCTTTGGTGTCTTAATCTATAGGTTCTCTCTTTTCTCACTATTTTTCTTTTTTCTCTTCTTTTCCTTGAATATTATTTTTGAAGAAACTGGATTTTTTGACTAGGTAGGCATGTTTTTATAAACGACAAGTGATTTTGCCTCAGAGATCTAGGCAGGTTTTTCTTCCCAAGGAGCAATGTGACATTCAGAATCTGGAATCTTCAATGCGACTTAATGTTTCGAGATACGGTTTTTAAATAGTGTTTGGCAAGTCTCAACTCACTAAAATGTATTTAACCTGTATCCTTTAATTGCAGCTTAGAAATCAAACCAAATGTATAATACCATGCAGAATATATTTTGGCAGAGAAATGTATACAATAGAAATAACTTCAGTGGGAAACAAGGTTGCTGTATAGCTGTGTATTTTTCTTCATTCTGCTCTGTTGGTTCACAAGCCATTAGAATACTTGTTCACATTGGTAGTTACTGTTCTTCCTAGGAGAATAAATAAGATGACACACACCCTCATGGATACACTCTTCATACTCATAAACACACACACACATACACACACACAGAGTCTTCTGCTGGTTAGGAAATCTTTTCTGCCACAGAAAAATACAACTATTTCTTTTAGAAGTTGTTGCAAATTAGGAAAACCCTAGAGGAAATCTTGGATAAAAGCAAGTATTAAAGAAGACTGACAAGAGTAGAATAGATGGAAAGAAAAAGAAATAAGAAAAGAGAAGGCTGGGCACGGTGGCTCACGCCTGTAATCCCAGCACTTTGGGAGGCTGAGGCGGGCAGATCACCTGAGGTTGGGAGTTCAAGACCAGTCTGACCAACATGGAGAAATCCCATCTCTACTAAAAATACAAAATTAGCCGGCTGTATTGGTACATGCCTGTAACCAAAGCTATTCAGGAGGCTGAGGCAGGAGAATCACTTGAATCTGGGAGGCAGAGGTTGTGATCAGCCTAGATAGCACCATTGCACCATAGCCTGGGCAACAAGAGTGAAACTCCATCTGAAAAGAAAGAAAGAAAGAGAGAGAGAGAGAGAGAGAGAAAGAAAGAAAGAAAGAAAGAAAAGAAAGAAAGAAAGATGAAAAGACAGATGTTGAAAAAAATATAAAATATCTTACTAGCAAGTCTATAGGTCACTTTAAGAGAGTGGGGGGTTCAAATCTGAGCTCAGAAATTCTTGAGAATGGGAAAATGAAGTATTGACACTCAGGGTGCTTACATTATGTGAAAGATGGCAACAAGAGTGAAACTTGAACCTTTCTCCCAGTGGAAAGGAATGTCACAGCAAATGGACTTTTCTCTTTGATCCTTTGAAGTCAAGGAATAGAAGTCAAGCCATACCAAGACAGAAGTAAAATATTGTAGAAGGCTGTTTCAAATCTGTTTGGTGTTACGTATTTTAAATCTGAGCATCTAGGATTTAAATATTTATGATGTACATAAAATGATGTTTATGTATACTTTAAATTAACTTGCCTATATGTGTAATACATATGTATATGTATAAAAGATTACACCAGACCTAACGTAAAACAAATACCATTTAAGAAATAACATCTTAAGGCAGAGATCAAGATGCTTCAAAGTATTATTCATCACTTATTTACCCTATAAGATTGTCAAAAACTTAGAGTTATAGAACTTGTATGTGATTTTGCAGACTTTTCCATATAAATCTAAATCCTGAAACTGACTTCCATTGCATTGTAACCTTCCTAACTCAACTTTCAAGGAATCTTAGGCTTTAAATCAGGGTTTCTCAACTCACTATTGATATTTTTGTGCTGGAATTATTGTTTGTTGTGGGTGTTATTCTGTGTATTATAGGATATTTAGCAGCATCCCTGGCCTCTACCAACTAGATGTCCAGTAGCAGTCCTCTCCTAGTTGTGACAACCAAAAAAATGTCTCTAGCCATTACTAAATGTCCCCTGCAGGCAGCACAGTCACTTGTGACTGGGTACCACTGCTTTAAATGGCCTCAAGATGTTATCAATGCTTCCCTCTTAATGGTAGGCAGGATAATGGCCTTTCAAAGATATTCACATTCAATTCCCAGAGCCTCTGAATATGTTGCCTTACATGACAACATGCCTGTAATTCCAGCACTTTGGGAGGCCAAGGCGGGTGGATCACTTGAGGTCAGGAGTTCAAGACCAGCCTGGCCAACATGGTGAAATCCCATCTCTACTAAAAATTCAAAAATCCGGGCATGATGGCACGCGCCTGTAATCCCAGAGGGAGGAGAATTGCTTGAACCTGGGAGGCAAAGGTTGCAGCAAGCCAGGATTGCACCACTGCACTCCAGCCTGGACGACAAAGCAAGACTCCAAAAGAAAAAAAAAAAAGACAACAGAGATTTGAGGGGTCCGCAAAAGCATGTGTTAGAAGTGTGGTCCTAAATTATCCAGAGACCAGAGAAGCCAAGTTAAGATGTGATCGATACAGTTTACAAGAGAGAGTGGGACCACCTCCACCTGTGTAGTCACGCAAGTTGTACACTGCACATTTGTCTATGGCAGCCTTGACAGACAGGCTTGTGGAACATCAAGACCTGGATGAAACACCTCTCAGGACTGTCCACTCCTTTTATTTTAATTCTGCACATATCAAGAAAATTTTTGATGATTATTTAATTATTAATACAAGGAGAGGTGGCATTCTGTTACTTGAAAGATATTTTCAGTATGGTGAGATAATGCACAGCAGTCCCGCTCTTATCCTCTGAGGATCCCCAAGACCTCAGTGGATGCCTGACACTGGACTGAACCAGTATTGAACCCTATATATGCTATATTTTTTTCTATATACATACCTATGATATAGTTGAATTTATAAATTAGACATAGAGATTAATAACAATAATTAATAAAAAATAGAACAATTATGACACTATTCCAGCATCACTATTCTTATGGTTTGGGGCCATTATTAAGTAAAATAGGGTTACTTGAACACAAACACTATCATCCTGCAACAGTTGATACGATAATAATGGAGAAGACTCCTTCATGACTTTCATCACGCTACTCAGAATGGTGCGTGATTTAAGACATATGAGTTGTCTGTTTCTGGAATTTTCTATTTAATATATTGGACTGTAGTTGACCTTGGGTAACTGAAACCATGGAAAGTGAAACCACAGATAAGGGGGAGACTACTGTATGCACGTGCCGATTTAATGATCAGATTTGTGTGCTTTGAGCTATGACCCTTGAACTGAAATGAAACTTGCAAATGTCTGCAAGGGCCATATCATGGTGATGCCCTAGGTGATGTATCTTGGCAACAGCTGGCCTTTTCCTGGCTGCAACAAGGCATCTCTCCCTTCTTGCCTGTTAACACCTTGAAACCTCCATGAAGAAAAACAGCACAATTAGGTAAATACAGGAAGGACTGACGGCTAACTCATGGGGGCTGCTGGCCCTGTAGCAACCTTTTAGTGTAGGAAATGAGGCTATTTCACTATGTGATTAAGTTTGGAAAAAATCTTTCATGGAATAAGAAAGCAGCAGACATCTTAGTATGAAGACCACTGAAGCACACCTTTGTTAATTTAAATGTGGCATGTGACAATTTGTTTTGGGTGGCTTCCCTGGCACAATTCTCGTGAAAATGATATAGGGATATTACCTTACATTTATCGGGTCAAAATTAGCATCTTTCAATCAAATCCTTTCCAAGAAAGGGAATCAATTATATGATAAATATACAAATACATAACATGTGTTTTTTACTCTCCAGGGAAATTTTAAGCAAGTAGTACATCATCTTTTTTTTTAATGAATGGTCAAGAAATTGAAAACATACATAAGTTGAATTAAGCAGTTGAAGGAAAAGAAAATTAGCAATGCCTGGTAAGCTAAGTGGTACTCCAAGGATTTATTTTATAGCTGCGGAAATTATCTACATGTAAAGGGGGTGGATACAAACTAGCTTAGGTTGGGGTGAGAACTCTGGTTTGACATTTAACATTTTAGAGTAAGAAACATAGAAAGATTCCTCTGTAGTTGAAGGATCCTGCTTTGTCCTACTCATAAGCAAATCCCTGGGGTAACAAGGTGCTTTCTGATAAACCTTTGATATAATATGAAGCTCAAGTCGATAAAATAGATTAATTGAAGTAAATTGAAAAATACAGAATTTTAAAAACTGTAAGGAGAATGTTGCACAAGCTTTTGAATCCTGTACATTTTCATTCTTTAAGACCATTCAGTAAAGGAGATTTTGTCAGGGCCTGGTAGTGACTTGTTTTGATCCTATTTCTGAACTGACTGAAAACTAGAATACATTCTTTCTGTTCAAAACATCCTAGAAGGGCCACATATTAGTCAGCCCTTCTCCAGAGAACAGAACCAATGGTCTATATATATAAAGTCTCAATATCCAAAGGCCCAAGAACCTGGAGTTCTGATGTCTGAGAACAGGAGAAGGTGGATGTCCCAGTTCCAGAAAAAACAGAGAATTTCTTCTCCCTCTGCCTTTTGTTTTTTCTGGGCCCTCAGCAGATTGGATGATGCTCAGCCACAATGGCGGTTGAGTGTGGATCTTCTCTACTCCGTCCACTGATTCAGATGCCACTCTCTTCCATAAACACCCTCACGGATGCACCCAGAAATAATGCTTTAGAAATAATGCTTTACCAGCTATCTGGGTATCTCTTAACCTGGTCAAGCTGACACCTAAAATTAACCACCACAGGCTACAACGAAAAAGATAGTTCCAACCGGGCGTGAGGATGTGGAGAAACTGAACCATCACTCATTAATGGTGGGAATGTACACTTTAGTACACCTGGATCAACATGTTAGAAACATTTTGGAAAACAGTTCGACAGTTTTTACAAAGTGTTGAATATATACTTTCCAGACAACCCAGCAATTCTACTCCTAGGTATTACTTAAAAGAAATGAAAACACATATCATCACAAGGACTTCTTTGTGATTGTTCATTACAGCATTATTTATAAAAGCCAAAATGTGGAAACATTCCAAATGTGTATAAACAGGTGAATAAACAAAATGCCATATAGCTATAAACTATGATATCACACAGCAATAAAAAGGAGGAAACTACTGTTATGTGCAATGGTATAGATGAACATCAAAAAATATTATGCTAAGTGAAATAAGACAGACACAAACTGCATATTGTAAAATTCAATTTGTATGAAATTTCTAAAAGAGGAAAAACTATAGGGGCAGAAGACAAATATTGATTGCCTGAGGCTGGAGATGAAGCAGGGATTGGCTGCAAATGGGCATAAGGGGACTTCTGGGGGTAATGGAAGTGTTCTAAAATTGGACTGTGACAGATTCTCAGCCTTTTGGCTAAAGATCAAGTGTAAATTGGATTGTGGTGATGGTTGCACAACTGTATAAATTTACCAAAAATTAATCAGGTGAATTTTATGGTATACCAATTAATAACCCAAAGCTGTTAAAAAAAAAAAAAAGCAAACAAAAATTCACCTTCATTCTTTCCCCCATCTCTCCAATGTCCATTTTTACGTAGTTATCTCATGTTTTGATCTTATGCTTGCTATCGTATATTGAGTCCATTGAGCTTCATTTTTGCAGTTTAAATGATTATATGTAGTTTTCAATGTCTACCAAATCTTCCCTAAATAAACTCAAGCTTTTTAGTTTGAGTGAACCTCTATGATTTAATTATATTAGCATTACATTGATGAAAAGTCTCTGGAAATAGTAAATCAATTGGGAAGTTAAAATTATTTCAGGATTAGGTGTTGGAAGCCCTGTTTTTACCCCCTGGGGTTTCACTTACAGAGGAAGTCAAAGACATATGTGTCCAGGTGTACCAGCCATCTGGATCAAAGCCAGACCACTTGGTCTACCACAGAGCAGTTAGCAGTTCCTGCTTCTGGAAAAATGTGTTTGTTTTTCACACGGGTGCTGTGAGATGTTTCCCTTTCACCTTAACTGATAGAAAGCCAAGAACCAAGACAGGCACAGTGGCTCATGTCTATAATCCCAGCACTTTGGGAGGCTGAGGCAGGTGGCTCACAAGGTCAAGAGTTCACGACCAGCCTGGCCAAGATGGTGAAACCCTGTCTCTACTAAAAATACAAAAATTAGTTGGGCGTGGTGGTGGGCGCCTGTAATTCCAGCTACTCGGGAGGCTGAGGCACAAGAATTGCTTGAACCCGGGAGAAGGAGTTTGCAGTGAGCTGAGATCTTGCCACTGCACTCCAGCCTGGGTGACAGAGGGAGACTCTGTCTCAAAAAAAAGGAAAGTCAAGAGCCAAATTTGAATTAACTTGAAATTATAGGACTTCTTTGTATAAACTTGCTTCATCAGCTTTATTCCTGTTCCTCTTTTCTTTCTCATACAATGTATATTAGTTTATTTTATGTATCCCTCTAAAGCCACTTTGAATTATTTTAGGAAGAATGTAGGTTAATAATTAGATGAATAGAATATAAATTCCAGCAACAGATATGTGCAGGAGAAGGGCTGTTAAATTATAAACTTTATTTCAAAGAGATGCAAGTGTTATGAGTAACTGAGGTACAATTTTTGGAAGCTTACTGCTTCTTTTTCCACTAAGCCAACTTCTAGCATGGGAGATCTGGGATATAAGTTTTGGCCACATCCTGTGTTATTGGTATGTGATCCTAATTAAGTCAGTTCAGCTTTCTGCATTTCATTTTCGTTATCTACAAAATTGGAATTAAAAGTGTCTCATTTTACAGGGAAACAGCAAAGACTAATGACAGCCTATGTCATGTTACACGTCCTTCAGGGAGATACACCATAGGTATAATGCACAGATATGATTCATATAACATCTTAGTTCATGAAAATTACAAATGCACTATTTAAAATTTTTTTATTGAGAATTAAATAAAAATCAAATCAAAAGGCAGTATATTTTTAAAAAGGAAGTTGTAGCCAGAGAGGGTGAGAAAGAAAGAGAGAATGCAGTACATTTTACATATTCTCAAATAAAAATGTGTCATCCTTTATTAACATTTTCTTTGATTGCTGTGCTGTGTCTTAGCATGGGGGTGACAGTTCAGGCTTTGAATCGATTAGAATGAGCACGATCAGAAATGAACACTTGAATCTGTGTTTCCTGTAAAGAAAAACGTACCAACGGGGACACCTTAGTTTGCAAACCTAGCTAACCTGCACTCATCCTTGCCATTACCCCTTTTCTCACCTCGATTAATCCCTAAAAGTAAGTAAGTCAGAGGCCTGCATCAAGAGAATGACTAGATCCTTGGTATTCAATGCGTGGTCCGTGGACCAACAACAGCAGCAGCCGCTGAGAATGTGCAAAAATGCAGAGTCTCAGGCCCTGCCTCAGACCTACTGAATCTGCAGCTGCACTTTCAGTAGCCTCTTCAGGTGATCTGTTTGCACAATAAAGTTGAGAAGCACTGAAGAATAGTGATTTTCATATATGGCTGCTTATTACAATGATTTGGGAAGCTTTTGAAACATACCCATACTACTAAACCTTCTATTCTTCCTGGGCACACAAAATTTCCATTTCTTCAGTGGAGTAGTTTCTGTTATTTGTTAGGAGGAAAAGCAATTTAAGTAAATGAATAGATGTTAAGGGATATAGGAATTGCCTGGATATTTGCATTTTTTAAAAGAAGGTACATATTGACCAACTGATTGCTTTAACAGGTTCAATTTCAGACTGTGTGCTCAGTGAAGACTTTAAGTTAGAGAGGAGAGACATCGAGCCTGATTTTCTGCTAATCATAGACAAGCTGAACCTGGAATGTCTTCCTAAATTTCCCCAGTGTGATGCAGGCATGATATTTCTGTAGAGACAGTAGCACAACTTTTTTCCTCTTCCATTCATTTATTCATTTATCTATTCATTAGTTAGTTAATTGTGTTTTTTAAATTTTATTTTTCATTTTTTTTTAGAGGCAAGGTCTCCTTGTGTTGCCCAGGCTGACCTCAAGCTCCTGGGCTCAAGCAATCCACACGCCTCAGCCTCCCAAGCAGCTGGGACTACAGGCACATGCCACCATACTTGGCATTCATTTTTTTTTTTCTGCAAAAGCATTAATCAAGCATTTTCTAAATGTTGAACACTAGACATTGGAAATATGAACTAAAACATCCCCTGCCCTCAGGAAAATGATAATCTGGTCAGTGTGGCAGACATAAACAAAATTACCATATTGTTTGATAAGTGCTATGATGGTGATAAGAAGATTTGTGTGCTACAGGTGCTCTGAGAGAGGAGCACTTAACCAGAGTGGGTCTGGGAGTGGGCAGCTAAAGTGATAGCAGTGAGGCCAGGAAAGCAGTCCCACATCACCCACTAAGTTCTGAAGAGTTGGATTGCCCAACCAGTGGGAGCAGGGGAGAGCATGTGCTTAGGCTGTATGCAAGATGGAGGCAAGAGCTCAGGGAGTTTAGGACCTACTAGCGGTTCATGATGGCTGGCATGTAGAAGCTAGCAAGACATGATACTAGAGAAGTAACCAGGGCCCAGGTCACAAAGGGTCTTATATGCCATGATAAATGGGTTACATTATCTCCTGACATTTATAGAAAATGAATAAAATTTAAATGCTGCAGAGGGCATCTACGGGATTTTAAATAGGGGTGTGGCATTGTCAGGCAAGATTGGCTGCTATCTATCTCACGTCAGGTAAAGTGGAGGCAAAGATTTACCCAAACAAGGGAATAACATTTCAGTGGCCCTGGTGTGTGAGGGAGCTTGTCAAGATTGAGAAACTGAAAGAATATCTGTAAGGCTGTCATAGAGGGTGTGTATGAAGATATGAGAGTGAAGGCAAGAAGGAGAAGTGTTCAGTGTTGGCAAAAGAAATAACCAGGAGTTGAATTTTGTAGTCTGTGTTAAAGTGAATGCACTTCCTTCTAGTAGCCGTGGGAAGTCACAGAAGGAATGGTTTTAAATGATGCATGACTTTGTCAGAATTATTGAGAAAGATCACTGACTAGAAATAAAGAATGGCTCTGGGCAGGAAATTGGGCTACTGCACTTATTTGGATGAGTATTATGGTTGCCTGGATTTGAATGGCAGCAGTTTTTGTTGTTGTCGCTTGCTGTTGTTTGTTTGTTTTGAGACAGGGTCTCACTTTGTCAGCCAGGCTGGAGTTCAGTGGCACAATCACAGCTCACTGCAGCCTCAACTTCCCCAGACTCAGGCAATCCTCCCAACTCAGCCTCCTGAGTAGCTAGGATTATAGGCACGCACCACCATACCCCGTAAGTTTTGTAATTTTCTGTAGACGTGGGGTTTCACCATGTTGCCCAGGCTGAGAAATGGATAGATTTGAGAAGTATTTACTGGGAAGTAGAATTCATAAGGCACAGTGTTTCTGTAAATAGGTGAGGTTGTGAAGGGGAAGTGAGGAGAAGGTAACTCAAATATCTGGCTTGGTAAATTGGTTGATAAGTCAGCCATTCACCAAGCTAGGGAACACTGAAGCAGAGCTTATTGGGTAATAGACTGGGACCAATGCAATGAAGAGTTCACTTTGAGATAGTTTAAACTTGACATACTGTACATATTCGATGTGGTAGAGTTCAGGGAAAATGGTGTTGGAAATAAAGATTCGGGGGTCATCAGCATGTGGATGATATGGTTGAGATTTCCTAGGGAGGAAATGGAGAAGAGAACCCATAATTGCATCACATAAAGCAACATTTAAAAATGAGAAGAGGAAGAAACTCCAAAAGAAACCGAGAAGAAGTAATCAGAGAGGTAGAAGGAAAATCAGCAAAGTGTAAAATCACCAAAGCAAATGGAAGAGCGGATGTCAAAAATTAGAGAGTGATCGCTGGCATTAAGCACAGCTGAGAGGTTGAGTAGGCTAAATGTTGAAACAGAGAGGAAGACATTGAAGATTCAGGTGAAGATCAGGTGGAAAATTGATGGATTTTGTCCATGGGGAAGTAAAGGTGGATGTATATCCAGAGAAAAGAATATAGGATAATTCTGAGATAAAGGATGGCCTCCTCCTTCCCCTTTTGTTTAATACTAGGGAGAAAGAAACCAAGACGGCTGAAATGCAAACATATTTGGAGGCTAGGAGGGACAGGAAGTTGAATGGGTCGTGATCCAGTTGCCTCTGTGAAGTAACAAGCAAAAATCTCCCCCTGGAAGTGAGCTGATAGAGAAAGTAAGGAGAGTATGAAGACTGGAAAGGCTCCATGTGAGGAGTGGGCCGTGCACACAGAATTGATGACTCTGTTGAAGTGGAAGGCTATAACTTGAAATGGCATTAAACCAGGCAGTTGTGGGATTTCTCAAGCATCACCGATAATAGCTTCAACAGATACTGTCAGCACTGTTTTAGATGCTAAGGATACCTAGCACCTAAACACAGAGTGAACAACACAATGTCCCTGCTCACAGGAGCTTACAGTAGTAAAGGAGACAGTAAATAAACACACGCATGCATATAAAAAACATTATTAGACTAGAATTAGAAGGAAAAGGAAGGCAGCTGGATCAATTCAGAGTAAGCTCATTTGCAGGGGGCAAGGGAATGAAATACTTTGGTGAGATGATGTTTTCAGGGATGGCACCACAGGATGTACTGGATAGAAGATATAAAAGAAAGGTAAAGTGAAAACAGAGAACTGGCTGAGTGCAGTGGCTCACGCCTGTAATCCCAGCACTTTGGGAAGCCAAGGCGGGCGGATCACCAGGTCAGGAGATCAAGACCATCCTGACTAACATGGTAACACCCTGTCTCCTAAAAATACAAAAAAATTAGCTGGGTGTGGTGGCACCCACCTGTAGTCCCAGCTACTCGGGAGGCTGAGGCAGGAGAATCGCTTGAACCCAGGAGGCGGAAGTTGCAATGAGCCAAGATCGCACCACTGCACTCCAGCCTGGGCGGCAGAGTGAGACTCCATCTCAAAAAAAAAAAAAAAAAACAAAGGAACAAGAAAAAATGGATGGGGTGAGAGTTCTCAGTGAAGTCGAAGAGCAGGTGTAGAGGGAATAAAGAAATGAAAAAACAAAACAAACAAAAAGCACTTCTAAGAATCAGATGATTCTTATTGGAGATGGGGATTACTCCTGATGAATGTTTCAGAGGTACAATTGTTCTGGGTGATGAGAGCATTAAGATGTCGTCATGAAAATGTGTGGACCAATGTGAAGTGAAGGTCAAAGTTAGGAGAGTTCAGATGGTCAAGAAATTCTTAAGCTAGAGTGTAGCAGAGGTTGTCCACAGGGTCTCTGATGTTACATATCAAGATGGTAGAACTTATGTGGAAGGACAGACTGCACAAGGTGCCACAGTCTTAAACAAGCAGAGATCAATGCCTCTGGAGTCAGTAGAAGACAGAGATAAAGTAGGTGAGGCTGGGATCATCGACTGGAAGAAGCCTAAATAAGCAGAGTGGAGAGTAAGGATTTGGCTATCGCACAAAGTTACAGAAAACTAGTTTTGCTTTTCCATGTTGGGGCAAGGTGGAGGGATATGCCACCTGATGAGATTAGTTCATGTGGGTTAGTATTTTCAGTACACGTGTTGTCATATGTAATTATCACTCAAAAAGGTAAGCAGCAACTAATAAGAAGAGGTGTTGGAGGGCCACCTGTCTGGCATATAGTGTGGGATTCCATTTGATAGAATTACAAATGAATTCATTTTTACTCATTTTTATCTTTTCACTATCCTAGATAAAAACTCAAAATGAATCCATGAGTTCTTATCTTAAAACAATATGTTTTGTTTAAACATTTCTCAGCAGTGTAATCTTCTTTTAATCTTCCATTTCTTCAATCCAGAGGAGTTCAACTACAGTGCCTTTGCTGTGAAGCTAATGAAAAGGGAGTTGGTCCACTGCATAGACTAGGCTAGATGATCATGAAGTTAAATTGAAGTCACTGAGCAGGTACCCAATAGCCAGCAGTGGATTTGTTTCTCTGCGCTTGATGCTTAAGTAAAAACGAGCAAGCCAAGTATAAAATGGTGGATATGGCCCAGGCCATATCGTCTAAGGAAGTTTTTTTTGTTAATCAAGACTTCCCTGAACTTCAAAGAAATTCTTATTTAAATAACTCCAAATCATTAAAGATTTCTAATAAGATATATTTGAGGATCCGGTAGTTACTTAAAAATACTCCCAGAAAAGAAAGCTTTTGTTACATTCTTTGGCTTAATTTTCTGGAGTAATGAAATTAGCTGAATGAAATTGGATGTTTCTGATACTTCTGCCAGTTTGACACTAAATGAATTATTTTCAAAACACATGTATATAGCAATTAATGATATTACTAACTTAGAAGCCAAGAAGCAAAATAGTAATAACTGTGTTTGTGACAGAGAAATAATTTTAATAATGTTTGAATGAATCAGATATGCAAATAGTACTGTGATGCAATATATACACAATAATTAACTATGAATTACTCAAAGCATTGTAGATAATAGTCTAGCAAGGATCTGACAATATGTTGAGAAGAAATGATGCAAAGGAAATCTTGAAAGTTGCCTTAAAGAAACTCATATCATGCAAATATGAATCTTTTAATAGCTACTATAAAATAGTAGAATTGAGTGCTGTGGCACACACCTGTAGTCCAACTACTCAGGAGACTGAGGCAGCAGGATCACTTGAGCCCAGGAGTTGGAGATTAGCCTGGGCAGCATAGCAAGACCCCGTCTCCAATAAATAAATAAATAAATAAATAAATAAATAAATAAATAAATAAATAAGTTAGTAGCAATGAGTGCTATGAAACTTTTTGATGTAGCTTGGATATTTGTCCTCACCCAAATGTCATGTTGAAATAATCCTCAGTGTTGGAAGTGGAGCCTGTGGGAGGTATTTATAATGGGGGCAGATCCCTAATGACTTGGTGCTGTCTTTGCAATAGTGAATGAGTTTTCATGAGATCTGGTTGCTTATAAGTGTGTGGCACCTCCCCACCCACTCTCTTCCTCCCATTCTTGCCATGTGAGATGCCTGCTCCTCCTTCACCTTCTCTCATAGGTAAAAGCTCCCCTGAGGCTTCCCAGAAAGGAGATGCTGGTGTTATGCTTCCTGTACAGCCTGTAGAGCCATGAGCCAATTAAACCTCTTTCCTTTATAAATTACTCAGTCTCCGTCATTTCTTTATAGCATTGCAAGAACAGCCTAATACACTTTGCATGGTGCATATCAACCATGGTAATAAAGTGAAAACAAAGAAGTGGGAAGCTTTGAAAAGTTGACAAATTGGTTGAGCTCCATATGTAACTCCAGCTGTAGGATCAGTCCCATTCCAGGCCCAGTTGCTCTCTGGGGCCAAGGTCAGTAGCTCAAATATTCCACGTCCAGTCAGCCCTACTCCTGGTGATCTGCCTCTGACCCCAGCTCTAGTAAATGGGTTTCTGTCTTTTCCCTTGGGGATCTCACTCCTGGCTCATTCCCCACTTCTGGAAAATGAGTTTCTTTTTTTCTTTTCTGTCTTCTGGGACTGAAATCTAGCTTAGCTCTTAACCTCATGACCTTTTGCCAGACCGTGGAGAACTGAAGTTTCCTTGGATCAACACACACCATCTACTGGTTATAGCTCCCTCCTCACAGCTGCCTTGGGTGCTCTCCCTGTGTGGCTTCTTTCTGTTGCTTGTAGCTAGGAACTTCTGTTGATGGTCCTTTATAGTCTGACTAAACCAGGATTCAGTCTCACTGGGCTGGTCAAACCACTTCTGCCAGAGCCCAGTTTATGTGAATGATGAATGTTTTACATGGAAAAAAAGTTTCTTCATTTACTGAGGAAGGAACAACTTCACTGATTTTGTGTGCCAACACAGACATCCAAGGATCCTGCTTGTCCTTCACCTATCAGCCATCACAGCTATTAATTTTCAAAACCTGGGTGGGGGGGGATTGGTCTTTTGTTTATTTAGTAAAAGAAAATCTAATTATATGTTAAAAGTTGAAAAAATTTTAGATCCTGCCTATCTGACTTTAAAATGAGCAATAAAAGTCATTTTTTATTCAGGGATAGTAGCAGGAAAAATAAGCTAGTATCAGAATGTTTTAAGATTCTGATACAGTGCATGTGTGGGTTTCACTTTACAAATAGCAGATGGTGATGATTTACTATAAGAAGATGTAATTAATTGAGAATGAAGGATCCTTTTGGAGTGTCCATTATGGGCTAGTCATTGTGCTAGGGGTAGGAATTAGAATCCTTTCCATGGGTGGGCGTATGCTTAAAATTATTGCTTTTGTACTCTATGGATTACCTTGAAATATACTTTGAGTCATTTCTCAAAAATTGTGCATACCATACTGATCTGATAACTCATTGCACTGTTGCTCTGAGGCTCCATCCCCTCACCTAACCAATGGTCATCCATTTTGCAGTCCACAAGAGCCCCGTCTGAATTCATGGAAAGAACTTGCTCGCACTTGGGCTTGATAAAGCATAAGTCAGTTTGGCAGGGCATGTGTTAACAAGATGATTTAGAACTTTGCAACCAGCCAGAACCATAAAGACAGCTTGGAATAAAACTAAAGTTGTTCCCATGAGATGCCCATGATGAGGGCTTCTAGGGCAAGGCTGCCGTTTTCTGCAGCCTCAGCAAGAATGAGGTCTCTTTCCCATGATCATTTCCCTCCCCTTCACTGGGCAGGGTGACAAAGACCAGGCCTCTGCTCCCACCAATCAACAACAGGCAGGGCTCCCAGCATGCCGAAAGTTGAGACCTACCTCTTTCTGTTCTTCAGAGGGTAGCCTGCCTGTCCAACCTGCAGAGAATCACTCTGCATGCCAGGCCTCTTTTGGTTGCCTCTTTTGTCAAAAGCGTCACTTACTTTCTCTGCCTGGGACACAGCTCAGAACCTGACTCAAATATTTGTTGAATGGCCAGAGGAATGATTGAATTGCTCCTCTCTCCTCTACCTTCAACTGGTAACTCCTCCTTCATTCCCAGAGCACCCTATACACTTTACCTATAACTCATATCCCTCTTGTTATCAGTTGTTCAGTCTGGTTTTTGTCCACTAAAATGTAAGTTTTGATTGTTTCTATTTTATTCATTATTCTATTTCTAGCACCCAGCAGTGTGTAAGTTATCAATAAATATTGATTGAATAAATATACTCTCAGGTTCCTTATCTTGAAGTTACAAAAGTATTGATGCCTATACAAGGTGACTTGTAAACATACCTGATACACAAATATAGCTGCAGCAAGGAAACGTTTTCAGTCTAGTTAGGTCCTGCTTATGTAAGTCAGATTTCTCAGTTCAGTATTTCTGTATCAAGCCTCCTAGGTTTAGCCTCTTTCTATCTGATCCATCTTCTTTGCTAGCAATAAAGTCAATTACTCTCTTCTCAGTTGTCTAATTCTCCTTGCTAATTCTACCCTCCTAAGCTAGAACTAGGTTAATGAGGAAACAGTTTCTGGAGTGTTTCTCTTTCCTACTATTTTTCTGTTTAAGGGAGAATCTCAACTAATTTTCTACTTGGGTAAGCATTTCCAGCTCTCTAGGAGCAAAGTCTCTATCAGTCTGGTTTTTCTTTTCCAACTCTGGTTTGTTCTGAATTCCTCCCTTCTCAATAATTCATTTCTTCTTTCTTTTAACACTCTGTGTTCTTCTCTTGAACACCATTGTTTAGCTAAGTGTTGCTGTTCTTCAACAACCACCATCCTCTAAAACTCCTCTGTCCCTGCTCACTTCATTCATAACACATGAATTCAAATTCCTAGCCAGCTCACGCATACATGCATAAATTAATTTATGGAAGGACATTACAAGTGACTCCTTACCTCTAGGTTAGGAGGAGCTTTACTTATCAACTGACTGAAGTAGGAGCTTTACTTGTCAACTGAATACTGAGTAAGTTTGAGAATTGAAAATAAGACCTGAGCATCACAAAACAACCTTTCATATCTAGATATAGTGACCATGTAGGAGTTCACACACATTATAAAAGTCTTGTTTAAGATGAAACCCTGCAAGCTCTGTGAGGGCAGGGATTATGTCTGTTTATCACACCATGGTATGCTCAGTTCCTAATAGTGTCGGGTATATAGAGGCCATCAATATTTGTTGAAATTAAATGAAAACTTTCAGTCTTTTCGTGCTTCACAAGAAGAAAACCTTTTGGAGAAAGCAAATGATTTAACATAATCTTCTGGATCTTCTATGATAGAAAATAGCTATTTACTCAGTAAAAAATATAAACATGTGAAGCCGAACACTGCCTTGTGCCAATCAAATGTTTGGTTTACTAATAGTTACTCAATTTATTTGTGCTCTCTAGAGAAGAGCTTTTTTAGAATTTCATATCATTTTAGGCAGCATTCAAGAAGCACTGTCGACTCAGCTTGTCCTCTGGCTGTTGTCTTTTTGTACCACTCCCTAACCAAAATTGATGCAAAGGCAGGATGCTTTGAGTTACTCTCAGTAATTACATATTATTGAAGTTGGCTGGTTATTCTTAACCAACAATATGATCCAAAATAACACAATGTTTAAACAGGAGGAACATGGGTGTGGAACCCCAGTGCTGCCTCTTCAGAGATGTCTGCCAGGGTACAGGGAACTTGGGATCTACCTGAAGAGTGTTACTAAGGGAACAATGGAGCCTTTTCATGACCTTCTATAGCTTTAGTTTAAAAAAGGAACATTATCATCATTTGCTAACATTATAATCAACAGCAGATCTCTGATAACTCATTTTAAGTGATATATTGTATTTAAATTACAGTATGATCCCTAATAGCTTTTTGCCAGCAGAGTCTTTCAGGATTCAAAATGCAAATTGTACCTGAAAAAGAAAAATTATTTTTAGACTTATGGCACTTTAACTGTATCACAGAGTACTTTTTATTATTATTATTAATAGAATGTGTTTCGGTTGCGAATTCTGGAGGAATCCCTACAGGAAAATAATTGCCAGTCCTTCCTTGGCTCTGAGCCATTCATTGAAATGGGCTATGAGATAAGACTGAAGAATTTCACTAATTTCGGGAGTGCCAACTGAAGATTATTATTGTGAATCCATTAGACATGAGATTTCTGTGATTATCTCAATGAGTTCTAAAATCCAGGGCCAAATGAGGTGAAAAAACTTTATACGATTATATACATGTTATAGAGCAATTAAAATTTTAATTGGGTGTCAAGAAAAACATTGGTTACTCTATAACTTAATTTGGGTTCTCTCTGCCTCTCCATAGAGTTTCTGAAAATTTTTAAATGTTATTTGGAGTTAAAGCAGAAAGATACTGAGGAAAAAGCATCAGCTTAAAATTAGACCTAGGCTCAGCTTTAGATGAATTCCTTAAATTTGTATTGGTGACCTTGAGTTTGCAACCACCCCATACCTAGATTTTCTTAAAATAGGAGTAATATGTCCTACTTTATAAAGCAGTTCTAAGGAAGAAAAATGATTAAAACCCAAGGCAGTTTCACATAGTATAAGATCCCAGATGCTGGCCACCAGGCTACTTGAGTTCAAAACACAGCATTATCCTTTGCCAACTATGTGAACTTGGGCACAAATTACTTACCCTCAATTTCTATACTTGGAAAATGGGGATACAAATATAGTTACCATACAGGGTTAAAAGAAAACAAACATTAAAGAAAGCATTTAAAAAACAGCCAGCATGAAGCTGGCACTTGATGTTTGACGTATGTCAAGTGTTGGCCTCTATTGTTATTATTATTATTACATTTAAGAATCTTTGGCTAAACCTAAATGAAAATCCTATAGTTTACATTGTATATTTAAATCTGATAGTGAATTTATCTGATAGCAAGTGGATTCCAGGTTGATTATTCATATGCTTGTGCCTATGTGTGTGTATGCATATTTGTTGTATGTATAAGACCTATACATTTAAGATAAATTAGTCACTTGTATATATGAAATATAGTTATAAACTACTCCTCAAACTAGAGCAGCAAAAATAGGTCTCTTTACTTGAGAGTACAGCTGTACAGAGTAAATTCACTACGCTTGGAAACTTCTTTCATATCTGCTTATGTAAGTCTGCAGCTAGTTTCTGAACAGTTGTATAGTGATGGTTTCTTGGTACTCACCAATTAGACAAGCATAAGTCATGACCTTGGCTTTCTTGGAACGTAACCAGTGGTTGACAGGGAGTGTTTGAGCTAAACGATAAACTAGCAGTCCAGATTACACTCAGCAGCTGGTAGCCCCCACTTTCCATCTTTCTTCAACCAAGGCATCACAAAAGCAATTTGGGGGCAGGGATTTTCATTTAAAAATGAAGAGTGGATTGTGGAAGCATCCTGAGTGTTTGTAATGAAAGCCATTTGGTTTTTATTAGTATTAGAGTCTATGTGCTTACTAGTTTTCAGTCATTTTCTCTTCAAGAATGGTCCCCCAGATTCCAGTTTTCACATTGCTGCCTTTTGAATTGAATCCTTTGTGACCCGTTGTGATTACATTGCATTTTCCTTGTGTTCTTTTAAAAAGTTCTGACTTCCTCTGAATTTTGGTTGGGGGGATGGTGGGAGGAGAGTGGCAGCAAGGGAATGGGGTCAATTGTACTTTCAGAATGTTGTCAAAAGAGATTTTTAAATTGTCAAAAATTGTCTAGAAGTAATATCAAGCTTAGTGTCTGCTAATAAAGCAAGCATTTACAACAGAAAGTTCGGTCAAAAATGGGTGTCCTAAGGTCTTTACAAAAGAGCATTTGCTCCTGAGTGCCCCAACATTTCTCTGACCTCTGTTGGACACTTCTAGAACAGTTATAAATCAGGCTAATTATAATGATGTTAGGATACTGGTGTTGTGTGTTTGGGGTTAGGAAGCTGAGAGCTTAAGCAATTTGAAGAGAACAAGCTGAAAACAGTTTTGTTCATATATGATTCCCTAAACCTTAATTCAGTGCAGATTAAGAATAATCAATGGGCCGGGCACGGTGGCTCACACCTGTAATCCCAGCACTTTGGGAGGCCGAGGCGGGTGGATCACCAGGTCAGAGATCGAGACCATCCTGGCTAACGTGGTGAAACCCCATCTCTACTAAAAATACAAAAAATTAGCCAGGCGTGGTGGCAGGCGCCTGTAGTCCCAGTTACTGGGGAGGCTGAGGCAGGAGAATGGCGTGAACCCGGGAGGCGGAGCTTGCAGTGAGCTGAGATCCGGCCACTGCACTCCAGCCTGGGCGACAGAGTGAGACTCCGTCTCAAAAAATAAAAAAGTCAAAAAAATAAAAAAGAATAGTCAATGGAGGGACCGGGTGCGGTGGCTCATGCCTGTAATCCCAGCACTTTGGAAGGTCGAGGCAGGCGGATCACGAGGTCAGGAATTTGCGACCAGCCTGGCCAACATAGTGAACCACCGTCTCTACTAACATACAAAAATTAGCTGGGCGTGGCGGTGGGCGCCTGTAATCCCAGCTACACGGAAGTCTGAGGCAGGAGAATTGATTGAGGCTGAGGCGGGAGAATTGCTTGAACCTGGGAGGTGGAGGTTGCAGTGAGCCGAGATTGCGCCATTGCACTCCAGCCTAGGCCACAGAGTGAGACTGTCTCAAAAAAAAAAAAAAAAAGGAATAGTCAATAGACGAATTTTGTCACGATACCAGGGGTATATATGTGGTATGTATGTTGTAAATAGATGCCTAAGCTATTTAAAACGTGGCTAATCTATAGTGACCGAGAGTTTTTAAAATAGAGTAGTAATTGAGAAAGAAATTATTTGTATCTTTTTCCCACTTAGTTTTCTTTCCTGTTTTGTACATTTTTCTAGATGCTTCAAAAAGACCCAAAGACAAAAAGAATACAAGCACAGTCATTACTCATTATTTGTGGATTCTGTGTTTGCTAATTCGCCTACTGCCTAAAATGTATTTATTACCCCCAAATCACTACTTGTGGCTTTCTCACAGCCATTTACAGACATGCACAGACTGGTGAAAAATCTTTGAGTCTTTCTACACAAATGTACTCAGCTGAGGTTGAACAAGGGAACCATAGACAAGAATCCTTTTTGTAGTCCATTTAGTCAACATTTTCTGCATTTTTGTGCTATTTGGTGATGATTTCGCTGTTAAAATGGTCCACAACTGTAGTGTGGAAGTGCTATCTCGTGTTTTGAAGCACAAGAAGGCTGTGATATACCTTACAGAGAAAATACATGCAATGGATAAACATTGTTCAGGCATCAGTTATAGTACTGTTGGTGTGAGCTAAATGTTAGTGAATCAACAAAATGTATTACATAAGGTGTCTTCGAACAGAAACACACATAAAACAAGGCTATGTATTAATCATCTGTGTGACCAGAAGCTCACAGGAACCTAACCTTGTGTTTCCCTTAGGGTCAATAATTCAGTATTCACTAATTCAGTGTAGTAGTGACTTTATATAGAACAAAACTCATACAAATAACTAGAATAAACCACACTTGTTTTTTAATTCCTGTGAAATAATTCATATGGGAAACCATCAACAACCTGCTAAGTAATGATGAACATTAAAAAAAATTAAACCCGGCCATGCATCCCAGCTACTCAGGAGGCTGAGGCAGGAGAATGGTGTGAACCCAGGAGGCGGAGGTTGCACTGAGCATAGATCGCGCAATTGCACTCCAGTCTGGGGGCCAAACGTGAGATTTCATCTCAAAAAAAAAAAAAAAAATTAAAACCATGTAAATGTACTACAGCATAAAACTTTATGCTATCTATTTTGTTCATTTGCTGTTTGTGACTATCGTATTTATGTCAACTTTCCCCTGTTTTATTGACAATTTCCCCAGGAGCACTTGACAATGTAGAAATTTCTTTAAACCCTCCCCCCTCCCCACCAGAAAACAAGCCTCCAGGGAATGTACATATATAAATATTAAAATAGTTGTTGTGTATAGTGCCCCAAATCCTATTTTCAGTTAACGAACTATTGGTAATGTTGGAAAGCAAGGCATGCAGATAAGAAAGGGGAGATCTTGTGGCTTGGAGGCCATTCAAAGGCAGACTTAAGGTTGCCTCTTCTTAAGGGAGACATGTAGTGGGGTCCTGTGTAACTGGAATTTCACCGTGTCTAATCATGTCTAGCAGACTGATGGAATGCTGTGCCTCAAGTTTCTTCTGAGAGGCCTATGAGCCTCCTGAGATATCAACAAAAATGTTCCTTGGCCATCAGAAGAGAGAAGTGATTTTGAATATAGTACAGTTTTGCTATTTTAATCACTCCAAAACCAGGCCTGTTGGTGCTTGTGGTTCTTGAGAGAGGAGGCCATGGGGGGGGCAAAATTCAAGAGACCCGTTTACCTGTAGGCACAAGATCCCTGCTCAAGACTTGAGACAACGAAAGATGAGGAAAGGAGGTATTTTCCCTGCATCATCCAGCTTCAGCACCCAGCAGGAAGTGGATCATGGATGGGGACTAGGTAGGAGGCCATGGAGGCTAAAGTCAGTGGAGCAGAGTGGAAGCCTTGGGGTCATGGGCTTATGCATGAGACACATGTGAGGTTCCTTGCAACACTTTGCCAGTCAATTATAAGAGACTGAAGTCACTGCAAAACATAGATTGCCATGATGCAAGCCAATTTGCATTTACAGACTGAAAAGGCAAAAGCAAATATTCCTACTTCAAGTAAGTATGGGACTATACTTTTTTGATATTAAATCTGTTGGTCCTCATTTCCATGTTTCTCTATTGTCTAATGTGGTGGTTCCCCCTGACTGCACATTAGGCCTACTCTAGAAAATCTTAAAAAAATGTCTGGACTCACTCCAAAGATTCTGATTAAATTGATCAGGAGTAGATCCTGGGCATCCATGTGTCTAAAAGGCTTCTCAGATGATTCACGTGTTTAGCCAGGGTTGACAAGTACTGCCCTAAAACATGTTGCTGAGATTTTTCACACCCCATTTTCCAGTGTGCTCCAAAGATAACTTAGGCAGGAACCCTGCTACATGTCCACTTCAAAAAGATGCACCCCTGAATGGGCCTTTGAGTGCATCCACCTAAAGTGGCCTCCATGCCACTTTCCTGTCTGGTTACTCCACTGTGAAAAATTCATCTGTGGACTCTCCAAGTCCTCATGCTGTACATTGTCCTGCCTTTCTCTGAGCACAAATTGTTGGTGATAAGCCCGACAGTGGGGAGGCTGTGGCTGCAGAGTGGCAGGAAAGAGAGGAAGTAAAGGAGAAGGCAGGGCAAAGGAAGAGTAAAAGCGTACTTGGAAAGGAGTGGAAAGGAGGGCCATGCAAGGCGCTGCTTCTCACATGCCCCCCACCAGCCATCTGCATCCAAAGCAGGGAGGGAAGAGTGTGGGCTCAGAGCCATACACGCTTAAGTGCAAGCCTTGGAGCCCCATAATTTACTAGAGCTTGATCTTGGAAAAATTACTTAATCTTGTACAACTAAAAAGTGGTGGAGCTCTGGGATTCAAAACTGGTCTGTCTGGCTTCAAAGAGCCCAAACGTTCTTCCCAGTGTATACTACATCTCCCAATCCATACACACACAATAGCCTTTTCAGTGAGGAATACAGTAATTCATAACTTCCCAGATGGCAGTCGGACTTGTTTTTAAATTCCTATAGTCAAATAAGTTGGGGGAATGTTACAAGAAGATTAGTTAGAAAGAAAATGGTGTCATTTATTATCAGCTCAACACATTCAGAATTGTCATTTGTAAGAAATAAGCTCATTATTAATAGAAGATTACTTTTCTTGTCTTTGTGTGACCATTTTCTTAAATTAAAAATAAACTTTTTTCCCTTATTGCAAAAGCAATGCATGTTCATCTAATACAAATTGGAAAATAAAGATAAGCAAATAATACAAAATTAAACACACTCTTAATCCCTCTGCCCGGATCTAACTGCTGTAAATATGTTAGTATATATCCTTCTAGATTTTCTGTGCTTTTATACAGATTTTGAAAAATCATAGTATACATTTTTTCACTTTAAACATCTGGTCAACAACATTCCATGCCAATACATTTGCCTTTACTACATTTTTTTTTTATATCTGCTTATTAAGATGAATAATTTTGTCTGATTTTAAACCACATTTGTTTACTGAGATGTCAGAGACCCACAGATAAGGAAACATCTGAAGAGCCCAGGTGTGGCTATGTGGAGAGGCTGAGTAATTCAAAACAAAGTACAAAACATAAAAACAATTACAACCAGTTTGACAGTTGTATGTCTGTTTCCTACGGCCTTCTACCCACAAGTCTACCGCTGACTTCAAAGAAAAGTCAGCACGGACGAGGTCCAGAGGATAAGGTGCAAAACAAGAATCAAACTCATGATAAGAGATTAAAGGAAGGTTGATCAAAGACCCAGCATAAAAGTGCTAGGCCGTGACTTGACTTGGCCCCTGGCCCCAAAATATTCATCAGAGCAGAGAGCTCTCTTTGAACGATTGGATGCATCCATGCTCAGACAAGCTCTCTGGTCCAAGGGAAATTTAAAGAGTGGCCCTGGAAGGAGTTAGCAGAGTTCCCTCTTCCTCTCTCTGCTCTGCACATCCCTCACAAACTGAATGTTATTTCTTTGGTTTGTTGTGCAGATGCCAGTAGTTCAACTGTACTTTTTGCCTCCTGGGAGATGTGAGAAGTACAGTTGCATTTACAGGATGGAGAATTTGCACTCCTGATCAGAGAACTGAAACCTCCAGCCATCCTTTTTATTCAGAGTGTTTAAGGACAGGTGGTATTTCCAAATAGGCAGTAGGACTTGTTCATGACTCTCCTTGTTCATTCTGCTTGTTCATTACTTGTTCACTATTTTCTGAGTAGAGTTTATTGCTCTGTGGTGTCATGACAGAAGCCATTCATTTCCTACGAAAGGGGAAGAAAACAGAAGTGCCCCCTCCTGGCATAACCTTCACAACATTCAGCTTAAATGTTTTTAAGTATCTTAAAAGAGAAGAGTTATGTATTGCTAAATGTGTTCTTAGAATGTCTGTAGTTAGCACTTCTTTCAGGCTCTAGTTTTCTGGTTTCTCATTTTGCATAATAATCTTCTATGTATTTAGAATCTTTATTTTTCACCTTTCCCATTACCGTATTTTTACTTCCTTCAAAGTTCAAGGGAATTGCTTTTTCTCTCTACCTTTTTTTAGATCAGTTTCCTAGCCTTTAACTGAAGTGTTAAAGTTGGAGTTCTTACTGGCAAGTCTTGGATTGAGTACAGTGTTAGGTTCTGTGAGAGAGAAAATGCATTTTCTATTTTCACAGAGCCACAGTCCGGTGAGGAGATAATGAGTTTGCATGCAAAAAATGAATATGTTGTGAGCTGATACAGACTTTTCTCAGGCCAGTCTTTCATAAAGAAGGAGTACTTGGAATGGGCTTTGAAAATGCCTGAAATTCCAAAATGAAATAATATGAAAGAGTATTTATTAGTACCTGTTGGGGCTGGGTAATATGGTCAAAGTTACAGAGGCAGAAAACCATAAGGTGTCTCACAGAAACTGAGTACACTCATTTAACTGTGACGGATGGCTCATGTGAGAAAGTAGCAAAGGAGAAGCTTCATTAGTTCTATTAGTGTTACAATGTGCTATGGAACCTGGATTTTATTATGATTGCAAAATGATGGTGTTGAAAATTTTGGAGTGGAAAGTGACATTCTCAAGTATTTTGAGAACACGACTCTGCCTGTGGAGTACAGAATGGACGTGGGTAGGAAGAGGCCTGGAGCCACAACTTGGTCAAAAGTGCACAGAGTCTGAGAGAAAGACTTGAAACAGAATGGAAACAATGGGAAGGATGAAATGGACTCTGGAGGCAGTGAACTGAGAACTGATCTGACCTCTGTGACGAGGTGAGAGGAGGGGAGTGATGAGCTGTAAGAGAAGATGGTAAGAAGACTCATAGATGATTCAGTCACAAATAAACATAATTGCACCCCTACTGCCTAGGTGCTAGGTGACACAAAGAGACTAATCACATCAACAAAATGGTTAGGTAGACAGAGTAGGTGTTTACAGTGAAAAACTCAAAGTAGTCTCATCTAAACATTGAAGACAGAGTGAGGCAATGAGCTCTCAGGAGTTGGGAGAAATATTCCTTGAAGTTTTGAGTCACAGAAGCATCAGGGAAGAGACGGAACATGAGCTGAACATTGAATGACAGGTAGAATTTGGAAAGAGTGACAAGGGCAATCAAAGCTGTGGGATGAGGAGGTTAAAGCAAAGGCACAGGACTAAGAAAACAAGGAGCGTTTTTGACACATTGATGAGGTCCATCTGTTTGGAACAGAGTTTGCGTAAAACACCAAAAGAGGAAAAGGGGAAGAAGGTAGGGTGATCCATTCAATCTGGTAAAGGTTTAGAAACCAAGTGAAAGATTTTATTTTTACCCCTGAGACAGAGTCTCTCTCTCTCACCTAAGCTGAAGTGCAGTGGCGCAATCTTGGTTCACTGCAACCTCCACCTCCTGAGTTGAAGCGATTCTCCTGCTTTAGCCTCCTGAGTAGCTGGGACTACAGGTGTCTGCCACCATGGGCAGACAATTTTTGTATTTTTAGTATAGTTTGGGTTTCACCATGTTGGCCAGGCTGGTGTCGAACTCCCAAAGTGCTGGCATTACAGGCATGAGCCACCATGCCTGGCCAAGAGTTTATAATTTAACCTGGGAAATGTCAAGCCACTGACATTTTTCAGCGAGGTTGTGGCCAGTGTAAAAGATTCTTTTGGGAAGTTTGGTTTGTGAAAGATGTGTAGAATATATCAAGATGAAGAACTGGGTGACTTCTAGTCAAAAAGGAATGATGATTTAAACCTGTTACCAATCAGAATGAGAGGTATGGAAGAGGGGCAAAGGAATTACCAGTAAACCAAGGGGAAATGGAAATACAGTTTTACCCAAAGTTTCAAACCCAGGAGGCTATGATAGCAATGTGCCGAATACTAAGGCATAAAAATCATGAGAAGACTGGTTTGGTAACAGTCCTGAACATTTTGTATTAAAGAGCTGGGTCCTGAGGTTCCAGCCAGACAAGCAAACATTCTGAAAAGGTGGTTCAAAGTAGGGTCTTGACGCTTAGCTGGAAACCATATTTACCATACCAAGTTTAAAAAATCCACACAATTCAGCAATTGTTTGAAGTTTTTAATTAATTAATTAATTCAGAAAGTGAAATATTCTCAAAAGCTCATCTGAGAGCTCTATTCTCTTGATACAGATGAATTCTCAGTTGCTCTTTTGTTTTCATTCCAAAACAGTTCAACTTGTATGACACTGAAAGTGGGGAGGGAAGGAGCAGAATTTTCTCTGTTCCAGGTATAGACATTATGGGTACTGGGCCATATTCTCATCTTCATTGGTAATAATTCCTGTTTCATATATCTTTCTATCAGTTGCAGCTCTTAGCAGAGTCAGCATCTTGATTGTAAATACTCAGTGTTGGTTGATTTGCATTTTCATCATAGTCCTGAAAGATAAAAGTGGACCTAAGAAAAACTAATAAGCTTACAGCGAGTTTTATAATGACAGACTCTATATAAACAAATGCAAATTGGATGTCAAATCTGAATTACAAAATTTATTTGAGCAAGGTCCAGGAAGTAATAACAGTGGCTTCAGATCCTTTCTAAAATAATAAAAATTCATTAACAATCTTCCATGGCTTGGAGTCTCAGAGACATTCAAAAGTCACAGCACTTTGAAGAGCAGAGTTGGCAACTAGAGTTATCAGAGTGAAGAATGACATACTAACCTCAGGCGCAGGATGGCCAACTCAAAGTAGACCTCTATTCTTTGTTCTTCTGAGATAGGAACTAGCCAGAAAACTTAGTGATTCGGGGGTGGGGTGGGAAGGCTGTAGGACCCAGGGTGGAAGGATCCACACAGTTCAAAATAAAACGAACCAACTATAGTGAAGGAAAAGAGAACTATGCACAGGTAGTATTCCTCATCCACTTGAATTGACTTGTATAAAAAAGAAAACAGAGCATCTGACAAATGGATGCAATCAAAAGGGAGCAATAAGCCTTTTTCTCCTTTTAAGCTTCTTAAGAAATAAACCCATCATTTTATCTAGTGTTTTCTCTGCTCTTGCAGCTGCTCGACTGATCCAAAACATGGATGCCACTGCTGAGCCTTGTGCAGACTTCTTCAAATATGCCTGCGGAGGCTGGTTGAAACGCAATGTCATTCCTGAGACCAGCTCCCGTTACGGCAACTTTGACATTTTAAGAGATGAACTAGAAGTCGTTTTGAAAGGTTAGTGGAGAGTGTGTCTGTGCATCAAAGATTTCTCTCTTAATATGTTCATTTTTTAAATATACAATTGTTAGCCATTACAAGGAATGTCACAGAAGATTAAAAAGTTAATAATCCTTCCAGGATTTATGTGCCACCACCGAGTCACTTTGGTCGTGGCAGACACCGAAATTAATATGGTGACATCTCTTAGCATTCCTGTTTTCATTTGTAGGTATGCAAATGATAAAGTTGTATCATTCCTAGAGATGGCAGGTTTGGGTTTTTGTTTGTTTGTTTGTTTGTTTTTTGAGATGGAATTTTGCTCTTGTCACCCAGGCTGAAGTGCAATGGTGCTATTTCGGCTCACTGCCACCTCTGCCTCCCAGGTTTAAGCGATTCTCCTGCCTCAGCCTCCCAAGTAGCTGAGATTATAGGCACCTGCCATTACACCCAGCCAGTTTTTGTATTTTTAGTAGAGACGGGGTTTCACCATGTTGGCCAAGCTGGTCTCGAACTCCTGACCTCAGTTGATCCACCAGCCTTGGCCTCCCAAAGTGCTGGGATTACAGGCGTGAGCCACTATACTTAGCCAAGATGGTAGTTTTATGTCATTTTACAGTAGAAAAAAAAAATTAAATGATTGGCGCAGAAACCTACTTTTGTAGTCTCCCTACCCAAACCCTGTGTAAAGTCACTGTAAGATGTTACTGAGATTTGCCTTCCCAGCATAGGTATATTCTAACCTGGCTAAGACTGTCTCCCTGGGAAGTTAAGAAATCTAGACAAGTCCCTCCTATCCTCTGTTCTGTGTTCTCCCCTCTTCTAGAAGTTATTTGTAGAAGAACAATTTTTGCTACTTTTTAACATTGAAATAAGTAGGACAATTCAATTCATTCATTTGGAGCATGAACAGTACAGTCACACAAAGATAATTATTTTCCAGCCTTCAAAAGAACTATTCATACTAAATTCCAAATTCCTCTGTGTTATTGTTTTCTTTTTAATCTCAATTTCAAGAAAAGTAACTGTTACCTATGGCAGAGCAGTATGCATCACTGTTCATAAAAAAAAAGATAATCTAGTCAAAAGGACTTTCTTCTAAATTGGCTGATTAAACTGACTCCCAGTTCTGTGCTAGGACTGATAATCTGGTAAGGGGTTTGGTTTTTCCTATAAGGTTTTGGAACTTGGGTGAGGAAATGAATGTACCTCCAGAAAAGCGAGTTTTTTTTTTTCCTTTTTAACTGAACTCCCCTTGCAAATGTTAATTTACTGCAAATGAACAATTATGTTTGCATAGTGAAATAAGCAATTATGTTGATGCATTTTATTAAATGTCCTTATTTCAGATGTCCTTCAGGAACCCAAAACTGAAGATATAATAGCAGTGCAGAAAGCAAAAACATTGTACAGGTCTTGTATAAATGAATGTAAGTGCTCTTCATTTGATTTCATTAGGAGTATGCATATATTGGTGCCAAACTATGCCTAGATTTCTAACTGAATTTATGTTTGTTGTTTTCAAAAGCTGCTATTGACAGCAGAGGTGGAGAACCTCTTCTGAAACTGTTACCAGACATATATGGGTGGCCGGTAGCAACAGAAAACTGGGAGCAAAAATATGGTAAGGCAATTTTCCTACTTAAAAAAATAATTGCCACGTAAAATCTATGTTACTATAATATCGTTAATGAACTGAAGCTTCTAAAGATATTTTTATCTTTTATTGCTTTAGGTGCTTCTTGGACAGCTGAGAAAGCTATTGCACAACTGAATTCTAAATATGGGAAAAAAGTCCTTATTAATTTGTTTGTTGGCACTGATGATAAGAATTCTGTGAATCATGTAATTCATGTAAGTTTGTGTGGCAAATAACTCAAGTTACCTTTAAATTGTAACAAAACTCCCACACACATTGTTGTTATTGGTATTTAGAAATAATGCTATTTTCAATTGAATTGAATAAGCAAGGAGGTAGTATATTCATGCTGTGTCCCTAATACCTGAAGTCCCAATTTTGAAAGTATTTTCTTAATGCTGTGTTTTAGACATTCACCTCTTGCTTCTGCTACCTCTGTTTTAGATACCTCTCCCTTCACAAAACAAATGATAAGAAGGGCTCCAGGCCCCTCCTGTGCAGAAAAAGTTCCTAATTTCTTTTTATGGTACTTGAAAGGAGCATGCTTTGGTTTATAGAAGTAATGCAGGTCTGGAAACCAAAAAATAATAATTGCTTTCAAAAAGAACATAGAAAAGGGATTTTAAACATAATTTTTTTCTCACTAAAGAATATCTGTACTTTTTTCTCAACTAAAGGTAAAAAAAAAGTCTTTCTTTTGAAAGGGATTTATTGTATTTTAAAAAATGTAAACAATTTGATTTAGATACCACCTAAGACTAGATTAATGAATATGTTTGGAATGTACTGAAAAATTTAGAGTTTTTCTTTCCTCCTTTTTTTTTCCTTGGTTTCCTGTATAAAGAATTATACCAAAAATTGCAGGTTACTGAATCACCTAATCATATCTGTGTCACTATTGCATAAATCTTTATGGTCATTTGTATTAAAATCATGAAAGGAATTGAACCCAAATCTCCTGCAGGGGACTCTTTCTCTTCTGAAACTTTCTCCTTGCAGGATCACCTTGAGGGCCAGGGCATGGGGAAGGATCAGGGCCCTTCAGGTGGAGATATCTTCTGGCTCTTTCCATACCAGTTCTTTGGGTTATGTTTCTTTTGTATTGGCCTAGGCCCTCCACAGCTGCTAGGATTCTCTCTTTAACCCAGAAATGCTCTGTTTCACCTCCACACTCATGTTGCCATGCAGTGAGTCAGAAACAATCTCGCAAAGCTGCAAGTATGCCCAGGTAGCTCTCACTTGGGTATTATAGATGGACTAGACACATTAGCGCAGAACTGAGTTTCATCTTTCACACCCTTAACTGCTATCTGGGTCTACTGAGGTTCTTCTGAGCAGAGCAGCTTTGGGGGGAACCATGGAGAAGTCGCTTCCATTCCCTTAGAGTAGAGAATCTTAAAAAACATTTTCTGGCACAAGTTACATTAGCTAAAAGGTTCTGGAGTTACCTTAGAGGTTTTCCACTTCTCCTCCCCTTCTCCCCATCCATCCAAATCAACTTGAAGACTATTAACCCACTCCCTCCAATGAAAGGGGATCCCAACTAAGGGTGGGAGCAGATGAAAATGTTCCCAGGGAAGCACATTAGAATCTCCGGATTCTGTGAAATCCGGAGAAATCTGGGAAATCTGTGAATAGGTAATTTAGAAATTTCCACGTCCTGGAATCTAACATGTTTTTGTTCACTTGCACCTTCTGCTCTGCATTAAAAATCCCTCCCAGTAAATCTTTTGTTCGCTTTCTTTTGTTTTCCTTAAATATCTGCAGCACAGTCCTCCAGATTATCTAACTGCCCATTAGTATAACACTTACAAGTAGTGTAGAACCCATTTCCTAACTAGGTATTTACTCAGTGTCTGATGGTTACCCCTATAAACAGCAAGAGTAGGATCTTTCACATACATAGATAGACATGCTTGTATTTTTCTAACTTTTCTATATTCGCTGAATGATTTATTTTCTTTCATGTATATTTTTTACAGATTGACCAACCTCGACTTGGCCTCCCTTCTAGAGATTACTATGAATGCACTGGAATCTATAAAGAGGTAAAAAGAAAAAGAAAATAACCAAAACCAAACTACAGAACCATCTGGTGTAAACTTATAAGTAACAAGCAAGGCCAAAATCAAATTTAGCCCTCTGATGTTTTTCATTCATGACAGGGACTTAAAATTACACATAATAGTGAGCTGTCTTTGATAGAATGAATATTCTCAATAGAATGAATGAAGGTATTTTACAAAACTAGGAAATTTGAAATTCCTTATTTGTATCTTGGTTTTTAGTATTTAAAACATATGATCTATTTTGAAAATTGCTCTAACATCAGCCTCCTCTGTGTTTTTCTTAGTCTATTTGGTCAAAGTTGGTTCGCCAGTGCCCTGTTCACATGTCAAGCCATAGGAAAAAGAAAGAGGGAAGTGGTAGACAAATAGTTAACTTTTATGTAAATGGTGCAGAACTTGCATACATTCCATTGATTAAAACATTGTCATGTGGCCACAACTAAATATAAAGGAGGCAGGAAAATGTAGTCTTGAGCAGAATGGCCATGTCTGTGCCTTGTTAAAAGTTGGTTGGCAGAGAGGAAGGTCGTATCATTTAAAAGCTGAGGAGCACATATACCAATGTCATTTAGCAGAGTCTGCCACAGTTTACATCCACTGATCTAGGAAATACTGTATTTGTGATCAAATAACACAGTGGTGATCAAATCTAGAATCAGAAATATGTTTATAGAATTTATGGGTGAGAAATCTGAGGCTCAGAAGTTTGCCCTCAACACTCAGCAAAAGAGTAGTATAGTGGCAAACTTTGCTCCTTCTCTCTTCTTCATTCTATTACATTATTACAATCTCTTAAGAGTTGGTACTTCATACTAGTAGAGTTCTTTGAATGAGCAAATGATAGAGGAAACTCACCTGCACTGGCACTTACAGCCCGTAAGTTATTCTCAGCTTAAATTAGGTGCTCTTCAACACTGAATCAGACTAGCAAACACGCACCATGCTTGCTGCCTCGCTCCTCTTCCACAACTATGTACTTTTGGTGACATCCTTCTTTCCTGCTAACCTGAGATCCTGGAATTCTTCTCAAGGCAGAGTGCTCCAAGCTGTAAGCAATCTCCTTTCAGTGGAAGGGAGTTGCATATAAAATAAAAGCTACATGTCATCCCAGAAATGGGTAATTATCTGAATATTTCTGCACCCTCTCCCTCTTTTTAAATCCATTCTTTTGGGCATGGAGGTGACAGTGTGTGTTGTTACAGTAAGAATTCCAATGTTATCCTTATAAAAATAAGGATTTCTACTCTCTCCTAATCCCTACCACCTGCAATCCCTCAGTTTCCCCTGTATCTCTAGCAAGTTATCAAATAAAAGTTAATTCTAATTTTTCCACTACTCTGCTATCTCTGAAAGATGTCAACCACCGTAAGTATTTCTGTCTTGTGTCTTATTGCTTCATGAACAAAAAATGGTGAGAAGTGTGGAATAACAAGTTTACCTTCAGCAGAGGAGTTATAAATCTGGAAGAAATGTTAATATCAGTGTATCATTGGGCTTCAATGATTTTCTCCCTTATAGGCTTTTATATATGCTTTTCCCTTTGCCTAGAACTTGCCCCCCCACACACACCACCTGCACACACTCTTTCCTCTAATATAGTTTTCCTGGCACCCAGGTTTCTGTATACTTCTTATTTAATGTCTTTTTTTTTCTATAAAACTGTAAATTAAATGGAAACAATGCTGTGTCTCATTGCCCTTTGCTCTTTTTCTGATACCTACCTCAGTTTCTGGTCCTTAAATACTACAGAATCAGTGAATGAATGATTGAGGGGGAAGATGGCAGGGAAGAGAGGAAACAAAAGAAAGAAGAACCCAATCTTCAGGAAGCCCATCTTGTTTCCTTCCCTTGATTCTGGGAAACGTGAGCTTTAGGGCGTCAACAGCTAATAGCATACATTTCTTGAGCATTTTACAAACTCTGTGTTCTCTTGCCTCTTTTCAATCCCCAGTTATTTCTTTGCTAAACTCAGTTTGCTGAGGTATATTTATACAACCAATGGGTATCATGCACTTGCAATTTACATTATTTTATTGAAGATAACCAAGAGGAGTTTTGAGAATTGGCATAGGATCACCAACTTTTTTTGTCAAATAAAGATGTTTTTAGACCAGAGAAGTCTGGCTTCCTTGCATATCGCTGTAGCCTATAATTTTAAAACTTTAGTGTGGGGTCTACCTTCTGCAGATATGCCTCAGAGCCTGAGGATCAGGGAGGGTCACACTCCCTCGTCAGTCAAAAGTACTCTAATCATAGGTCTCCTTGATCAGATTATTAACTCAGCCCGTTTCCCCAGGTCTTCTTTGATCCTTTCTTCCAGGATAACCCAGGTCATCCAGAGGAATCATCTTCCATAATCTTAAAACCAAACTTCTTATCAACTATGAAAATAGCCCCTATAATTACTAAGACAGATCATTTCACTTTACAGAAATCCTTTTTTTTTTTTTTGCTTTGGATACCCGCATAATGGAATTTTTGTGTTGTAATATTTGATTATTATTACAATCTAGAAAGGAAAAGTGATATGGAACAGTTGCATCATCTCAGAAAGGGGCCCACATTCACCGTGTCTGCCATTCCTAACAAACTGTTCTCAAAATATTCTCGTCAAGGAGCTTCTTGTGATATATCTTTGTTAAAGAGGTGGAACCTGAGTTCTGAGGTATTCTGATTATCTGAAGAGATTACTTAATGACACACTGCTACCTCAAAGAACAGAGTAGTGAGATTCAAAACAATTCTATGCATTACAGGAGTACGAATTTCTATGCTAGGTAAACAATACGAAAGATACACATGGCCCATAAACATAACCATGCCCATTCACAAAATTTTTAAATAGAACCAACCAGCCCCCTTATGTGAGAGAGTTCTTATATATTGATTCACTGAGAGGAATGAGGACCTTAATTTTCTTAAGGAATCACCTACCTTCAAAAGAGTCTGAACTCTGTATTGGGGGCGAATTGGAATTGGTCTCAAAGCTTCCCTTTCTCTACCTTCTTAGCGTATCAAGAGCAATTGTTATCTTACTTTGTTCTCCTTCATAAAGAAATCTAAAGGTTAGGAATCCAAAATATTTGAGCATAATTAGATAATAGATATATTTATGCTCTGTACTGATGTTTGAGAAGGAGAAATAAGTGAGGTTAGTGGTTTCCAACCCTAAGGACTACTTTGTGTGTGCCACTTACAGGGCTCTGTGAAGAAACACCTCACATATACACACACTTCAAAAGCCACTATGATTTATTTTACTTGTGTGTTTATACATCAACAAAATATTTCTTTGAGTAGAGCATTTCAGGACTAAAAGAAAAGCGAGAAAACCACTGGGGCTAGAGTTTGAGAGCATAAGGAGGTGGGGAAGGAACTGGAGAGTAGAAGCTACAGGGTATACTGCTGCCAGGCATGGCTAGGGAGGAGAAGCCAGAGTTATAAAGAAGTTTAGAGCCTTCACAAAATCTGGGGTTCATAAAAATGGAGACATTTTAGGGATGAGGATAGAGGACTTGGAACATGGGCATGATGGACTGAAACCAGAAAGTGATGACCCAGAGTCTGTGCGCCGTGCGCCTAGATCAGAAAAGCCAGAAGAAGTCTCCAAATTGTACGTACCTGGGAAAGAGTACAGGCTGAGATTGGCCATCCTGTAGATGAGCAGGTGCAAGCTCGAACGGAGACTTAACAACAGGGGATTTTCTTTGTCCACCTACCCAATGTACAAGCTGAGAGAAACTGTTCAGGACTTGAGCTAAGAATAGAAGTTCCAAGAAAATAGGAAGTGAAAGAAACTTAATATATTTACAGTTTAACTTTATTTTTTTTTAATTCAACAGATCTTCATTGAGCTTATGCTATGTGACAAATACTTTTCTAGGCAGTAGCGATTCCAAGGAAACAAGGTCCTTGTTCTCATGAAACTCATGTCCTATGGGAAGAGATAGACAATCAATAACCAAGTAAATAATTTAAGGAAATGAGACAAATTGTGAGTGTTATTAAGAAAATAAATCAAGGTGATAGAATAACAAGTCACTTGTGTAAGGCATGGGTGATTCAATTTGGCTTGCTTAAACCATCTCTGACTGCTGTTTGTAGAATGTGTTTCAATGGAAGCAGAGAGATCAGAGAAGGCCACATGGTAATTCATGTGAAAGATAATGATGGATTCAGATGGTGGCAAGTCAGATAGAGAAATCTGAGCAGACCTGAGATAATCTTGTGTAGGTGGCTCTATCATTATAGGGAACCAGTTTGTGTATTTTAAACTGCTCGGCCAATATGTGCCTCGGTGATACATGGCGGAGCTTGTCTCACTGCATAACACAGCTATGACATGATAAGACAGAGCTTGCAAGGGAAACTGCTGACATCGCTTTGTCCTTTCTGGCACCAGGTGACTAATAGACAGTTTCACTCAGTTCAGTTATCTGTGTTTAAGAAAACAAAAGGGGGCTTTTAAACATGAGATTTAGTGAATATGACAGAGAATTTTTTAGATCAACTGAACTCAGTTTGTAAAAAGAACTAGATTCAGCCCCCCAAGCATGGAATAAACCTTAGAAGTTATACAAGAAGTTGTACAAATCTTCAGGTTCTTATTAATAACCTGATGAAAGCCCCAAATGGTCCCTATGCTGGTCTGAGTTTGGGTCCTCTTAGGTCCCATGTTCCTCCTGCTCTAGTGTCCTGCTTGACTGGGGGCTATTTTTTATTTCCAGTGCCCAGAAATGGCTGCGTGACTATGTTTGCAGTCTGTTGGAGGGAAGCAGGCCTCTGAGGTAGTGAGCATAGTACCTGATAGTTAGTGTTTCAACCCTTGCTCCACTCTCCCTCCACCCGCTGGTAATCCTCAGCATCTATTATTGCCATCTCTATGTCCATAAGTACCCAATATTTAGATGTACCTTTGCACTGACAGTGAATATAAGGATGACCCTTTCACTTCTAATTGTTCAGTAAGGATGTAAAATATTCTTAAAACTCTGGAAATGTTAAAGCACATTATAGCACACTTTATAGCCTTTCTTTGTATTTACCCTGCAAACAAGTCTTTGAAGCATAGAAATCTCACCTATCCATAATCACAATTGACTGCTTTACTAAATTTTAAAATGAGGTGGAATCATAATGTATTTTAGTTGCTAATAGGTAATAATGGCTAATAAATAGCAATTGGTTCAAACCTAACGAAAGTGGGACTCAATTTCCTAGTGTTCTTGCCACTACGAACTTGAATAAGTCATTTACATATTCTGTAAAAGGTTAGTAATACAACTATTCTATAGTTTACTTTTGCAAATTAAGATGTATGTGAAGATAAAATATAAAGAATTTGAGTTATTAGAAGAAACCTAATATCTAAATCTATGGTATCTTATAGTGAAAGTTTACAGTAACAGGAGCTATTTATGGAATGAACTAAAACCTACAGGTGTGTGTTGCTGGAGCTCCTGACAACACAGCTTCATAAAAAAGAAACTGCTTGACTCAAGGAGACAGATAAAAAGATGTCTGATTTTGTTATATGAGTTTATGGTCATGTCTCCATGAATAGTTGACAACATGATTATATATGAGCACAGAAAAACTGAGAAAAAGAGATTTGGTAAAGAAATAAATTATTATGGCTGGGCACAGTGGCTCATGCCTGTAATCCTAGCACTTTGGGAGACCGAGGCAGGCGGATCACAAGGTCAAGAGTTTCAGACCAGCCTGGCCAACATAGTGAAATCCTGTCTCTACTGAAAATACAAAAAATTAGCTGGGTGTGGTATGGTGGGCGCCTGTAATCCCAGCTACTTGGGAGGCTGAGGCATGAGAATCACTTGAACCCTAGAGGTGGAGGTTGCAGTGAGCTGAGATAACGCCACTGCACTCCAGTCTGGGCAACAGTGCGAGACTCCATGTCAATAAAAAATAAAATAAAATTTAAAAAGAAATGTATTATTGTTCACAGAAAAAAAATTAGTATATGTTATTGCTTATCAAGTGTTTTGCAACTCATTCTAATTAAGGCAAAATAACTTTATTGAAAATTGAAAATTACAAAGTCTCCATAACCAAGTGGTTATACATTACTTAGTAATTTCAAAGTGATACCTCATTGCTCTCCTTTAAGCTCTAATTCAAAGATATATTGACTGTCTAAGAATCTGTGAAGGTCATTTCTTTAAGTATTTAGAAAAGGATTTTTATTTTACTAAGGTTATCTATTACCAAAGATTAATATTGAAATGAAAATGAATTTTAAGTACCATGATGAATATTTAGAGCTTCTCCAACAGTTTAGTACTATTTATTTCTTGCAGGCTTGTACAGCATATGTGGATTTTATGATTTCTGTGGCCAGATTGATTCGTCAGGAAGAAAGATTGCCCATCGATGAAAACCAGCTTGCTTTGGAAATGAATAAAGTTATGGAATTGGAAAAAGAAATTGCCAATGTAAAACGCATTTTTTTCTGATATACCGAATAATGTCAACCGCTTTCTTTTTCTTTCCCCTCTCTATCATACTTTAAGAGTAAAAGGTACAGCACTTTAACCAAGTAGTAAAAATGCATGGCTTGGTAATAGATCATTGACTTCAAAAGGACCTTTGAAACTAAAGAATTTTATAGTAAACTGGGTTCCTGACATTTAAAAGACACACTAAATTGGACAAATATTAAGCTAGAAACACTTAATTGCCTGTTATAAGTGGATTTCATCAGAATTCTACCATTTACAGTCAAACTGTTGTTAGATGCCCCTCAGACTCAGGGCAAATGCAAAGCTGTTTTAGTTTAGATATGTATAGAATGTTACTTTATTTTAAAGTTTAAAGTGATCACAGAGATTGTCTCTATTTCTTTGCTAAGAAGTATTAAACCCCTGAACATAGCCATGTGGCAATGTGATACCACTGAGTTCAAATTGTCAGGCTGCTGAGCTGACAGAGGATAAGACAATAATTTCGCAACAAAGCCCAAGGAGTGTATTCCTGAATTTCTTCTGGCTCTAGATCAACCCTTGGAGTCTGAGTTGGCACTTTCTTCCCTGATGATTCTTTGATAGGGCACTGCAGTCTCTGAGTATAAACAGCATCCAGGTTATTGTTTAAACCTATGGTCAGAGTCAGTCTAGGACCCACAGAGTTCTCTTTGTCATTGCAAACAACAACCTGCATCCCTGACTCCCTATCTACTTGCCCCTGCCATGTAAGCTCATCAGAATCTTGAAGAGTCAAGATCGTGGAGGGCAATTTTAGCTTTCCTGGGGCTATGGGAAACCAAAAATCTCCTATCAGAACCAGGCTGTTCTTGGAGGGGCCACTGAATGAATGGCATTTGAATGGGTTACATGTGGTTCTGTGTTGGAAACAGACTTGCTAGAGGAGAAATGTTTCCTGCTCTGGGTTTTTGCCACTTGCACCTTCCCAGACCATACTCTCCTTTGACCAGCATCAGCTCTGTAGTTGTTGTGTCTTATCTCAACATTATGTGTCTATATTTTCAGTCTTGTATTAGACTCTTGTATGAGATGGGCATGAGGCCTTAGCCGTTGTTGAATCATTTATGCATCTCTAACAAAATCCAGCATAGTATTGCACGTAGGACATGTTCAATAAATAATTGTTTTCAGTACATGAATAGGTAAGTGACCTAAAGCGGAAACTGGAGCCATAGTCACTGAGAAATAATTCCAATTTTAAACCTTTACCTTTTGTCTCTTCTCACTTAAAATTGCTTTTCCTCATTTCAGCCACTAGTTGGGGAGTTGTTATTGCAATTTTTTTTTTTAATTCAGTGAAAGAAATAAAATTGGATGCTGCTGCATGTAGAGCACTAAACTGGTCTGGCAGGGTGGGAGAACGGTCACAAAGGAAGGTCCATAATGTTGCCACTCTCAGATAACTTGCAACCAAATTGTGCTCTGTACCAGGAATTTTCTGTGTTACTTGCCATAAATTCTTGTAGAAACAGTGGCACCTATTTTTCCTTGCTGAATTTTAACTAGGACACTGAATGGTAACGGTGAAGATGGGAGAAAGAGTATTTAAGAGAGAAAATGGAGATGACCATATCAAAGAAAGTTAAAATATGAAACATTCACAGACACAACTGAACTGGCCTTTAGCCATAGCTCATAAATATTGCTTATACGGCTTGGCAGTTGTCAAAATGTAGAAAGATTTTTTAAAAATTTTAAACTTGACACCACAGCCAAATCTCAATAATACTTACTAAATAAATATACTCCAAAAATCTCTTACATTTCACTTTTTTTGAAATGACAAAACAAACTACAAAAACAAGTACAGAATAGGACTTAAATTATGTTATATCTATCCTATATTTTACCCTCAAGTATAGTTATGTTTTTCTAAAGAATTCTTAATTCTAAAATAATGATTAAAAATTAAATCCATAGGCTACAGCTAAACCTGAAGATCGAAATGATCCAATGCTTCTTTATAACAAA
The DNA here is from genome assembly GCF_002776525.5 of Piliocolobus tephrosceles. NCBI lineage: Eukaryota > Metazoa > Chordata > Mammalia > Primates > Cercopithecidae > Piliocolobus > Piliocolobus tephrosceles. Next base: position 134,530,025 of record NC_045435.1, read on the forward strand.
ATGACATTGGCCCAGATCCAAAGTAACTTTTCACTAGAGATCAATGGGAAGGTAAGTGGTAAGTTTTTTGTGCTCTCTTATTGTGCCATTTTCTAAATTATAACATTGAAATACTCTTTCTAAAATTCGTCAAGGTTTTATTTATTGAAATAAATGAACTTCAATTCCTTTTTTTTTTTTTTTTTTTTTTTTTTTTGAGACAGGGTCTCGTTCTGTTGCCCAGGCTGGAGTACAGTGACACAATCTTGGCTCACTACAACCTCCACCTCCTAGGCTCAAGCAATTCTCCTGCCTCAGCCTCCCAAGTAGCTGGGATTACAGGCATGCACCACCACACCTGGCTAATTCCTGTATTTTTAGTAGAGAGGAGGTTTGGCCAATCTGGTCTCGAACTCCTGAGCTCAAGTGATCCGCCGGCCACAGCCTCCCAAAGTGTTAGGATTACAGGTGTGAGACACCTCTCTCAGCTGCTAAAATTCCTTTTAAGGCAGCTATACAATACTAGAAACTACCACAGGAAAGGGTTTGGAAAATTCTAAAACTGAACATCTTTCTGAGAGGCCATTATATAGTCATCAGACTTGGACAGTCACACAATAAAAGCACTAGATTTCCTTTTAACTCTGAAAAATGATAATTTATTCATAGAACTTCCCATGTTCTCATCAAGGCCATCTACAGAGGTGTTCAGAACAATAATTCAGAAATAGAACACAAATAAAAAGAAAATCTCTCTTATAGATTCCATTTATAAACAGCAATTGACTTCTTTTTCCTTACCTAGTACCCAATAATCTCTTTTTGTGGCTATGCATTTATTCTTGTATGTTAGTTGACGCACACAGCCAAGAAATGAAGCAACACCTATGGGAAAATCTACAAACTACCACATTCAGCGATGACATTCTCTTTGGCACTAATTCTAGTTAACAAGGACTTTTCCAAAGGCATAAATTATTGAGTTAGATATCTTACATATATTTTTAATATAATAAGTGTTTAATAAATATGTTTTGAAAGAACTACCTAAATCACCAAAGGAAATGAAGAAAAGTGCATAGCATAGCACCCCATACTCAGCAGGTGCTGTGTGCTTGTGTTTGTGTGTGTAAAATACAGCCTAAGATATTGATAGTCTTAAACATTATCAATTCCCATTTAGAAAGACAAGATTTCATCTTTTGACAACTCCAAACTTAGCTTCTGAAGTGTAGACATGGCATGCCTGTAGAGCCAATATTGATAATTGAAAAGATGCTGTTTTCTTTGACTTCATAATATCATTGTACCACTGCTATAACAGTATGTTTTCATCTGTAATAGAATTTCCACTGAGATGTGTTACTGTGTTTGAATGGTTTATTAATATCCATTTTTAAAAGATAAACACTTTATACACGTTTCCATTTTTGCCTCAACCAAAAAAGCTTTATTTTTAAATTTAAATTTAAATTCTATTTTTATTTCAGTATTGGTTAGACAAAGAAGATGACATTACGCCTAATTTCTAGGTATATGTTCCCTAAGCTTAAAGGCTTTGTTTTTACTCTTAAATGGTTGGTTTAATTATTCTATGTAAATAATCATTTGAAGAGCTAGTTTTTATTTAAAAACTGATTGAAACAGTTGAGGAAGAATCCCAAGTGAATATCAAACTGATCAATGTGATAATTATGTGATGCAAGTGACACCCCTTAATGTCCAACCCTCTAACTATAACTGAATCTTGGAACCAAGAAGAGAAATACACAATTTCTGAATGTTTCATGCCTGCTTTTTTCCAGCCATTCAGCTGGTTAAATTTCACAAATGAAATCATGTCAACTGTGAATATTAGTATTACAAATGAGGAAGATGTGGTTGTTTATGCTCCAGAATATTTAACCAAACTTAAGCCCATTCTTACCAAATATTCTGCCAGGTAGGTATGTCACAGTCCCCATGTCTTCAAAGTTTGTATTTCATATCACTCTTCAGAAGCTTTGCAGCCTCATCTTTTCTGTTACTGGGTGGTGGTTTTTTTTTATACAGAGATCTTCAAAATTTAATGTCCTGGAGATTCATAATGGATCTTGTAAGCAGCCTCAGCCGAACCTACAAGGAGTCCAGAAATGCTTTCCGCAAGGTGAAGAAAAAATCTCTCTTTTCTTAAGACTTAAAGCATAAAGTGATACATGGTTATGAAGGCTTGCCATGTACACTGCTAGGACATGGTGAACTTTGCGAAGGGACAGAATGCCAAAGTTGGTTATCTTGCACATATTTAGGATACGTTGCCGAGGAAGATACGTCTTCATGGGCTTCACCATCTTATGATGGTCTACGTGGCACCATGATTGCATTGTCCTGTAAGGAGTCACATTTGGTTATTTAACCAGTTCGTGAAATAATCCCGTCTTGATTTTTGTTGTTGTTGTTGTTATTGTGTTAAAAGTAATTTTGGGGTTATCTATTTTAATTAACTTGATTTTCAGGTGCTCATTGCACATTGGACATATACACAGATGGACTATATTGATGTGGGCGGTCTATTGAAAGTACCCCTACCTGGAGTTAAATAAGACCGTTTCTTAGCCTATACCTCTGTTATTTAAACCATCACCATTTTGGTACTGTGGTGAGGGGAGTAGGCAGTAGAGATTGAGGAAGGAGAGACTCCAGCAAACATGTTATTTGGAGTCTTGGAAAGAAAATAACATTGATTGATTAAAATGTCCAGTTTTTGTTTTTAAAAATAAAATGTAGACATCTTTTTAAATTAAAGAATGCAAAAATGGTATTGTGCTGAATCTCCCTTGCTTAGGTTATCCTGTTATTCTTAAATCTATACACATACAGTTTCCCTAAGTACTCAGAGTTCAGCTAAAACCTTGAAAAGCAGTAATGTGTTTTCTCATATACCATATTTCCCCCATTAGATTTATTGAATATAACTTCACATTTATGTTTGTGCAGTGGTTACAATGTTGTATTTTTTTCTAATGCTTTCTACAATGATACTAACTTGTAACAGCAAAAAGTTCTACTGGGGCATCTACTGAAAATATACCTAGTTTTCAGATCATATATAAGTAAACAATCCATTTGGATTAGATTTCATGCTAGGCTAGGAATATATGCCTTGTGAGGAGAAGTGATGAATATTTCAAGAACTTAGACGAGACATTTGTGAAATATGTGCTCTTAACATGCTCCAGACCTGTCCTTCTGGTCAAACGCCATTTCCTTTTCCTCTTCCATAGGCCCTTTATGGTACAACCTCAGAAACAGCAACTTGGAGACGTTGTGCAAACTATGTCAATGGGAATATGGAAAATGCTGTGGGGAGGCTTTATGTGGAAGCAGCATTTGCTGGAGAGAGTAAACACGTGGTAATGTTTTCAGAGTGATACACTGTCAGTTATATAGGGCACTATCAGTTTGTTCACACTGATGAGCGATTACAGTTCTCCATCATTTGGCTAAAATTTTATTAATTTAGGCAGAGAACCTCTGAATCATAATATGCCATTGTTTCCCAATAAATCTTCCCTTGCCTTCCCCAAGAGTCTAGTTATGTTTCTGCTCCTAATACTGTCTAGTCCAAAACCAGCTCACCGGTTTCCAGAAGCAGTGTATTTGGAGTACCCAGCAACATGTTCTATTTATATAGTCATTTATAAACTCTTCTATTATCAAAATTGCCCCAAAATTAGTATTTTCTTAAAAACATAGAAAGTAAAACAGGATTCATTTGGAGTATTAAAAAAGTGCTTTATTTTTCATTGTTAGGAAAATGAAGACAGTGGTACTTAATGGTATGGTGAAAGAATTTATTGAAATGTTACTTTATGCTTAGCTAAACCATTAATGGTAATGACAACCCTAATATTTTATGTTAGTTCTTCCAGTATGATAGTGAAACCATTACATTCCGAAAATGATTTTTACCTTATTGCATATATTAAGACCTATTTAATCAAGAGTATTGATAATAGCAATATTGCTTTTAAAATATAATGGTCCCATATATCTGTTAGCTTAGGTCACAGTTTGTCTATAAATTTACATTTATTAACATATTAAGTCATACAAAGATAGCATGTAGCTCTATTTTTAAAAATCTGTGTTACAAAGAATGAATTAATGACCTATATTTGTCTTCTGTTCTAATTTGAGGTTGAGGATTTGATTGCACAGATCCGAGAAGTTTTTATTCAGACTTTAGATGACCTCACTTGGATGGATGCCGAGACCAAAAAGAGAGCTGAAGAAAAGGTAAAGAGCAAGCAGCTAACCAGCAAAGAAAAATCTGTATAGGAAAAGTTAACTTTAAAAACATTTAGGAAAAAAAATATAATCAAAGATTGCATAAAAACTTGTAAGCTCTTTCAATATGTAATATTTCCCAAAAGAGTTTTTGTGGATAAAGATGTATTTCTACAATTTGAATCTTTTATCTCTGCAACCAGTACTCTAGCAAGGTGAAAATGTTAAATTTCTGTTCAAGCAAATGTAAGGTGGTGCATTATTGGTGCATTATAAGATCTATAATTAAAGAGATGTTGAAGAAGCTTTTTGATAACTATTCCTGCCCACCCATAATGTGCAGCTTTTATTGAGACTTTTACTCTCTTGCATAAGAATAAGTCTAAGATTTCTCAGGAAATCTTAGGTTTAAATTTACTGTGATCATTTGTCTTTATAATTATATAACAACTACGGGGAATATGGTCCTGTGAAAACTGAACCTTCTTTATGAGCAACATTCACATGCATCCTGACTAATCTCTGTAGTTAGGGTGGCAGAAAAAGCAGACTCTTTGGATTGATAGAGGAGACCATAATAAATGTATTTTAATAAGATAATCAACCTCTGGTCTAGTTTTCTTTTAGAATTAAATCACATGGAAGGATTATCTTCTTTCAGCTCTCAAAGAGCCCTGAGTGGGTTAGGCTTAGAACCTCAGCCCCCAGTATTGCTATTTTTCCGTCACTCTGGGCAGCTCTTCAGACATTCAGGTTGGATTTGCTCCTTTCATGTCACAGCTGTGCATGACATGGTTCTGCTTGGTAAAGCCAGTTGGATTGTTCTGGATCAGCATTTCCAAAGTGGTGTCACGAAATACCGGACATGCAAGTTGTTCCACAAGAGGCTCATAGTCAAAAGAGTTTAGTATACAATTCTCATAGGAAGGCTTCCCTCATCTCACCTGAGGCTAGGTTACATGCTCCTAGGGTGTGATTTTATCATACCTGGGAGTTAATATTTATTTCACTGCTTATCATTGCTGTTTACAATAAGCTCTTTATGGGTGGGGGCGGGGGGACAGAAAATATTGCCTAGCGTTATATCCTCAGTCCTTTACAACATACATGGCCTTTGGAAGATCCTTGAAATATGTTGAGTGAATAAATTGACAAATCAATTTCCCATCTTGGACATTTATAATAACTTATGATTCTAACCTTATAATCTAACCCATTTTTAATTGTAAGAAGTCCTGCAATAAAGAAACTTGCTTAATGTTTTTGCTACAGTATTTACCCAAAGTAATTGACAATGAATTTTTTTGTGTGTACTAGTTTATACTTTCTGTAGAATTTGTATCCTTTAGCACACTCTTTAAGGAAATGTCTTATAGGAAATAAAGTATCATTGAGTGGGGGCTGGTTTGTCATGACTGATGGCAAACCTACAAGAAAATGGATTTGGCCTCAGTGACTTCAGTGATACATATGAGGTCTGATCCACTGACTGGGGAAACCCTGGGCTCAAGTAATAGATTTACGATAAAACCACATCCATTTGATGGCAAACCATGTAACTCGGAGATACAGGCTAAACTCCTCATGAAAATTTTAAATTAATTAAATTATTTAAGAGTGATATGAAGTGGTAGAATCAGAAGTCAAATATCATTGAGAAAACCAAGATAGAAATAAAACAAAAATAGAAATAGCAAGTAGTAAACAAGTGATAATGAAATAATAAAATAAGTAAAGTAAGCCATTTTAAAATAATTTAAAATGAACTTTAGAAATAGTGGTAAATAGGCCGGGTGCAGTGGCTCACTGGTGTAATCCCATCACTTTGGGAGGCCAAGGCAGGCAGATTGCTTGAGCCCAGGAGTTTCAGACCACGTTTTGGGCAACGTGGCAAAACGCTGTCTCTACAAAAAGTACAAAAATTATCTGGGGTGGTGGTGCATATTTGGGGGGCTGAAATGGGAAGATCACTTGAGCCCAGGAGGTAGAGGCTGCAGTGATCCCTGATTGCGCCACTGCACTTCAGCCTGGGCAACAGAGCAAGACCTTGTCTCAAAAGAAAAAAAAAAAAAAAAAGCAAGAAAGATAGTAGTAAATACATGATAAATATGAGCTGGAATAACAAGGAAAACTCTGTTTTCCACTTACCTAATTAATGCCATTATTGAACTTGAGAAGATAGGTACACTGACTTTGGAGAATAAAGGAGAACATAAAAACTCCAGGAACCAATATTTAGGAATAATATTCGCAGTAAACCTATAAGCCCATATCTGTTTTCTCAGCCAAATCAATGAGGCAGAAAGATAATTATAACCTGTTAGAATGGAAGCTCTAAATATTACTCCTTCTAAAAACTTGAAAAAATAAAAAAGCCTTTGAGAGAAAAAGTTCATAAAACTACAAAATATGTGGAACAATGAGTTTTGTCAGTTTTCATGTTGGTTTTCTTGAGAAAGCTGCAGCCTGTAAGGATAAGGCATTAGAAACTCAATTTCAGACCCAATTTTCCTTTGTTCTTGAATGTCCCAGGAAAGATCCATTGCAAAGTTCTCTGTTTAAGAATGTCAGACACTCGTTTTATGAACAGTATAGATCAAGTTATTCAATTGCTAATCATGGACAGATTATAAGTGTGTATCTGAAAGTTACATAATCATCTTCACATTCAATATTATAATTTTCATAGGCCTTAGCAATTAAAGAAAGGATCGGCTATCCTGATGACATTGTTTCAAATGATAACAAACTGAATAATGAGTACCTTGAGGTAAGTCTCTATAAAGACTCTGGACTACTGATCCTTAGGGCTGATAGTAGTGTCATTTTTAGCTATGGGGTACCTGAAATGTGAAGTAGCCTAAAACCACAGGTCATATTATATAAAGCCTTCAACGCTGGCAATGCTGGTGCCAGAATGACATTTGTTTTCGCCTTTTTGTTTTCATTAGCCAGGACTATATTTGGTTATTGTTCATTTGGTTTCCAGATATTCCATTTTAAGGACAGTGAGTAAAATCTGGTGTCCTTTAAAGAGTATCAAGGAAGGGATAGACGTCAAGATGGTGAACAACAGGCAAGCTCCTTATCACGTTTTACACAGGCTTCGAGTTTTCCTCCACCTTCTAAGTTTTCCTCTACTGGATAAACCAGTTCATGCCTACTGTATTTTAAAAACAAAACAAAACAAACCCTGATATTTGAGAACTGGAAACTATTTTGTTCTGCCCTGGTAATGTAACAGTTAAAAGAGCAGAGAGTTGCTTAAAGTCACTACAGTGCTGATTTCAGATTCAACTGAAAGTCCTGTTGCTAACTTTGTGGTCACCACAACTCCATGATACCCTGGTGACAGCGAGGTGATCCTTGCCCAGGTCCTGGGATGACAATGATTCCTCATTCATTGATTACTAGTCTAGCATGGGGATTTGGAAGCCATACTGCCTTCTTCTCTCTTTCCATTTGCAGAAGAAACTTGACTTTCTCTTTTAAATGATCTGGTCACAGTTGCAAGCCCCAGGGGTCCTTATAGCAGGAGGGTAGTGGCTAGGAACATAGACTCAAAACCAAGTTCCTTGATTCCAGATCCCAGTTCCGCCACTCAGTTTGACTAAATTGTATCTCAGTTTCCTTGACTTTAAAATGGGGATAGGAGCCCTTAGTTCATCGGTATTAAATGAGCATAATATTAGATTCTATTAGTATAATAGAATTGAATGAGTATAATGCATAATTTGAAGAACTTAGAACAGTACTTGGCACATGGTAAGTACTAAAGAAGAATGTATTATCCATATGTGTTATGTGAAGATTAATGTCATTAATGTGAGGTTTGTTTGACACTTGATTTCATTTGATTATCATAAAATAATAGACTGAATTTGTGATTTGGCTGGAGTACTGACCTGTGATATACTAATAGAATTAGGTTAATTGTAACTACATCCTTTTTTGTAAGTTTTTTAATGCTCTCTCTTAACTTTATTGACTGATATAATTTAAGAAAATCCCTATGATTTTTAGCAAAAATTTTGAAGATACTGGTTTTAATATTTCTCCCCAAATCTTTTATATAATATAGTTGAACTACAAAGAAGATGAATACTTCGAGAACATAATTCAAAATCTGAAATTCAGCCAAAGTAAACAACTAAAGAAGCTCCGAGAAAAGGTGGACAAAGACGAGTGCGTATATTCTCGTTTCTAACGTGCTCATTTAGAAGCAGGTCTTTCCCTCCTTTCTTTGTTGGATTAAGTGAAAGAGCCTCAGTTAGAAAAATATTAAAAAGTACAAAGTCCTCTTTTTATTGAGAACTTCTAAAAGCATCTAATTATGGTATACTAAAGATATGGGTCAAGAATTTAACCAGATTAAAATACCTTTTTCATTAAGGTATCCTCAAATTTACATTTCTTTAGTTTCGCCTTATATCATTGCCTGTCAGCTCAATTTTATTTGTGAACAAGATTCTCAAAAACACCTTAGTTTAAGTAAGCCAATTCATAGCTCCTTTGAGCCTTCTCTTAGGCCTTACTCTGTGTCCAGAATTTTCTTCTGCTGACAGCCCCCTTTTTTCTATCAGTCAATCCCACAACTCCATCCCCTTCATAGATAGTTAATGTAAGAGTTTTCTAATCGTGTGGTAGTCAAATAGGAGATACTGGGAACAATTCTTATTCATAGTCTTCTTATGCTCTTAATCTCTGCTTGTTAGTGACATCAGTACTTCATAGTATTAGTTTAGAGTTTATTTTTTCTATTAAATAGATATAGCTAACATATTTACCAGCATGTGTGTTTATGCCCCTAAATTCCTAGAGCCACTTATGTTAACTTTTTCTCCCTAGGCTCCTAGCCCCTAGAGAACAGGGGTTATTCCTTTTGACCATAAAGTTTCAGCATCTAGCATACTGAAGAATCTCAGTTAAAACTAAATTAATGACCGAGCGAGCAAGTGAAAAATAAATATACTAACTTGATTTGTGTAGTAACTAACACAATAACATGCCAAAGAGATGCTTGTTTCATTCATGCATTCATTTATCCTTTCATGCATTTATTAACATTTTGGAACATGAAGTCCAGGTGTCATTGGGTACTAGGAGAATCAAAGGTGAACTTTGATTACGTTACAAGAGCAGAAGACAGACAAGACATGATGTAATAAACAGCACCACCAGGAGAGAAATGTCGTGCCAAGCAAAGTACAAAGTGCTATGGGCTTATTTGATGATAAGACTGTTCCGTTCTCAGTAAACCAAGTACAGGTTGGACAAAACTGCTAATAGAAATGCCAATACATTTCAGTAATAAATCTAACTCAGCTGCTAAAATAAAAATGGTCACATCTGACTGGACCCAGTGGATCACGTCTGTAATCCTAACACTTTGGGAGGCTGAGGCAGGCAGATCATGGGTCAGGAGTTCGAGACCAGCCTGGCCAACATGGTGAAACCCTGTCTCTACTGAAAATACAAAAATTAGCCAGGCATGGTGCCATGCGCCTATAATGCCAGCTACTCGGGAGGATGACGCAAGAAAATCACTTGAACCCAGGAGGTGGAGGTTGCAGTGAGCCAAGATGGCGCCACTGCAGTCTAGCCTGAGCCACAGAGAGACACTCCATCTCAAAGAAAAAACAAAAAAGGTCACATCCAAACATTTCATTATCGTGGCTGGTGAATATATACAACATCATCTTTAACAAATTCAAGAAATTGAGGAAGTCAAGAAGTCTGCATGTGAGACACCTGAGTTAATCATTTAGCTAAAAGGCCCTCCCTCTGCTCTTATAAGTGGCTGGCACCTGCAAAGGGCAGGGATTTACTTTTTTTTTTTCTTTTAAGATGGAGTCTCACTCTGTCACCCAGGCTAGAGTGCAGTGGCACCATCTCGGCTCACTGCAGCCTCCGCCTCCCGGGTTCAAGTGACTCTCCTGCCCCAGCCTCCCGAGTAGCTGGGATTACAGGCATACACCACCACACCCAGCTAATTTTTGTATTTTTAGTAGAGACGGGGTTTCACCATGTTGGCTAGGCTGGTCTCGAACTCCTGACCTCAGATGATCCACCTGCCTCAACCTCCTAAAGGGATTTAAATTTTAAAAGCTCTTGCTTCATGTGGTTTCTGATGCCTAGTGTGTGTTTCCAAAGAAATCTCAAACATTATGTCTTAAGGATTTAGCGCCAGTTGGTAAAGAATTTTAAACATGTCATTATAACATACAGATAGTGCTGAATCGGGAATGTAATACCTTTTGGTTACTTAGTAATATTTCTAAAATATTTACTTCTAGTAACATGAATTTTCATTTAGAGTTCATAGAGCAAACGTAAATCTCTAAAGAAAAAGATGTACAAGAACAAAACAAAACAAGTCTCTTGTTGTTTTTAGACTTGATGTTATTTTGTTAGTTTCTCAGGACAGGACTTTCTGTGATGTAATTGTGATGGGTGTTGCTAGTGTTTGTGAATCATAACTGTTGAGCACTGGAGTTAACTTCTTGTAAAGTACAAAGAGGAATCTCACTGCTGCGTCTCTCTTGCTGTTCTGCATTGAAATGAAAGCATACTGACATTGACAGGAGCCAAGTCAATAAACATTTATTGAGCAGCTAGCCTGTGCAGAGCACTGTGCTAAACAAAGTAGATGATAAAGAGAACAACATGTTGCCCTTTACTCAGGAGGCTATGATCTTAAGGGGTAGGTGATTAAAAATTAAATCTGATGAAAGGCAAGGTTTGGTTGGTGCTATTACCAGGAAACAAAGTGCTAGAACAGCACTTTTTTCAAGCCACAAACCTTTACTTATTAGTAAAACACAATTTTTCAAACCACAATTAAACTTTTACTTATTAGTAAAATATTCTCTGGAACCAATATATCAGCATTTACATTAATATTGAGGTGAACAGAAATTCACTAAAAACAAAACAAAAATGATTGGCTCATTTCTTTCTTCCCCTTGGTTGCTTCAAGCATGGTGTTTTTTTGTTTGTTTGTTTTTTGTTTTTCTAATCTGGTCCAACTGGATGGTGGCACACCTCTGAAATAAGTGGAACCCCTAAAGCTGGAAGCTCAACATCTGTAACTCCATGGTGCATAGAGAAAGTTCCTTAAAGGCCAGCACCACCAAAAATGGCAGAGCAGTTGGCACCCTGGGAAGTGGTGCTGGAGTTTTGCCACTGCAATGAGTGCCTAACTAATACTCTTTTAGTGTTCCAGTTCTGCCATTCACTACCTGTGGCCCTTTAAAAGCCCTGTGGTTTCCTTATTTATAAAGTGAGTAGGCTGTGCTAGACTGTAGAATGTGTCTAAGGTTCTTTCTGGCACTGAAATTCTGTGGACCTTACTGTGCAGTTTTCATAAGAGCCAGGAAGTTTTCCTCCTTGTATTCTCCACACCAAATGACCCAAGGGAGAAAAACACAATCTTGAGCAGCAGCGAAATACCTCACTTCTTTCTAAAATCTCCCTTCTGATTTTTCCACTTCACCGATGTTTCGAGAACCAGCCTTCTTTCTAACTAAGTTCTGTATAGTTCAACTTGAATATCAAAGGAAAAATAATTATGCAGAACTTATATGGGTAAATATGATGGTCCAGCAGTGGAAAGTTGATAGTCTGTCCAGGGTGGGCAGGCAGAGCACCGGACACTTGAGGCAAATGACTCTCCATAAATGTAGACGGAGATGATTTGTAAAAAAGATTATTTAACTCAGCAAATGTTAGCCAGAAAGAAGAGATACACTAAACTTGAACAAGTCACTTTAATTTCCCACGGCAGTATCTGCCATGGCATCCTCATGTTCTGCACATGTTGCAACAGATGAAAATTTTAGATTTTTAGCTTTTATGCTTCCATTAAGCCAACAGAGTCTTTGCAGATTTTCAGTGTGTTTTGGGGTTGTAAGCAAAATATGTTTTATTGGCAAAAAGATTTCTGCTTTTTAGTCAGCGTTTGATGAGGGATTCTGTTTTATTTTGTTTTGTTTTGTTTTCCAGAGGGGGAAGGGGAATTAGAAAAGGAAGCTGAGTAATTTAAAGGTTGATTTTAGGTCGTTCTTTTTTAAAAACAAAACAAAACAAAAATATCGTCTCCAAACAACACAATTAAAAGTTCCTAAACTTCCATTTAAACTGAAAGAACTTTGCAAAAGAATTCTGATGCATTTATTTCAATGTCATCTCTTGAAAGGACAACATTCAGTGGTACACAGTTTCTGATAGCCACCGCTCTCTACAACGTGCATAGCAACAGTGCCCTCTGCCCTCCTAGAGTCACAGGATGAAATGGGTCAGCACTCCGGGAGTTTGGAGGACCCAGTGATATACCAAGGCCCAAATAGCTGAGTGCCTATTGTGCTCCCACCACTGGTCTTAGCCCTAGGATTCAATTAACAACAAAACATGGAATATTCCTGCCTTCATGGAATTACCTTCTAATGAGCTAGGTAGACAATAGTCTTATGTCAAGTTATGTAAGTACTGAGGGTTATATAGTGTGGAATAGGTTTCACCTCTTTCCTGGAAGTTCTCAGAATTACTTTAAATCAGGAGAAAAGTCACCAAAGAAAATTCTGACAGAAACGATCCACCCACCAAAGTGTCTCCAAAATTAGGAATCTCTCCGAATTTAGCATACCAAGTGTGTGTGCACATATATGTGCATGTACACATATATAAGGCTAGCAAAGACTAAAAAGATTGTGCCTTGTTGCCAAACAGAACTACACACAAACAACTGGTAACATCTGGGAAAGAAGTAGTAATTTTCGGGAGGGATTGCATTGGGGAGTTATACCTGATATAAATGATAAATTGATGGGTTAAAAAAAAAAAAAAAAAAAAGAAGTAGTAATTTTCCATTACCTTTTGTTGAAAGAGAAGTGGTTTCTCCCAGTTTAGTGTCAGAATGAGAGTGCTAGCCTCAGACAGATTCAGGTAAGTCACCGGGAGTACTTCAGTTATGTTAACAACCAGTGTGCAGCAATAGAAGTTCTTTGGTCCTACTGTGCTTCTGCCTTTGGGTAAAAAGTTATACTTAGGGATCATTGGGAAGAGCCTGTGCTCTGGCGTCAGGGGGTAAGGGGAGTAACCTGAGTCAGAAGTCCTGCTTTGCCTCCTAACCTCTGAACCTAGATTTTTTCCTTTATAATCTGGTGACAATAAGTTCACTTTTGTCTTGCATGGTTGTGTTGTACATTGTGTAATGCACCTGGCACATAACTTCGGTGCTCATTAAATAGTAACCAGTGTGACATAGTAGTAAGAAATGATCATCTTCGTTTTTAAAGAGGATGGGAAGAAAATGGCATTAATCCCTCTAATGAAATTTTGTATATGGTGCAGATCAACAGCCTAGGAGTAGGAGATTTGATTGGAAGCTGAGCAGGTTCCTATTCTTCTTAGTTTAAATATGATTTTCACAGTTATATAACATAGTTTGTAAGTGTATTAGGAAAGAGTTTAATAACCATATTGTGCCTCAGTTTCTATACCTGCAAATATATGGATGGTTTGAAAGATAAATAAAAGTATATGGAAAACTTCAAAGTCTTGATGAGAGAATGTTGATAAATGAAAAGGATTAGAGTGATTATTGTGATTACAAGATAAGAATTCTTTCCACCCAGGGGACTGGAGGAAGACACAGAAAACCTATCGTATTGCACTGCTGATTTCAAAGGAGTTGCTTTGAGACTACTAAATGCTGAGAAGTTGAACACTGGCAGTAAAGGCTCACTAATAATTTCGTTGTTTTCAGTTTTTAAGTTACACGAGAGTGGGTGAAAAAAAATTATTCTAGGTGCTTTTTCAATCTAGTGGGCTTATTATAACCAAAAAGCTATAGGATCAGTCTGTTGTCTTCTGCTCTCCTTCCCAGCTATAAAAATGATTTATTCACACTTCCCTCAGCACTCAGTTTCTTCAGGGCAATAAGAGATAGAAGAGAAACACCTGGTTCCTCTGTCAAGTATATTTCAGTTCTATTCCCCACCCACATTGTTAGCTCAGCTTTGAGGGGCGTACTGCTTCTAGTGGCCCCTCTTTGTTTTACTGCCGAATGCCCCCAAACGAGAATAAGCTTACCTGACAAAATTACATCTCATAAATTAAAATAAGGTTTCTTACTTTCTGCTTCCCCACTCTTCTCTTTATATCACATACATCCCCACATTCATACACATACAGACCACCAGAAGAAGGATGAGAAATGGGAGAAGAGAGTGGTTCATCTCTCAAGTCTGATACTGCTCTGTGGAGGCTGTTATTGTTTGACCTCCACACTTTAAAGATATCTTCAGGTAACCTACACTATTACTTTAGGGCAAGAATCACCACCTTTTCACTCTCTCCTTGTGAATTTTCTCTTCTCTGTGCTGCCAGCCAGGGTCAAATTTGGGCTACATTCAAACCAAAAGAATTTAGGGTTTTTGTTACATCACTGTTTAGTTGGCCCTGTTAATTTAGCTTTTGTATTAACATTGAGAGATATTTTGTGATTGATCACAAATATTAGACATTCAGTCTATAGCTGTTATCATCACCTTATTTAAGATGTAATGGTCTAATCACAGTACTTCCAGTTCTGATTATTGCCAGGGAAAAAATATCCTGAGCTTTTGGTAATTCCCCAGACTGGTTTGAGGGCACATCAAGAAAGATCTCAAAGAAGAGAAGGCAAATCCTATAAGCTAGTGCTGTGTAAACCCAACACCATAATTCTAATTTTATTTGAATGTTCAGTGGTCATAAATAGCTACCTATTTTCTTTAAGGTATAATTCACAGTGGACATTTTAATAAGCAAAATGATCCCTGCTGGAAATTTGCAAACATAAATCAAAATGCAATCTTAAAGCCCTTAACGTAATGTAACAGAAGTGCAGAAAAGCACTAAAACAAAAGGTATGACATTTAGTTCTACAAAAACGATAGACAAAAGATGGATAATATGTAAACTTCATTCATTGGTGTCCCACTTTTGTGATCTATTGTTGTCTGAAAAATTAATTTCATGTATCTTGTTCCTCTCCTCCGTAATAACAATTTAAAAGCAATTTGGATTGACACCTTTTCTATTTCAGTATCAGGATTTCTGACTAGTCCAGAGCCAAAAAATATGCAACTGTTATTTGTAATTACCTGTAAAAGCCCATGTAGCATTCACTGTCACTAAATCAGAAGTTTGCAGTTGAGAAACTGAACCCTAGAACCCCTGGGACCTAGATAGCTGTTAAATTAACTTCTATAGCAGTTAAAATTTTAATAACTATAAGCTGTTTATGTAAAAAATTTGCTGCCATGTTTGCCATGAAAATGTTGGGGACACATCAGAATTACCTTTTTCCAATCATGCAAGGAACAATGTTTCCCCCTAGGAGTAGTAAGAGCACATTTTCCATTTTGACCTTCTTGCCAGACAGCCTGGAATCATATCTGAACCTGAATTACAGTAACAGTCTGAATATATATAAACATAGTCGTAATATATTTCCTAATCATGATTTTTGCTTATTTTCTTTTATAACACTTCACAGTCACATAAATGCAATCTATTTGTTCTACATAGTTTCTGATCTCTCAATTTTAGTCTAATATCCCTGGGTTTACACATACATGCTTTTCTTGTGAGTCACCACAAATTATGTGGGAAGCAAATAGAGTTTAATTAAAATAAATAAAATTATATTGTTGTAATCATCAACCTGCAAGAAATATTGAAATACTGATGACTCGGCTGTGATTAAATTAAGGAGGGCTGATATTATCAGTCCCCCCCCATCCTGTTTAAAGATGCTTTCTCAATTTAAAACAACAGCAGTAACCAACTAAGGAAGGAACACGTTGATCAATCATTCTTCCCCATCTCCCAGCTTATTTTCTTCCTAAAGAAAAATTCACAGAAATGTTAACTAGATTTTTTTAAAGCCCCAAACCCTTTAAATAAAAACGTCTTAATCAGGTTGTTGTAGACAAAACCCATTCTTTGAATTTATCAGTCAGTTGTTATATATTGCCCTCTGCTCCTTATTTTTAAGAGATCAAAATAAAATTCACTTCTGACATCCCAAAATAGTTACTGACATTGTAACTAAAGTGACATTGTAACTAAAGCTGACTTTGTACAGCTCACCTGGCAGAGCAGGGTTTAGAAACAGTTCTGATGTAACCTCATTGTACTAATTACTGTACACCCCTTCTGTGAGTAGGATAATTGCCATTCTAACAGTTGCCATGAAAGTAGAACAACTGCAGTGAAGCCATTAGATGATGATGTATGACTGCCTTAAATGTATGCATGTGTGTGCTGACATTTAAGAGGTTATCTGAAGTCAAGCAGTATCCATTTTTCCAATAAGCAAATAACAATACATGTAATAGTCTACTAAGATGAGAACTTTAGTCCTGTTGCACAAAATTTCTTAACACATGATTATTAATATATGGTCTTCATAACATGTGAGCAGAGAGACATGGGAACTTTGGCTCCTATCCTCGTCCCTCAAATTATCATCTGGGAGCCATTTGTTTTCCATTTTCTCATTCAGCCTATAGTTATTTATGCATTTTTCTCATCTCCTCAACTAAACTAGAGTCTCCTGAAGTCAGGAACTGTATTTTATAAAATCTCTAGGTTCTATACAGAGCCTTAGACGTAGTATAGACAGACAGAGGCCGACAACTCTACTTAAGAATGACCTGGGTTTCGTTTTAAAGTCATACAAAAGTATATCTTTGCTCAATTAGCTGGAATGTTGTATTTTTTGAAGATACTTTTAAAGGGCAATAATCAGAGACATATTACCCTGACACAACTGCTTGAGATATCTTAGTTCCCAAAAAGATTCTTTGTAAACCAGGAATTAACTATTCTTAATATACTTGAATCTGAAGTTTTAATGACCCTTCAGTATTCTGTCAACTGCTCCAGAATGGTTGGCATAGTAACCTAGTATCAGGAACATAAACCTAAATAAATTTCAATACAATGTTACTCCATTGCAATTTCTGAAGTGATACATTTGAATAGGTTTTAAAACATCAGAGGCCTGCAAAAAAATCCATGCAAATAAAACAAAAGATTACAGACTTGAATACATGCTGATGTTTTTCAAGAAATAGAAATGCCTTCAAATGAGCTCTCAACTAGTGAACTAATTTTAATTTGTTGATCATGTTTCAAACAGAAAGTTAAGATTCATCTAGAAATAGTAATATTGCTTTAATTGTGTGAGTGGGTTGAATCAGATAATGCGATATCATTTGTAATGAGTTCTTATGTTTTCTACAGGTGGATAAGTGGAGCAGCTGTAGTCAATGCATTTTACTCTTCAGGAAGAAATCAGATAGGTAAGGTGTATTCTTAAATGATTATTTAATTTTTCTCTATTGTTCCCAACCTGTAGCGCATTGTATGACCAATTACAGTACCGCTAAACAAACACAGCTGAGGCTGAGTTATTGATCTACTGAATACATTTCTTGAAAGTAAATGCATCTGTGTATCTTTTTTCACTATAATGGGAAAATTCAGATTAGTACAAATCATGTTAAATAGTTTTGTTTCTTTTACAATATTCCTATTTATATCTAAAATGGTTTATCTTATTTCTAAATATTTTTATTTTATTTCTAAGTACCTTTTAAAAGTCCCTTGAATATATCTATATAAAGTCATATTGACTTTAGGACTCATTAAGCATTAGCTTCTAAAAATGGTTTAAGGTTTCAAGAGCCAACTTTTCACAGATCTAGTCCTCCTGGCAATTCTGTATGCTGCCTCTGTGAGAGATGATCCTATTCTATGTCATCTCCATTCAGGAAGGCTCCAAGGGCTTTAGAGAGTTGGAATCTCAATTATATTAGATTGAATCATATGAAATTGTATTTACCTGGCCACAATTGATCAAAAAAAGAAAAAAATTTCATATGTTCACTTATAGTATTGTTACAGACATATACTTAGATCAATACATGAATAAATTATCATATACGATGAATAACTGAATGACATAATATGACAAAAATATTTCCTCTTCCTGGGAAGGCCTGGACATCTTTGAACATACATTGGATCACATATATCACTTATCACATACATTGGCTCATTTTATTTTCAAGGGGTTTTTAGCATTAGAAAGGTACTCAACTGATTCAGTACTGCCAGAAATATTCTAAACAAATAGTAGAGCAAGCTTCTGCAGGTGCACTCAGTTCTCCAGGTGCACTCAGTCCTGCCCTTCCTTTCTAAACGTGGTCTAGAATTAAGAGAGAAGATAACCTCAGCATTATTCTAAACCATTCTTCTTATATCTCAGAGTCTGTTGTAAGCCTCATTTTTATTGAATTCTATTACCAATTAGATTAGAAATTATAAAAACTCTTACAAGATATTTATCATTGGCTTTTTAAAAAACCTTAAAATAAATTGAATATTTTTATGTTAAAGTTTGATTATACCTTTCCCCATTGCTTTCAACTCTAAAAAGAGTTAGGTTAAGAAGTTATCTACATTTTCTTCTAGTATTTTTGTGATTTCTATTTTTGGAGTAAAACCTTAATCCATCTGGAATTTACCATGGTACATGACCTGAAACTGAATTATGTAAAGTAACCAGAAAAGATTATTTTGTATAACATATAAACAATAAGTAAGATATGTTTACTCAGATTAAAATTACTTAGCTCAAAGTCTAAGCTAATGTTTTCTGGCTAGGGAAATGATTGCCCCAACCCAGACCAGAACCTGCTTAATAATCAACTCATCAGAACCTATGAAGTCAGTCCTTTATAATATATTATTTGAAACCATTCAGATCTTGTTTTAAAATGCCTTTATCTCTAGAGAGTCTTCACTTGAAGCCCTCTTTTTAATATTCAGTAGTTCTGTCAGTGTCTAGTTCATTGGGTCCTGAGACAAACAGAATAGTTAACTTTCAATGGAATCCCAAGTCAAAGCAAGGCAACTTAGACCCCTTAGTGCTGCATTAGAGCAGACTAAGGGATGCAGCTTCATTTCAGTCCAGCCCAGGGAGGACCCTGGATCCTATTGGACCTGGTGTTGATGCATCCTCAGTAGGACCACTCTGGCATGTTCAGTCCTTCAGCCCTTCTCTAGAGTAAGCTCAGGCATTTATGCCAAGACAGGACCTTGTTTGATTCTGAATTACCCCAAGTCCCTGGAGGTGGCTCAAAATTGGCCCACTTCAGAGATTCCCCGATCAGAGAAGAGCTGAAAATATTTTCATTTTGAGTATAATGTCCTGAAGCCAAAGAGGCACACAGAAAAAGGAAAAGGAAGGTAATAATAAAGACAATAATCCTCTGGCAAATCAAAAATTAGCTATAATAACAATTCTGAATTATATAAAAAAGATCTTTTCCAAGATCCTTAAAATAAGGATCCAATAGAAATATAAAATAAGAAAACTTAACTTCTTTTCATATCCTTGTCTGCTTCTTGAACAGCAAAGAGGAGAAATCCTTGAAATGTACACCTTTTTTCTTTGACAGTTTAAATCTTCAAAGTAGGGATTGTCTTACCTAAAAATAGTTTAAGAGTCAAATCTCCATCTTTTTTTCTTGATAGGAATGTGTATGTGGTCTAGGTGTGGTGGCTCACGTCTGTAATCCAGCACGTTCGGAGGGTAAGGTGGGTGGATCACCTGAGGTCAAGAGTTCGAGACCAGCCTGGCCAACATGATGAAACCCCATCTCCACTAAAAATACAAAAATTAGCCCACTGTGGTGGTGGTTGCCTGTAATCCCAGCTACTCAGAAGGCTGAGGCACGAGAATCGCTTTATTCCAAAGGCAGAGGTTGCAATGAGCTGAGATCGCACCACTGCACTCCAGCCTGGGTGACAAAGCAAAAAAGTGTCTAAAAAAAAAAAAAAAAAAAAAGAAAAGAAAAACAAATGTGTATATGAATATAAATACACACATACATACCTATATACATGTCTTCTTCAACACTATCTTAATGGATTGGGATAATGTCCATTATAAAATTAGGATTGGTATAGAATAGCGTGTGCCACCATAAGTGAGCCCCTCCCTCCACACACACACATAGACATACAAATACTCCAGATTAGATTGCATACACTTTCTCATGGGATTGGTCATTTTATGTTGTTATGTTAAAAAAAAAAAAAAAAGCAGAGTAGCTGTGGGGACCCGGAGCAAGCAGACTTCGCAGACCTCGCCGGCTTCACACTCACCTCGGTGTCTGCTGCACCCGCTGCTTCCTCTCCTAGGCCACGAGACCCAGCAGCTAGAAATTCAGCATGTCTATTCTCAAGGTCCATGCCAGGGAGATCTTTGACTCTCGTGGGAATCCCACTGTTGAAGTTGATCTCTTCACCTCAAAAGGTCTCTTCAGAGCTGCTGTGCCCAGTGGTGCTTCAACTGGTATCTATGAGGCCCTAGAGCTCTGGGACAATGATAAGACTCGCTATATGGGGAAGGGTGTCTCAAAGGCTGTTGAGCACATCAATAAAACTATTGCGCCTGCCCTGGTTAGCAAGAAACTGAACGTCACAGAACAAGAGAAGATTGACAAACTGATGATCGAGATGGATGGAACAGAAAATAAATCTAAATTTGGTGCCAACGCCATTCTAGGGGTGTCCCTCGCCGTCTGCAAAGCTGGTGCTGTTGAGAAGGGGGTCCCCCTGTACCGCCACATTGCTGACTTGGCTGGCAACTCTGAAGCCATCCTGCCAGTCCCGGCTTTCAATGTCATCAATGGCGGTTCTCATGCCGGTAACAAGCTGGCCATGCAGGAGTTCATGATCCTCCCAGTCGGTGCAGCAAACCTAAGGGAAGCCATGCGCATTGGAGCGGAGGTTTACCACAACCTGAAGAATGTCATCAAGGAGAAATATGGGAAAGATGCCACCAATGTGGGGGATGAAGGCGGGTTTGCTCCCAACATCCTGGAGAATAAAGAAGGCCTGGAGCTGCTGAAGACTGCTATTGGGAAAGCTGGCTACACTGATAAGATGGTCATTGGCATGGACGTAGCGGCCTCCGAGTTCTTCAGGTCTGGGAAGTATGACCTGGACTTCAAGTCTCCCGATGACCCCAGCAGGTACATCTCACCTGATCAGCTGGCTGACCTGTACAAGTCCTTCATCAAGGACTACCCAGTGGTGTCTATGGAAGATCCCTTTGACCAGGATGACTGGGGAGCTTGGCAGAAGTTCACGGCCAGTGCAGGAATCCAGGTAGTTGGGGATGATCTCACAGTGACCAACCCAAAGAGGATTGCCAAGGCCGTGAACGAGAAGTCCTGCAACTGCCTCCTGCTCAAAGTCAACCAGATTGGCTCCGTGACCCAGTCCCTTCAGGCGTGCAAGTTGGCCCAGGCCAATGATTGGGGTGTCATGGTGTCTCATCGTTCTGGGGAGACTGAAGATACCTTCATCGCTGACCTGGTTGTGGGGCTGTGCACTGGGCAGATCAAGACTGGTGCCCCTTGCCGATCTGAGCGCTTGGCCAAGTACAACCAGCTCCTCAGAATTGAAGAGGAGCTGGGCAGCAAGGCTAAGTTTGCCGGCAGGAACTTCAGAAACCCCCTGGCCAAGTAAGCTGTGGGCAGGCAAGCCCTTCGGTCACCTGTTGGCTAAATAGACCCCTCCCCTTATGTCAGCTCGGGCAGCTCGAGGCCCCGACCAACGCTTGCAGGGGTCCCTGCTAGTTAGCGCCCCTCACCCACCGCCGTGGAGTCCGTGCGGCTTCCTTAGAACTTCTACAGAACCAAGCTCCCCGGAGCCCTGTTAGGCAGCTCTAGCTTTGCCGTCCTGTAATTGGCCCAAATCACTGTTTTTCTCGCCTTACTTTCCACCAAGTGTCTGGAGTCATGTGAGTCTGGTGTCATCTCCGGGGTGGCCACAGGCAAGATGCCCGGTGGTTTTGTGCTTAAAATAAAAAGCCTCAGTGACCCATGAGGAAAAAAAAAAAAAAAAAAGCAGTTGTTTTGTTATATAGAGACTTACTCATATCAATAATTTCTACTTCTTAATTCAGTTTTCACCATTTTGTTAGAACTCACACATGTAGACTACATTCCAAGTTGTATGCATTCCTACCTCTTCATATCAACAAAAAAAGTCAATTTCCAAGAAAGAAGGCAAACTAAAAGTGCTTAATTCACTGTTCCTCTTCCTTACATGTTTACTTCATGGAGCTCTAGAAGGCCTCCAAAACATGATATTAGGAAAGCTGCACTTCAATATTTTGTCATATGGTTCTCTGTAAGTTCTAGGTGCTGTTCAGTCATCGTATTAAACCTTAAAATCTCAGTCAAGGAAATGATTGAATGTATTCTCCTTTTCCATTAAAATTGCAGAATCTTTTAAATCATTTTTTTAATTTCTCAAATATATAAGTTCTTTAGTGTGTTCAGCCTGTGTCAAATATAAATACCTTGAGACAGTTAAATGTTCTAAATTGCAATAAAGTTGTGTTGGGGAGGCAAAAAAAAAAAGAAGGCGGGGGAAAGAGGAGACACAGTCTTTGCTTCATGGCCCAATGACTTATTTAATTAACTAACTTGTTGACAATCGTGAACATAAAAAATGCACAACTAAGCAGTTGGTTATAAACAACAGTTGTGACACCTACTAGGTAACAGCAGTAAGGCTAATGGGGAAAATCCTCCTTACAGAGATTTAGCTGACAAAGTAAAAAAGGAGGTCATAATTAGCAAAGTTGAACTTGAAGACTAATATTTAATAAGAACCATAAAAGTCTTATCACTTGCCTGAAGGATGGCATATTGGGGCATGATTAAAGCAGCAGGATCTTTAAACTTAATATTTAGTCTTGATAGCACATTTCATAACAGCATTTTATATAATGGGTGGATTTTAATCAAAGTACATAGTGTGGGAGACAGCATTCACTTTAAGTTAATAAAGTACTGCACATAATTTTTATACTTTAAGCTAAAAATAATTTCATGGCTCCGTTTAGCTCAGGCTGCTACACGTGAGGTATAACTTTCATCAAAATTCTCTAAGGACAAAAGTACTTTTTTGTTGTTGTGTCATTTGAATGTTATGACAACTTTCCAAATTTTTGTAGAGATCTGGAGAGCCATTAAATTGCTCAGATACTTTGAAGTCTTCTTTGTAAATATCTAATATTTGTCTCTGAAGCCCATGTAAGGTTATATTGTGTTCCGTCCACCTGAAAGACAAAGAAATAACATGTGCTACTCTGTGTTAACTAGATCTTAAAAATCTCAAGGTCAGGGCCATTCTTTTATATTCTTGATGTCCTGCATGACAATGACCCTGGGCTTTGCACTTAATAGGTATTGATACTGAAGGTTTTTTTTTTTTATTACAGAAAATAATGTTTCAGTTATTTCGTGGATACTAGAGTTTTAAGCCATTAAAGATGGAATTACTAAACTATGAACATTTAATTAATTTAATTTTAATTTCTTTCTAAGGTCAAAGTTTAATGACCTCTAAATAATATGATCCAAAATTTTATTAAACAGGGGAAGTATATTCCAAGGGAAGATAATCTCCATCTTTTATTAGTATTTAAGACATATTATTAGTTTATTTCAGGAATAGTGAAATATATTTCATCAGAGTTTATATTATAAGAGGATACAGGATATGATGGAAGCGGAGAGGGGAGAGGACCCTGGAGCCATAGGCCAGAAAGATGTGTTTAGCTAGCAAGCAGTGGTAAGCCTTGCAAAGACTTTTAGCAGGAGAGTGATGATGCCCAGATTTGTCTTTAATCTGGCTGCAGGATAGTTTCAGAGAGCAGATTAGATTTAGAATAGATTACAGTTGGGTGAGACAGAAAGTGGGAGACTTATCAGGAAAGTCAGTCATTCCTGAGACAAGGAATGAGAGTATGTGTGGACAGTAATACTGACAGGAAGAGATAAAGATGCTCCTGAAAGCTACCTCACCCAGCCTCTGCCTAAGCAGACTTGTAAAAGACTGTAAAAGAGAGGAGACATCTAAGATAAATAGAAACATTTACTTTTGCTGATAGAGACCCTTCAAGTGCCATTAGCAGAAAAAGGACAGAGTGAGGGCCTAGGGGGGAAAATGAATTTGATGTTTGACACATTAAATATAACACGTTTGTGAGACATCTGAATGGAGGAAGTTAGCAAGTTAATGCAGATGTCAGAGTAGACATAGTGAAAACTATTATTCATTTATTAATTTACTAAACTCTTTAGGACACATTAGTAAGTTAGGGTGATCATTCATTTATTTATCATTGATTATTCATTGATTCAACACATTTCCTAAGCACTGTTAATGTTCCAGGTACTATTCTAGTTTTACGTATTGTTCAATTGTAGGTATTTAGATAATGAACTAGAAAAATGTATGAAATTAAAACATAAACAAATGTATGTACAGACACACAAATCTCTGCTCTCCAAGGGCTAATACTTGAGGACCTGGAGTAGGATTGGGGCAGACAGGAAAAGGAAGGACTGTGATCATAAAGAAATAAATAGAATATGAGGTAGTCATAAGTGCCTTGATGAAAATAAGGTAAGGTTATGTGATAGAGGTATACCTACAATTGAGGGGCAATATTTATTTAAGATATTATTGTAGATGGATACAATTTCTTCGATAACATTAAAAATAATACTGGTGTTATTGAGTAACTATTTCTTCCAAATATTTATAAGGGTGAAAGAACCTTCTGAAAGAAGGTTACTAGTTCCCTTTGCTCCAAACTCCTTAGAGCACAAAACAATCTTAAAAGAGATTGTAAAGTGAATCATGATGATAAATCACAGATTATAGCCCCACTCCAGGGTGAACTCTGTTGTCATCCATAATGAAATGCCTGTATTGGCTTCTATTACAGAAGATTTTTGTATATAACTAAGTGAAACTGACATTGTGAACAGCAGCTTAGCCAGCACAAAGCCAACCCCCAAGCCTGCCATCACTTAATAATGCCATGGTGGCATGCACCTGTAGTCCCAGCTACTCAGGAGGCTGAGGAGGGAGGACTGTCTCTAAGAAAATAAAACGTTTTTAAAAATTATGCCACAAATAATCTCTAACTATCTTCTCTCCTTGTAGTCTTCCCAGCCGGCATTCTGCAGCCGCCCTTCTTTAGTGCCCAGCAGTCCAACTCATTGAACTATGGGGGCATCGGCATGGTCATAGGACACGAAATCACCCATGGCTTTGATGACAATGGTAAAGTGCAGTTGACATTTTCCTTTGGCTGAGGTATATGCTCATAAATTTGATTAAGAGTTATTATAATTTATTACTACAAAGCTACATTTATTCAAACATGTATCGTTTCTCTAATTTTCACCACACTTTCAATTTTCCCTTTAAATTGTTGCTTAAAGAGATCAAAAAAATTCTCATAGTGAGGTGAGCAATGTGTGCTTTACACTCTGGCAGAATGAAGTAAATATTGCTATTGGGAAAATACTATGGTGTTTGTCAGCAGCAGTGATAATGCTTGGTCTTAGTTTCCTGATTGTATATGACGTGTATTGTCATACTCTTAAAAGACAGGCTGCATGTATATGTCTTGAAATCAGATGTAAAATCAGAAAATATTGTCTCTGCAAGTGCTCATAAGACTCTTAAGCTGCTTTGGGTCAGAGATTTTTTTTTTTTTTAATCTTGTACCTACTACCTAGTTCAAGTCTTTGCAAACAGGCACTTAAATGCCACCCTAAATGGCAAAATCAATTTAGAGTTTCAATCAAAGCTGAATTCCTGAGAGGAATAAAGACATGAAATAGTAAAGAGGTGATAGCTAAATCTATGACAAATTTCATTCACAAATGGAAAAAAAGTAGAAAGAGAACAATAAAGAGAAAATAATCCCCATTTTAGAGAGCCAGAGAAAGAAAAAGAGACAGGAATGTTAGAATTCTTAAAAAGACTTACTAAGTGTCTATTAACTCAAACTATGCAACAGTCTTTACAGGTAGGTTCTAATACTGTTTCTATTTTCCAAGTGGAAAAAAACAAAAGCATATGAAAGATGTGCCCAAAGATACAAAGATAGGAACTGGTGGAACCAGCAGGTGTGTTCAAGTAGGTTGCCTATATAGCCCTTTTCTTAATCACTACATCATAGACAAATATGAAAAAGATGGTAATATTAAGTGTCAAAACACATGATACATATAAATGCAATTGGAGCTCAAAAGGGAGAAAGATCGATGTAGGTTATGGTTGGCAGGGAAGCTACAGGAGAAAAAGACTTTTGTGTGTGCTCGAGGTAGAGGCAAACTATGAGCCCACAGTGTCCTATGAAGGGTCCAGAAATATAAAAATGCCAGAATAAAAATGTTGACCATTTAAAAAAATCTCAAAATATCAAACTAAACAGACTTGGGTCAGGTAAAAACCATTCAACAGAACAAGGCATAACTTCAAGAATATTTTGTCTGGTGGCCTCTTCTGAGATATCAAGAGCCAAATGGGTGAAATGTCTGGGTCAATGCTGAGACACATCAGCAAAGAAAGCTCTGGCAGTCCAGGCTTTGCCAACTCTGTGATGAGGAGGGATGACAGTTTCTCTCATTGTCTGCCTAATTTAATGTTCTGTCACACAGCAGTATTTCAGTCCTTGCACTTTGAATTAAAGATATCTTATAATTCTTGTTGCAATGAGTTCCCATTTTACTTAAATAAATATGTTATAGGCAGAAACTTTAACAAAGATGGAGACCTCGTTGACTGGTGGACTCAACAGTCTGCAAGTAACTTTAAAGAGCAATCCCAGTGCATGGTGTATCAGTATGGAAACTTTTCCTGGGACCTGGCAGGTGGACAGCACGTATGTCATTAGCGTTTTCTTGAAAAGTTTTAGACACGTTCAATCTTCAGTGTATTGCTGGTTTTTTTTTTTTTTTTTAAACAATCCTAATAAAGTGTATTTTTTAACAGCTCAATGGAATTAATACACTGGGAGAAAACATTGCTGATAATGGAGGTATTGGTCAAGCATACAGAGTAAGTAAAAAGATTTTCTTTCCATTTTAGTGATTTAGAGTGTTTCTCATATTTAATAATTCATTTACAACCTTTTGCAAAAAAAGAAACTCATATAATATAAGCAGTAAAAGATGAATAGAAAATGGGAAAAAATATGAGGAGAAAGAGTTGTGAATATGCTAACCATAAGGGTCAATACATTGATGTGACAGAGCTGAACACTTAAGTTTGCAAAGAGCCAAGAAGAGGAGAAAACATGGAATATTATATCAACTGAAATGAGCAGGTAGCAGGTTCACAAAGGAGGCAACATTTTTCTAAGAAATAATATCTGAAATAATTTTTTTTAGAAGAGATGTCCCATAAGAAGGATTATTTCAGGGTCATTGACCAATGTAAGAAACAGGACCTTCAGTTTTGTTGCAGGTGAAGTAGCATTTGGGAACAAAAATCAATGTAAACCACAGGCATATTAAACCATAGTTCACATATAATACAGTAAGGGACTGATGTGGTATGGTTCCAGCACATGGCCTTGTAGTCAATCACACTATTATACACAGAGGACTATTATCAGTGGAGCATCGCTTAGAATCCCATTTAGCCTTCCATTCATTCTTGCGTTCAATACGTATTCATTGAGGCTTAATAGGTTTGGCACTATTCTAAGAGCTGGAGATAAAGCAGTGAATGCTTTATAAAAGGTCATTATTTGAGGATCTGAGCAAGGGTTAAAAAAGAGTCTGGTAGATGCCATGTGCATAAGAAAAAGCAAGGAATTTCATAAAAGGGTGGAGGAATGATGGTCTAGGAAGCAACAAAGAGGAATGAGGATGATTTTGAATGTTTTTCTCAACTATGAAGTAGCCCATATGTAGGAGAACAAGCAGCGTCTACTTGAGATGTCACAAGGAGCAAGTTGTTCCTAGGCTAGAACTAGGCTTCTCTAAGACAAGGATGGATGGAATGATCTGTGGAGAAAATGAGGATGTAGAATCATTTGTTCATTATAGAAATGTTCGGATTAGAGTGGAGGAGGAGAAAATCGGTGGTTGGGTTAGGGAAGGGGAACACCAGAGAAGTGGAGGAAGAGGTGACTGATGGAGCGTGCAATTTGGCAGTGACCAAAGATGATCAGAGTGTGAAGCTTGGAAGATTAAGTTAGCTACAGGTTTCCAAAAGAATAAGTCCAGCCAGTTCCAGGGGCATGGTAGATTGCTGCTGCTTTGAATGCTTAATGATTTTTTTACTCATTGCCAGACACTTTGCATTTTACCTCTTTTTTTTGTTTTGTTTTGTTTTTTGGAGATGGAGTCTCATTCTGTTGCCCAGGCTGGAGTGCAGTGGCATGATCTTGGCTCACTGCAACCTCTGCCTCCTGGGTTCAAGCAATTCTCCTGCCTCAGCCTCCCAAGTAATTGGGATTACAGGCGTGTGCCACCATGCCTGGCTAATATTTGTATTTGTAGTAGAGATGGGATTTTGCCATGTTGGCCAGGCTGGTCTCAAACTCCTGAACATCAAGCGATCCACTTGCCTTGGCCTCCTAAAGTGCTGGGAATACAGGTGTGAGCCACTGTGGCTGATGACATTTTACTTCTTTGGGTGCTGGATGTTCTTTTGTTCCTATACATATTCTTTTTTTTTTTTTTTTTTTTTTTTTTTTTGTTGTAGGGTTTCCCTTTTTCCCCCCGGGGGGGGGGGAGTGGTGGGATCTCAGCTCACTGCAAGCTCCGCCTCCCGGTTTTATGCCATTCTCCTGCCTCAGCCTCCCGAGTAGCTGGGACTACAGGCGCCCGCCACCTCGCCCAGCTAATTTTTTGTATTTTTAGTAGAGACGGGGTTTCACTGTGTTAGCCAGGATAGTCTCGATCTCCTGACCTCATGATCCGCCCGTCTTGGCCTCTCAAAGTGCTGGGATTACAGGCATGAGCCACCGCGCCTAGCCTTTTCCTATATATGTTCTTGAGCTTTATTCTAGGATACAGTTAAATTCCTGGAAAATGATTTGATCCTTTTTGGTCTTGCTTTTGTAACTCTTCGTTGAGATGGGGGCAGTGTTCAGTCTAGGCACATTATTCTCAACTGCTGAGATAAGAATCTACTCTGTGAATCTTGGAGGTTTCCATTCTCATCCTGTGTAAGTACCATAAATTGTTATCTCTAGTCCTTTTGGGATATTGTTTTCCTAGCATTGAGTATTTTGCTCACACACATCTTCAGATCAAGACTAAGCTACATGCTTGAGGATAGCCATCTGTAATCTCTGAGGTTCTCTGTCTGTGTAGCTTTCTCCTCTTTAGTAACCTGTTCTTGGTGTCCCTGAACTCTCAGCTCCTTCTCCTCAACTCAAGGAGTCTCCCCAGCTCTGACTGGTTTTCTCCTACAATGTGGCCTGAAAACTCTCAGGACAATAAGCTCAGCAGTGATAGGACTCACTGAGAGTAATGTTTAACATCTCTCAGGGGTCATTCTCCTCTTGCCTGATGTTCAGTGTTACACAAACCATTATTTTAAATGTTTTGTTCATCATTTAGTTGTTTCAGCAAGAAGTTAAATCCAGTCCCTATCACTCCATCTTGACTGGAAATGGAAGGCATTGGCACTCAATATTCCCATGGTGATTCTAATACACAGCCAGATTGAGAATCACTGCTACAAAATCCAGCCAAAGTTGGGATTGATAGTACTTCCACGGAGATCCTTACCTAGAACAAGTACAGAATTGTAATGATGATGCAAATGACAATTTTGTAAATATTTTATTACATTTTGAAAATATGTAAATTCTTAACATGTAATACCTTGCCCCCCTGCTAGATTTCAAGCTCTCTAAGAGGGAGCAGGTGCAAGCCTTTCCCATATCCCCAGCATTGTTACATAGTAGAGGTTCAGTAAGTCTATGGTGATGGTAAGTGGCAGAAATGAAATATATCTTCTGCTCATCTAGTTGGTCACCTTCCTTTGTATGGAAATGACACACATCTAGAACGATTATTATGAATTCCTTTTAAAAGTTTATTTCGTAGAGGAAAACTCATTTTTTTCAATAGTGCGCATAAATCTTTAAGAATTAAGAGCACTTTTTGACATTCAAATTACCTAAATATTTTCCTTCAAATGTACCTGAGGCTTTGTCCATTTTTTCCTGTCTTCAAAAGACCAGAATAGTTGCATTTTACTCTCCTCAGACTCATAGGAGACTAGGCCTCTAAGGGATCTCAAGAGAACCCTTTGACTTGGCAAGAGTCACTCGAACTTAGTCTGGTGAGTCTATTTTGCTAAGAGAGTAGTAACTAAGTTAAATGTAGCAATTGTAGACTTACTTGGCAATTCATTTGTCCTGACTGGTCTTATTCATCAATTTATAAAACAACATTTAGATAAGTTTTTCATCATTTAGGTCATCCATTCATTCAATTGACATTTATTGATCACCTAACATGTACCAGGCTCTTGTCATCTACTAATCAGTATCTTGTTCTTTTCAGAGCATTTGTAAATAAATTTGATTTGCCTTTCTAATCCATAAAATAGCTGTAGGTTACCATAACTAAATGTATTATTAGGGTGATTTTAATATAAAATATTAATTACTTGGTGACAAGATCTTTTACATAGGTTTATATATAACCTTAGGAATTATAATTATTGTTTTTCTATTTTATCAACTGCCTAGGCCTATCAGAATTATGTTAAAAAGAATGGTGAAGAAAAATTACTTCCTGGACTTGACCTAAATCACAAACAACTATTCTTCTTGAACTTTGCACAGGTATTGTGTCTTTCTTGATTGATAGATATGAAAACCATTTTGAGTTATAATTTTACAGTAAGTTAGATGTCACATGCTGAATTCTCTTGTTTTAGTCAATTGTGGCAGAGAATTTGACTTGATTCACTTTCATTGTTTATAGTAGACTGTTGGATCATATTAATGATAAATAACTATGTTCCTGGTTGCCTTTCATTGAACATTATTTGAAGAGAGAATGGTTGAGGAATGCAGAATTCCGATTTAATTTTTCTCCCTCCCCTCAATTTGCTCAAACAAATAATCCTTGATTGAACCTGAGTACATGCTTTGCTTTTCCTATTCCTATCTCTAGGTGTGGTGTGGAACCTATAGGCCAGAGTATGCAGTCAACTCCATTAAAACAGATGTGCACAGTCCAGGCAATTTCAGGTGCGTGGGTATGAACAGCAATCAAGGTGCTCTTATATTGGGTCCATTGCTTCCACATTTGGAATTTAGACTTTTCTAACTCTGATTCTTTTACATTGGGAAATTCAGTGCTTTTTTTTTTTTTTTTTTTTTTTTGAGAGTCACAGATAGGATCGAGAGAACACATTACAGCAATCTACATAAGCATCACCTTGGCCGCTCTCTTTCTTTGAATCTACAATAATTGTAATTCCTTAGAATGTATGAGGCTCAGAGCTTGATCTGTTCCAGCAAAGATGTCATCTCAGAACAGTGGCTCAGTTTAAAGCTAGCACAAAGACATTTCTAAGAGGCTGTGAATGGTTTAGGCCCAGACCCAATGAGCTCCAAACTGCGAAGAAAATTTTCAACATAAAGGAAAACTTCCTACTAATTAATTAGAGGTTTTTCAATATGGAATAACATTCCCAAAGCTTCAGGAGAGAGTACATTGAAGCAGAGGTCAGAACAGCCCATCAAGGATGTGAGAGAAAAATGCTCTACAGGGTAGAAAATTATTTGTATATTTAAATTTTTATTGTTGTTCTGGTTCCAAAGATCCCTCATCGACTATTTTTCATTCATAACAATAGAAGTGTGTGTGTGTATGTGTGTGTGTGTGTTTTAAGGGTAAATGGAATGCCAATGTTTTGTCAAGGAAATTATTATTTTCTCTGGAAATAAGGAGATTTTCTTGGCAAGATCTAGAAGAAGTTAAAGTTCTTCCCAAATTAGAAAATCTAAGAGAACAATGATTGAAGAGTGTCCTTCTAACCAACATTTGAATGTTAAATCTCAGATTCTGTGTATTTGTTTAAGAACTGAATTCCTAATGCTATCCCTTTCCCATGTACTAGAACACTTAGTCACTCATTTGCTGATCAACAACACCTCTCAGGCAAGAAAGTTTAAAAAAAAAAAAAAACCTAAAAAATTTGTAGAGTAGTTGGAAAATGGAATTTGAGAACAAAAGAGAACTAATGGGCTAAATTTCAAAAGCTCTACATAAAATGAATGTAAGCATACTGCCCAGATCATTTACTCTTGGGAAAAAACACATTCAATTATGGAGAAAAACACATTCAGTTATGAAACAATAGAGTAGCTCATTTAAAAATTAAAGAATTTACTCAGCTTGTTAGTATCATCATTGTCATCATCATCATCATCATCATCATCATCATCATCATCTAGTATTTGCCTTAATATTTCTTTCAATATTCATTCACTCAATAATTGCTTACGGTATGCCTATTATCTCTGTAA
Organism: Piliocolobus tephrosceles; assembly: GCF_002776525.5. Lineage (NCBI taxonomy): Eukaryota > Metazoa > Chordata > Mammalia > Primates > Cercopithecidae > Piliocolobus > Piliocolobus tephrosceles. The sequence goes on from NC_045435.1 coordinate 134,562,732, forward strand.
TCCAAACTAAGTTTAGTTCTGATAAGATATTCAAATTAATTGCTTTATAGGTAATGAGCAACAGAAGTGACTGGATTAATCCCCATTGTGGTTTATTCAAGAAACTTTTAATTTTTTTAAAGTTGTCTTTTTCTTTACTAAAGTGAACTTAAGCTTTGAAGTAAGAACACTTGAGTTCCAACCATGGCTTCACTATTTACTAGCCTTAATGTAACCTCTGTGCCTCAGTTTCTTGATATGTAAAATGAAGATTAAATTATCATGAGAGTTGCGAGAGGATTAACGTTAATATAAATGAAGAGCCTATGTTGTGTGTGTGTGTTTGAAAGTTCATACTAGGATAATTTGTAGACAAGAGTTATGAACAGAATAAGAATTCTTATGTATTTTGCAATAGTTCCCTATCAGTCAAGGCCTTTTTGGTGCTCATTTCTTATGTTCTGCACATTTCAGAATGTTAGTAACTGATCAGTGGTTAAGTAAAATGTAGACAAGTATATAACTGTTTTCTAGCTCCAATTTTAAACTGAAAACAATATTTTGCTATAAATAAGTTAAATTATTTGTATATTTAAGTTTTTATTGTTGCTCTGGTTCCAAAGATCCCTCATCGACTATTTTTCATTCATAACAATTGTGTGTGTGTGCGTGCGTGCGTGCGTGTGTGTGTGTGTGTTTTAAGGGTAAATGGAATGCCAACCTATTGTCAAGGAAATTATTATTTTCTCTGGAGGTAAGGAGATTTTCTTGGCAAAAGGTTGAGCTTACATTTAGTTTTGGAAACAGACCACTTCCTGGCTGTACAAAGTAAAACATATCTTTTAAGGAACTTTAAAAACTAATAGATGCCAAGTTGCTATTTAAGAATTGTGCTTGGTGGTTATATAGAAATAATTATGAATTAGATATTTGTAACCTTATATTTAAACAGCCATAGTATTAAAACAAAAGGCAAAATACGCTTGATACGAAGCTACATGTATAAAACTGTATTTGCTATGTCTAACCTATTGTTGTTTTATTCTTCGAGACTAAAGCTTTATTTATGTACTTTAAAATAAACTTTAGAAGTTAAGGTATAAGAATCTAATTCTAAGGATAGCAGCTAGCATTTATAAGCTCGTACAAACCACCATACAACCTAATTTGTCAAGGGTTTGCCCTGCATATCTCCATAAACTAAAACAGATGTCCATAAAAATCTAGGTGAATTTCAGTAATATTATTGTAATACCTACTATATCTACCATCCTCAGAGAATGAGAGGTTGCAAATTAAGTTTGATAGGTAAAATTTGTCTCTTTTAAGTATTAACATTTTTATCTTAACAACTAGATTAAAATTTCTCTATTAAAAATGTATTTCTGCCTTCCTACCTTAAAACAATATACTGGGCCGGGCGCGGTGGCTCAAGCCTGTAATCCCAGCACTTTGGGAGGCCAAGACGGGTGGATCACGAGGTCAGGAGATCGAGACCATCCTGGCTAACACGGTGAAACCCCGTCTCTACTAAAAACTACAAAAAAACACTAGTCGGGCGAGGTGGCGGCGCCTGTGGTCCCAGCTACCCGGGAGGCTGAGGCAGGAGAATGGCGTGAACCCGGGAGGCGGAGCTTGCAGTGAGCTGAGATCCGGCCACAG
>NC_045435.1:134564472-134683933 GCF_002776525.5 Piliocolobus tephrosceles
AATTAGTTATGCTTTTACTGTTTATTAATTTATTCTGTGGAGCTATTTATTCTTATATCAATTGTGATGCTTTTTGATTTATTTTGGCTTTTTATTAGGGTTTTTCTGTGTGTTTGTTTCTTTCCCAGTTTTCTTTCCTATTATTGTATTGCCTGCCTTTTGTTCCCTAATTCCTCCATTTTGATTAGCTCAGAAAACATGTTGTTAAAATTAAGTGGTATTTAAGCCAAAAACATTTTTCTTTTAGTAGTCTAGAAATTGAATCTATAATTTAAGTATTGACTTCATTTTGGAAATCCAGTTTATGGTTAGCCATCTAAAGTCATTTCAGGGAATGGTTATTATAATATTTATATGTAATCTATAAATATGTTTCTAAAATTATTTAGATGTAATTTTCTACGTAATATGTAAGGGTCTGATAATTTTGTAAAGCAAGTCCAAATAGACAAACTGATTTAAGTGCTTAGATTGCTCAACCTTATCTTCCAGTCAGGAAGAAAGGGCACTTTTTAGAACTGACACCACCAGCAAAGTAAGAAATGTTTTTCAAAGCTTAATTTCTAATATTTTTGAAGGAATATTTTGTCTAGTGTTTTATATAGACATGTTCAACTAATAAGGCTATTTTGTTCCTTCATAACTCTGTAACTTAGCAGGCTAATAAGCCCTCTCTGAAATTCTTCTGTTTCTTCAATTTCCCTTCAATATTAGCGTTGGTTCCTGATATTTTATAGATATCAGTATAGATTTTGGTGAGTTTTGTAGAATTTATATTAGCCCCTCCAATCTTTAGCTGATAACTAGAAATCTATTCCAGCATTTATTTCTTTATGAATGTATAGCAGAACATACACTCATCAATATGACTTTGCTTTGAAAAAAACCATAAAAATTAGTTAATGATGAAGACTGGATAGCTTATTCCTGAATGAAACCAGTTAACTTTGTAGCTAAGTCATTCATTTACAAGAATTAACAAAAGGGTGTCTGAGGACCCATTAGTTGCACACAATAATTCAGAAGTCCAGTTGTAGTATGCAGGAATAGTCAGATAGTATATAAAGTCCATTCTTGGTCACAATGCCAAATCTCTCAGATGTTTTTAATACAAGTAACTGTTTGCCAAGGGAATAAACATCAGCAGTACAATAAGTTATTTTACATAATAAAATAAAAATTTCAAGTAAATCACCTTAAGAAATCATCAATAAAAGCTTTATTATCTTCTGTTATTAGAAACACAACTACACAGTTTTATACAGCATGAAATTCATGTACGTATCTTCTAATAACAGAAGATAATTCATGTAATACGATCTCACTCTTAGAAAAAAGATGTATTTTATTAATAATGTATTCACTTTTCAAAATAGATTATCTAGGCCTGGTACAGTCGCTCACGCCTGTTAATTCCAGCACTTTGGGAGGCCAAGGAGGGAGGATCACTTGAACTCAGGAGTTCAAGACCAACCTGGGTGACATAGTAGGACCTCATCTCTACTAAAAACATGCCTGTAGTCGCAGCTACTTGGGAGGCTGAGGCAGGAGGATCACTTGAACTCAGGAGGTCAAGGCTGCAGTGAGTCATGATCGCACCACTGCACGCCAGCCTGAGTGACAGAGGGAGACCCTATCTCAGAAAAAAATAGATGATCTATTCAAAGATTTGATGTCATAAACACCAAACATTAACTAAGAAAGTAAGTGAAGCCCTAGTGTGTTGTTGACCTATTCAGGATCAAATTAAGTAGAGTCTTTGGATGGAGAGCAGATGGGCAGAATGGGCGTGGAGAGCTGAGTGCACAGCAGGCTGAGTGTTTCTGCAGTGCCCACTCTCCGCAGTGTTATCTGAAGACTTTTCTTTGAGGTGTTTTTCTGTTTGTTGTTTTAACTTAATTTTGAGATTTATAAATATAAATCCTAAAAATACTTTTTAAGAAAAATATAAAATTAAGTAGTGGGTTTGGACATTTTTACTGAAGTACTTGTTCCCATATGATTAAATCTAAGACAGAATCCTTTGGAAAAAAATTAATAAAATAAAAACAAAAACTTGCAGCTCTTCCAATCAATGACTCGTGGCTTACCTGGTCAACCAGGGAGCTTGCTCCCCAGTGTGAGGAATGCCCAGGATGACAGGATGACTGTCTTTAGCCAGTATCTAGGCATCCTGAATTGGGAAGAAGGTTGCATTAATAAATCAAAGCTCCTCTCTAACATAAAGAATCCTTGAGTCCCACACCCTGAAAGACTAAAGACCAACGCAAATTCCTAATTTCTAAGCTCTTTTGATTCCTACGCAGTCACTTTTGACTACATTATAGAAGTGAATTTTTTTTTGGCTTATGAACAATGGAAATTTATTTCTCACGGTTCTGGAGACTGGAAGTCTACCATCAGGGTGCCAGCATGATCGGGTTCTGGTGAGGGCCATCTTCTGGTTTGCAAACTGCAGACTTCTCCTTGTACTCTCACATGGTCCAAAGAGTGAATGTGCTTTTCAATATTTCAGATGTAAGAAATGGACATTTTCTTTTTAATCAAATTAAGCCATACTCTGAGCTCTTAGACTAAGCTAGGAGATGAGCCATTTACTTTCAGTGACTTTTCAATGTACTCTTTCAGGGTTATTCAGGAATCTGAAATCATCACACAGGCATAGAAATTAGAGAATAGCTTCCATCTTCAGTCCACCATGGTCACTGCCGACATCTGTGCAATCCAAATCCTCCCAGTCAGTGGTTCCATTTCCTTCTAATGCTCTTGAGTTCCAGAGCCTCCACTCTTCAGGTCCAGGTTCTCCAACAACCATGTGCCATGCTATCAGAGGGACTCTCAGAGCCGTGCTCAGAGCGGGAAGCATCTCCTTGTCATTCACACAACCTGCCTTTACTGGAACTCACCCCATTCTTGGGAAGGCCAATCATCTCCCTGTCAAATGGACTAACATATAAATTTCCCAGCTTCTGGCTCCACTTCACAACCCCAGGAGATTATTTTCATTTTTAAGACTCCTCTAGGGGTCCTAAAAAACAAACAACTAAAAAAGGTTACATCCTCCAGGAAAGATAGGGGAGTTGTGGTGGAGAGGAATAGAGAAGTTAGTTGATGCATTGATGGGTGACATATTAGAAAGTCAGACTTACAAAAAATCCACATGGATCTCTATTTTCTGGAATGAGGAAACGGAAAGAAAATGCTTTCTTTCTCTTCCTGTTGGTCCATAATATCAAACAAACAAAAGAAACACTAAGTAGTGTTTTTCTTCCTAATGCCCTATTGCTTCTCTACAGGTAATCACTGTGACCAACCAGGTCACAGGTTCATTCATTCAGTATGTACTGAATCCTGTGCTGGACTTTGGGGGCACAGCAGGGAGCAAGACATACACAGTACAGCATCTTCCCTCAGTATCTGTAGGGGATTGGTTCACCCCCTGCAGATACCAAAATTTGTGGATGCTCAACTTCTTGATATAAATGGTGGAGTATTTGCATATAACCTATACACCTTCTCCCTCCTGTACTTTGTCACCTCTAGATTACTTATAATACCTAATACAATGTAAATGCTGTGTAAATATTTGTTATACTGTATTCTTTAGGGATTAATGATAAGGAAAATAAGTCCATACGTGTTCAGTACAGACACAATATTTCTCCCACATATGTTCAGCCACATTTGGTTGAATCCACAGATGTGGAATCAAGGATACAAAGGCTGTATTTTGCCCTCATAGAAATTAGTCTAGTGGGTGTGTCAGGAAGTAAAAAAGGAGAAGAAATCATTGTAAATGTGGTAAGTGCTTTGATAGGGATAGTCCCTGTGAGAGGAGTTAGTTTAGATCGCATTCAAAGAAGGGGTCCAAGGAGGGGATATTTAAGCAAAGGCATGAAGGCTGAGGAGTTAACCATGTACTGACTGCTGAGTAACTTTCCAGGGAGTGGGACCTGCAGGTAGCAGGAGGCCCTGAAGAGGGACAGGGTTTGGCTGGTCTGAGGAATTGAAGGTAGGTCAGCATAGTTTGAGCCTAAGGAGGAACAGGAAGAGAAATGTACCACGAGGAGGCTAGAGAGGAGCCTGGAGCCATCAGGAGGACATTGGAGGCCATGAACAGGAGTGTAAATTTCCTTCAAGTCTATAGAAGGCTTTAAGTAAGAGATTATGGAATCTGATTTAAATTTTAAAGATCATTCTGACTGTGGTGTGGAGAATGGTTGGAGGAGAGAGAAGTGCTAAGATGTACACACAGTAGTACACCTGCCACATAGGGAGAGCCCCATAAATCAAAGTGGACTCACCTGTCACTTATGTCTAGTCCTTGCACCACTCCAGTCCACTTGTCTCTGGGCACCTCCTCCCAACCCAAGCAAGCATGGTGGGCTGGCCTCAGCAGGAAGAGAAGGGAAGGAGGTGGTTCAGGGTTCAGGGTGGGTGTGAAAACATCACCTCTGCATCAATGTACTGACCCATCTCTCCCTCAAATGCTGCTAGGTGCAGATAGTGAACTGGACTGTGTTGTTTTTGCCCACTGGGGTCAGAGATAAGAGGAAAGTGGCATTTTGCCAGCCCTTTCCAGTTATTCAGGCTGAATCCAGTTTCTGATATTTAAGGAGCCCTTTTGGAAAAAGGAAAATAATCCTCTATCAAATCAACAAAAAATATCTATTTAAAGTCTATTATGTTTAAGTCATTATGTGAGCCCTTTCAAGGCATAGTGAGAGGTCATGATTATATTCTTTGACCAAACTCTTATTATAATACAACTCCAAATAACTGCATTTTCAAATGTGAATTATTCATTTGTTTTACAAACACATATAATGCTTATAAATTACTAATTCTCCATGACAACCTTAAGATGCATGTTCTATTGTGCAGACACCAAGGCACAAAGAAGCTTCATAAGCAAGATTCAAGCCATGTAGTCTGTCTCCCAAATCTGTGCTTTTAACTCCTGTACTTTGTTACCTCTCCATTTAAAAATTCTGTTAATGAGAAGGCACTGACTCATTGTACCAGGTTATTTTAAGTTTAACTTTAAACTCCAAATTCATTCACTTGACCTGCAGAGGGAAATGCTGCAGGGCTCCAGTGTGGTATGCACATGAGTATCAAATGCTGATGGTGACTTTTTTTGTTTGTTTCAAAGGATTATTGGGACTTTGCAGAACTCTGCAGAGTTTTCAGAAGCCTTTCACTGCCGCAAGAATTCATACATGAATCCAGAAAAGAAATGCCGGGTTTGGTGATCTTCAAAAGAAGCAGTGCAGCCCTCCGCTAGACTTGCCAACACCACAGAAACAGGGAACTCTCTAACTGAGAGAAAATGGGCCCTAGGGGTCACTGTACTGACTTGGGGGTGATTAACAGAGAGCGGAGCATCACAATAAAATAACATTAGGTTGTTCTAGAAAGGGTGTGGAGGGAGCAAGGGGGTCTGAGGTCTATCAAGTCAATCACTTCTCACTGTGTAAATAATGCTTAATTTCTAAAGATAATGTTACTGTTTATTTCTGTTTATCATATGGTCTACCAGTTTGCTGATGTCCCTAGAAAACAATGCAGAACCTTTGAGGTAGACCAGGATTTCGAATCCAAAGGGAAAAGAAGATGTGGAAGAATACAGTTAGGCACCAGAAGAACAGTAGGTGACACTATAGTTTCAAGCACATTGCCTAACTACTAGTTTTTGCTTTTATTTGCAACATTTACAGTCCTTCGAAACGCTTCCAAAGAATTCTTATACACACTGGGGCCTTGGAGCTTATGCAGTTTTAAACTCATTTTTTGCCATACATCAGTTATTCATTCGGTGATCATTTATTTGAAGCACTCTTAGAGCAAAAAATGAATGTCTAAAATTGTTTTTTGTTGTACCTGCTTTGACTGATACTGAGGTTCTTAAGGCTTCCTGCAATTTTCTAAGCAATTTCTTGCTCTCTCTATCCTCAAAACTTGGTATTTTTAAGAGATTTATATAAATGTAAAAATAATAATTTTTATATTTAATTATTAACTACATTTATGAGTAACTGTTATTATAGGTAATCAATGAATATTGAAGTTTCAGCTTAAAATAAATAGTTGTGAACCAAGATCTGTAAAGTGATATGCAGATGAAAATTTGAGACTACTTAAACTTATAAATCATATTGATGAAAAGCTTTTAGCACAAACTTTAGGGTAAAAATTGCCATTGGACAGTTGTCTAGAGATATATATACTTGTGGTTTTCAAATTGGACTTTCAAAACTAAATCTGTCCCTTAGAGAATCTCTGATAAAAGGGCAAATCTGCATCTATGTAGCTCTGCGTCTCCTGTCTTTTCAGGTTTGTCATTCAAAATATTTTGATAATAAATTGAAATTGTGAACTCATTACTCCCTAAGACTTTGTGACAGCTGTCTAACTTTAGAAGTGCATTTCTGAATAGAAATGGGAGACCTCTGATGGACCTTCTAGAATTCTAAGTCACGAAGAGTTCTAGAAAAGAACTGTTTAGTGTTTGATAGGAATTCATCTTTTGAGGCTTCTATTCCTCTCTTTTGCTGTTCTATTAACTATTTTAGTTTATTACCAGATTAAGATTTTACAAAAGAGGTGCACTTCCAAAATTCTTACTTTTCCTAACAAAAGATGAAAGCAGGGTTTTTCTATCTAAATAATGAGTATTAGTTCCCTGCCTCTTGAAAAATGCCCATTTGCCTTTAAAAAAAAGTTACAGAAATACTATAACATAGGTATGTAAATTGCATAAAGCATAAGTATACAGTTCAATAAACTTAACGTTAACTGAACAATGACCCTGTAGCCAGGACCTGTAAGAAACAGAGCAGTACTAGCACTCTAGAAGCACCTCCTTGTCACTTTATTTCTCCCAGAACGAGAACTATCTTGACTTCTAATATCATTCACTAGCTTTGCCTGGTTTTGTCTTTTATATAGATAGAATCAATCAGTATGTATTCTTTTGTGCCTGGCTTCTTTCTCTCAGCCTTAACATTTGTGAGATTCCTCTGTATTGTTGTGCTGATTGTGGATCTCATTCTCATTGCAGAATAATGTTCTATTGTGGGACTTATTACAATTTGTTCGTCCTATTGTTGATGGGCACTTGAGAGCTTTCCAGTTTGGCGCTATTACAAATAGTACAACTATGAATGTACTGCTTGTTACCATCTTACTTGAGCCTTCAATGGACTTATTTCTTCAAGTCCTTCCAAAAAGTATTATAAGCATTGAAATTATAGTTTCAGGCCAACTGTGGATACCCTTACCCTTTCCTCCTTTATCACAACCACCATTATAATGGGTAATTTCAAGTATATTTATATCTGTATTTCCTTAAAGTAAATTTAAAACTTACCTAAGTGATATTTGTAGTTGAAGTAATAGGAGCTTCCAGCTCTAATAAAACAGCTATCTCTTAACTTATATCCATCATGTTAGAGCAGGTGAAGAGCCAGAAGTGAAGAGTGACTAGTACAAATCATAAAAAGCCACTAGACTCTTCACTGTTAGCTTTTTTTTTTTTTAATTATACTTTAAGTTCTAGGGTACATGTGCATAACGTGCAGGTTTGTTACATATGTATACCTGTGCCATGTTGGTGTGCTGCACCCATCAACTCGTCAGCACCCATCAATTCATCATTTATATCAGGTATAACTCCCCAATGCAATCCCTCCCCCCTCCCCCCTCCCCATGATAGGCCCCAGTGTGTGATGTTCCCCTTCCCGAGTCCAAGTGAACTCATTGTTCAGTTCCCACCTATGAGTGAGAACATGCGGTGTTTGGTTTTCTCTTCTTGTGATAGTTTGCTAAGAATGATGGTTTCCAGCTGCATCCATGTCCCTACAAAGGACACAAACTCATCCTTTTTTATGGCTGCATAGTATTCCATGGTGTATATGTGCCACATTTTCTTAATCCAGTCTGTCACTGATGGACATTTGGGTTGATTCCAAGTCTTTGCTATTGTGAATAGTGTTAGCTTTTTAAAATATCAGGCTCGCATCCCTATGAAGGAACAACTCTCCGGTGCCTGGATCCCCTCTGTCTATAAATATAAGATTTTCTGGGCCTAAAGGATAGATCAAAGTCAAAATAGCAGTACCTCCCTATCCCTAACACATCCAGACATCATGAATTTTACATGGTACTCTTGTTGAATTCTATAGGGCCTTCTAATGTCTCTAAAACACTACCTATTCTTTAGAGTTGTCACATCAGATAAGACATATCTCTAATCCCATCCATAAATCCAGTTCTACTATGGCTGAGTTCTGGTCAAAGAAAGAAAGTTTAGAAGCTGAGACACAAAGGACTGGGAGCTGATGAAACTCACAAATGACAGTAGGAAGAAGCTCTCGACAATACCTGTTGGGAAGGAGTCTGCCTCCATGCCACAGTGTTCGAGTGGATTGTAGGTGCAAGGTGGAAAGGATGCTGTCCAAAGAAAAGAGTCCTTGTTCCAGCCCTATTCTGCCAATCCTGACAGGGTGACCTTGGGTATTTGCTGTATTCTTTTGGGCCTCTGCTTCTCTCACCTAAAAAACAAGAGAATTAGATTATATCAGTGGTTCTCAGCAAGAGAAGGAGTATGTATCCAATGCTGCCTTCCCACGAATCTGTCTCCCAGTTATGAACCAGTGAGCAGGATAATCTGAAAACTCCCATTTAAGTGTCTGAGTCGAGTTAGACAAAATTTTAGTCCAAATAACAAGTACCAAAGTTTTATCAAGTTTGGGTCTGTGCTGCTGTTACTATTAACCATTTAAGTGGGGCAAAACCTTGCTAATTTTCTCAAAAGCATTTATCATTCCTGTTGCCACAGATGGAGTACTCAAACTAAAAGATATTTGTTATTTTGGAAAGAAGAAAGACTCTATTCTCGAAGTTTGCTAATCAGAAATTTTTATCAGTTTCAAGTCTCAAAAATACAAAATAAAAACAAACATTTTTAATACTATTGCTTTTATGCCTAGTCAACTCTGTTCCAAACTGCCAACTCCTGTGTAAATCTCTACCCCATTTATGTCTTGAAAAAATATTAAGATTAAATGGAGCTTTTATCTCTGTAATCTTGTACTTCCTGCTAGCTTCAAATTGAATTTTTAGAAAATGAATGATACAAACTTTGTATCCAATATGTCCTTGTTTTCCCCACCCTTTTTCAGAGATCACTGTGATTTTCTGATTGGATTTTTTTTTTCAAAAGTTAAGTGAAATGGGCATCAAATATTATAGGGAGTCACTAGCATAATCAGATGACTTAGGCAAAAGCCAAAAGTAAGTGTCTTTGTCCACAGTCTCTAGGCTGAAGAAGTTGACCATCCGGTTGGTCAGGTGGAGAGAGGCGTCACATCTGGCTGTTGTCAAAGTGGCACATGTTTATCTCATTCTAATCTTTTATCTAACAATGTTTTCTTAATTTCTGCTTCTTTGTATTTTGTATTTCCTCTAAAACAGTGAGAAACACTACTTTCATTTCCAACCTCACAGACAAAATGTTGTGTTTCTGTTTTGCTTGACAAAACAGATCTTCTCAGTTGTACAAAGGAAGTTGGGCAGGAAAATAATCATTGGCTCTTGCCAGAAATAATGATGATTTTCCAACTTGGGAAGTATAGAAAGACTGGAAAGCCTAATGTTTATGATACATTTTTATACTCTGGATTTTCCTTCTACTCAGAAACTAACAATTTTGCAGGTATTAGGCATACTAGCATCCCATTTCACTCTTATAAATGCACTTGATAGAATCTGCAACCTGACATTTATGCTATATCCAGAAAGACAAATGGAGTCAAGTATCTGTATTATCGTTTTACCTTGGTGTAAATCCTTCTTACGTGCTGTGAATGCTCTATGTCCTCTGACATATTGCATCAGAGATGTAATGCTAAGACATATGGCAGCTTTATAATACCAAAGAAATAGGGATTCAAACACTAACTAGGGCTGGGTGCAATGCCTCACACCTGTAATCCTAGCACTTTGGGAGTCTGAGGCAGGAAGATTGCTTGAGCCCAGGAGTTCGAGACCAGCATGGGTAACACAAGGAGACCCCATCTCTACGAAAAGTAAAATACAAAATTAGCCAGGCATAGTGGCACATGCCTGTGGCCCCAGCTACTCAAGAGGCTGAGGTGGAAGGATCACTTAAGCCCAGGAGGTCAAAGCTGTAATGAGCCGTGATTATGCCACTGCACTCCAGCCTAGACAACAGAAAGCCAGAAAACCTAACCAGCAGAAAATATTTAGATGTAGTAAGTGAAAATACAAAAAGGGCACAATGTTGAGTATGCATTATCATATCAACTATGTTAAAATATTATTCCATAGAAAAAGAGTTGGAAGAATATATGCCAAAAATTAACCGGGGCTATCTCTGGGTTGTAGTATTATAAGTGGTTCTTATTTTCCTTTTTTGGTTTTCTACATTTTAAGTTTTTCTGTAATAGGAAAATGTTACTCCTAAAAAGTCATTTTTAGAATGTTATTTGGAAGGAAAAAGAAAAGGAATATGAAAGGGAGGGAAGTGAGGGGGAAATTGACCCAAAAAGTAAAATAAAACTTCCCTGAATAAAAGGGTTGTTCATTCTTTAAGGACCTATTCAGTTTGATGTCTCAGGCAACTTAGACCCAAGAACCTGGTGAAATAGATTTTGGTCAAGAGACTGCTGCCCCCAGGACAGGCCAGATCTGTTTACAAAGTGACTTTGACATACACTGTATAACACAGAATGGAGGAAGTTGCTGGACCTTCCTCTGATAGTTAAAGTGCTTCTGTGAGAACAAAGCATGTAATCTAGAGGAGGTTTTGGGCTTTTTCTAAAAATGCTAAAAGGTTGACTGATCCACCACCTTCTCCCACCTGGTCCTTCACACCTCCCCAACACACCCAAAACCCCAGCATTTGCCAAACCCTGACCCAGATGAGGATACAGTGTATGGCTGTAAAACACAAACTGGTAGATTATGCAGTAATTAGTCTAAATGATTCACCTGGTGGTCAGCTGCTAAAATTTAGAGGTTGAATAGGGAGGAAACAACGGGATACAGCCAATCCCAGGTGACTCACTGCTTAAATATGCTTAAATTTGATAAGACTTTAGTTGCAAATGTGAAAGTCAAAATCACGCTAAAAAAGCCAAAACTAGAGTTTTTTTGACCCGCCTTACCAAATATGGGGTGAGCGTGAGTAACTGGGCCTTCTTTCCCTGTCTACTTTATTGTTGCAGACTTGCTTTCTCAAGTAAAGTCATGATGGTCAGTCACACTCAGGCTCAGAGATTCTCCATTTCCTCTCCAAGAGAAGGACAGATTTCTTATAACAGTACGCATTGGACAAATCCTAGAGAAAAACCGATTGGCTTATTTTGGAAACATGCCCGCCCATGTGGACAACGCATGAGGAGTTGGGGAGGTTGTAGAAATTATAATCTTTCATCACCCGTGGAGCCAAAGAAGGACAATTTCTCAAAAGAAGAAAAGCACCATTCCAAGAAGAAGAAGAGGAAGAAGAAGAAGAAGCAGAAAAGAAGAAGAAAAAGACATTAAAAACACCAGTAATTACCAGATAATTCTGAAAAGCTTCACAAAACATTTTGGGTTGGATTATATTGTGCATATTACTCTTAGAATAAATGTTATTTTTTCATTTTGTTTGATCAAAAAGAAGACATTATACCATTTAGTTAGATTTAATATTTAAGAAAATGAAGTTATTAATAAAGAAGAGTGGGAACACAGAGCAATGATACTATTTATTGTGAGCTGGGCACATAATTCAGGTTGTTTGCATAAAGTGTTCATTTAATATAGCTAACCTGTGAGGTTAATGTTAATGTTAGTACCCCCATTTCTTTCCTTTTTTTTTTTTTTTTTTTGAGACGGAATTTTACTCTTTGCCCCAGGCTGGAGTGCAATGGCAGGATCTTGGCTCACTGCAACCTCCGCCTTCTGGTTTCAAGCGATTCTTCTGCCTCAGCCTCCCGAGTAGCTGGAATTACAGGCACCCACCACCATGCCTGGCTAGTTTTTGTATTTTTAGTAGAGACAGGGTTTCACCATGTTGGCCAGGATGGTCTTGAACTCCTGACCTTGTGATCTCAAAGTTCTGGGATTACAGGTGTGAGCCACTCTGCCCAGCCAGTACCCCCATTTCGTGAATGGTGAATTTAAGTTTCAGAGAGTTTAACTGATACATCCAGATTCACACAGAAAATGACAAGACCAGGGACGAAACCATGTTATATTGAAGTGCAAAGTCTACGTAAATTTACTATCAAATCTGTACCTCACTATAAAATGCACTTAATCCTATCAAAATCAACTCATTGGCCGGGCGAGGTGGCTCACGCCTATAATCCCAGCACTTTAGGAGGCCAAGGCAGGCAATCACGAGGTCAGGAGAGTGAGACCATCCTGGCTAACATGGTGAAACCCCATCTCTACTAAAAATACAAAAAATTAACTGGACATGGTGGTGGGCGCCTTTAGTCCCAGCTACTCGGGAGGTTGAGGCAGGAGAAAGGCATGAACCCAGGAGGCAGAGCATGCAGTGAGCCGAGATTGTGCCACTGCACTCCAGCCTGGGTGACAGAGCAAGACTCCGTCTAAAAAAAAAAAAAAAAAAAAAAATCAACTGATTACTTATAGCTAATAAAAAGTAGTGTATTTTTAAATTTCATTACTTATATGTCTCCTATTTTAAAAGAATACATATTAAATATTTTAAGTAATTATATCAATAAACATTTATTAATCATCTGATATGTTCAAGATACTATATTGGAAACACAAAATTAGAAAAGAAAAGCAAGATAAAGCAATATTGTTTAGCCAGTACTGTACTTCTCTACTACATGTGCTCACTTATTCATTGATGAAACATTGAGCATTATTTATGTGTAGTACACTATACTAGATCCATTAGAAGATAAATGAAAACAATTGTCCTTTTAATATAGTAGAGACACTAAAAATGTACACAAACATATTACACAGCTAAACATATGGTATGCTAAGAGATATAGAGAAAACAAAATTTGAAAATTGAGAAGAATTTCCTTTCCTATCATGGCGAAAACATCCTGGATGGGATAGAATGTAACTTGCATTTGACAATATGGCTGGGATTTTGGCAATTAAAGCAGAGCATAAGGAAATATTTTGGCCTGAGAGTATCTCACATGCAAGATTAGACAACAAAATAGTAAGAACCCCACAATTACTCTGTAGCAGTGCTAACTCTGAAAGAACATAGCAATGGGACCTATGCACTCTGAGTCTGTTGACACAGTTATTCATTATTTACAGTTACCTTTTTGATACCTGTACCAAGAAAAGCCTTCCTTATGTATTTGAACATCTTATGCTACTCTCAAAGTTTATTCATGATCACTCTACTGTGAAAGATGCCTTGAGCATTGCTTGGCATTTTGCTAGAAGCGTGATAGGATAACATTTCATCCTATTCCTGAGAATGTAGAACTCTCCTTTTATTTCCGCCTTGTTGCTAGTTCATTGCACTGAGCAAAGAACTAACTTCTCTGCATTTCTATTGTCCCTGAATTAAAATCATAGTTAAGATCAAGGCCTTGTGAAAACCAGAAGGCAGACAGGTAGCATTTTGCAAACCACACTTCTTGAGAATGGTGAGAGACATCAGAGTGCACAGGAACTAGAGAAGAGTGTTGTGAAACATCTGAATCCAGAGAGAGTCAGACAGACCCAGGGACACAGAAGGTCAAAGCAAAGACCCTCCAAATGTCTATAAGCATTTGACCCCTCAATTTCCTCCTCTGCAAAATGGCCATAATCACTTGCACCTCTCTGGGAAGGATACTGTACCAGTTGCCAACAAATATAATGCAGTTATATTTGCAACTGCATTAAAATTTAAGACCTTTATTCTTACCTCTGACTTTTCCCTGGCATTAATTAAGCTCTATGGATCTTTAAAAATCAGGGCTTTTGGCTAAAAGACCAGGATTTTATTTTTTGTCTTTTTACCATATTATCTTTCATGTTGCTTTCAGGAATCACTTGCTTGATCCCTTTTGAATCATTTTTCTCACTAGACACTCTTGAAACAGAAAAGGCATAAAAAGTGCAATCCTTTAAATAGTAAGACATTTCTTCAAAAGTTAAAAAAGAGAAAGCAGGAACATGCTCAAAACAAAATTTAAGTGGTTTTTGTTTCTTTTTTTTTTTTTTTTATTTGAGACGGAGTCTTACTCTGTCACCCAGGCCGGAGTGCAGTGTTGCAATCTCGGCTCACTGCAACCTCTGCCTTCCGGGTTCAAGCAATTCTTCTGCCTCACCCTCAGCTAGGATTACAGGTATGCACCATCACACCTGGCTAATTTTTGTATTTTTAGTAGAGACAGGTTTTCACTATGTTGGCCAGGCTGAGTCTCAAACTACTGACCTCAAGCGATCTGCCTGCCTAGGCCTCCCAAAGTGCTGGGATTACAGGTGTAAGTCAAGCACCTGGTCCAAAATTGAAGTTTTGAGCAAGATGCTAATTTTGGGGAAAACAGTTTATAGCATTATGCAGATATCTTCACTTTGCTCAGAAAATGTCATTGGCCCAGAGACTTTAGGAAAGCCATTTAACTCCTTTGAAACTTAGTTTGCTCAGAAAGGAACTATGAAAATGTAAACACGTTTTTGCCATTTAGGTGTGTTATAGGCAGAGTAATGGTCCCCCAAGGATGTTCATGTGCTAATTCCCAAAAGTTATGAATATGTCAGAGTATATTGCAAAGGGGAACTAAAGGTTGCAGATGGAATAAAGGTTGCTAATCAGCTGGCATTAAGAAGATGAGAGTAGGCTGGATTATGCAGGTGGATAATAACCCAATGTAATAAGGGTTCTCAAAAGTGGAAGAGGTAAGCAGAAGAGCAAGTCAGAGTGATGTGATGTGAGCAGTGCTTGACCTGCTCTTGCTGACGTTGAGGATAGAGAAGAACGGTCACAGGCCAAGGAATAAAGACAGCTTCTAGAGGCTGAAAAAGGCAAGGAAATTGAGTCTCTTCTGGAGCCCACAGAAAGGACCACAGTCCTTCTGACACCATTGTTTTGGCTCAGTGAGACCACATCAGATTTCTGACCTACGGAACTGTAAGATAAGTTTGTGTTGTTGGGGACCACTAAGTTTATGGTAATTTGTTATAGCAGCCATAGAAAACACATAGTATAAGTAATTATTTGGCAAATAATACTCCAGAATTATTTAAACATTTTGAAAAGAATTCTAATCTCACATATTCTAGTGGTAAAGTATATGCAACTATAAAAATTTTATCTCAAACTACTTACTGTTCTTCACTTAGCTGTTTTTCAATGGTGACTATAGGGATACAACATCAATTTGAGATAACTAGAGATGAGTTGGTATTATTTTAAACTAAAATTAGTGGTCATAATTGATTCACTCATGCAAAGACTAAAACATTGGTCTTTATAAAGTAAACATAATTCATCATACAGAGAGGTTAGGTATTTGGCAGTTAACAAGCCTTGCCTATCACCCACGTTTTGTCCCAGCATGCAAACTAATTAACCACTGAGAGGACCTTCCCTGTATAAGCACTAATATGTCAGGAAAATATTTATGGCTTTATCCACTAAAGTAGCTAAAGTATAAATTGTTTAGGCAAAGCTTTGAGAAAATAGAAACTCAGGACCATAGAAATACTAATCATAAGGCAGCCTTCAGATTTTACTTCACTTGGCACACTGTATTTTCCTGAAAGTTATTTATATGTATTATTTTTACCTTAGGCAAGCTAATAATGAATTGCTCTGTTCTAAGGAACTTCAGCACTTCAGCTTTAAAGAGCATGTCATTAAAAAGATACATATATTCCAAGTGCTTAAGCATTATGAATAAAGAAGGATGGTCACACTGGCAAGTGTGTGCTGTCCTTGTAATAACATAAAGAATGTTGCTGGTTTTTAAGTGTACAGCATCTATAAGTTCTATATTTACATTGCTCAGGACTTCCTCGACCTTTGAGTTCTGCAGACAGCAAAGTACATGAACAAAGCCCAGCCCACAATGTGCCGGAGCCATCCTCAACAGTTCATGAGAGCTGATTGCTAAATTTTCAGAAATCCCATGAGCTAGTCGACGTTATACTGGTAGCTTGAAATCAGCCAACACTATAAGTCAGGTTTGGTTGGCTTATTTTTCCTGGAGAATCAGCTGCTCAGCATTTGCACTTTACAAAGGCAATTTACAGTCCAGGAAGTGAAACCAGGGTCATCATCTAAAGCATATACAATCTAGGGGACTTCTTCTCTTAGTTAGAGTAGACTTGCATATTTATAGCTTTTCGGACAGATGGCTATAATTTTCTTATTCTTACAAAATTTGTATGCTAAAGGAACTTTCCAACAGATGAAAGTCAAGTACCTCGAGGAAGAGGTGCCTTTTTCTACTTCACACAATGGCAATATGTGTGTTAATGCTAACCTGAGGGGTTAACCTAAGTCAGTGCTAAAGACTGAATGTTTATGTCCCCTAAATTCCTGTGAAACCTAATTCTTAAAGAGGCAATATTATAAGGTGGCACCTTTGGGAGGTGATTAGATCAAGAGAGTGGAACCTCCATGTTTGAGATTAGTGTCCTTGTAAAAAAGACCCCAGAGAGATCCCTGGCCCTTTCTGCCGTGTGAAGAAACAGTGAAAAAACAGCCATCCATGAATCAGGATGAAGGTCCTCACCAGACACTGAAACTACTGGTGCTGTGATCTTGGACTTTCCAGCCTCCAGAACTGTGAGAAACTTCTGTTGTTTCTAAGATACTTAGTCTACAATTTTCTGTAATAGTAGCCTGAACTGACTTAAGATTATCAGAATAAATAGAATATGATATAGGATTCAATAATGATGGAAGTGATGGAGGAATCAAATGAAGAAATTACATTTACCTATGAATATTTGCAAAGTCTTTAGTAAAATGTGTCATTGACGTAGGTTTTAAAGATGGACAGATTCTTTTTCCCAAGAGTGAATGGTAGGATGGGAATTCCAAGAGATGAAGACAACCTGAATCAACATTCATAATTGGGTCAGTTCTTTGAGTCAGTCGGGTTATCTCAAACTAACCAGATAAAAGAGTTATTTTTCAAGGTAGTTCAGATCCAAACTGGGGGCATCTAGAATTCAAACTAAGAAGTTTTAATTTTGGAAGTGCACTTGAAATTTTAAAGCCATATTTTCTGCCAAAAAGAGGATTGCACTAACATGAAAATAGAGACCTAGTAGACAACACAAGAGCAGACTTCATGTCTGTTTTTTCACCATTGAAACTTCAGGACTTGTTACAGCACCAAGCATATTTTAGCACTCTTTCTTTTTTTCTGTTTGAGAACTAAAAGGTGAGTTTATGCCATTGTCCTTAATTATTTTACCACAAAACACACCTGTTGAAATATCTTCAGCATATCCAACTAAGCCAACCCCCGAACCATCTCTTGAGTCATTTTATAAAATGATTTTTATATCCTTTCCTCTAGTAAAGCATCTTGCCAGATTAAAAGGCTAAGAAACAAAATTAATGATAAGAAGAACGTAATTAGAAAAATTGTTGACAAAAGGCTGGAACACGAGAAACTTGGTTAATAGTATAGTTGTCATTCTGTCACAGAGCTGTGAATCAGCAGCAGCAAATGGTACTCAAAGTGAGATCAAGGCAGAAAAGAAACTGAAGTTGAATGAAATGAGATACTTTCGTGAAGAGGCCCATTTTATTTCAGCCTCAAGATTGCCTGTTCCTGAATAGAAAGGGTGCTACACTGGCACCCTTCCCTCCTCTGGGAATCCTGGCAAATCAGTGACAGGACAAGTGTGGTAGGGCAGTAAGGATAACTGGCTTGAATCTCTACCTGATGAGGACTCAAGCACTAGATGGAACAGATCAAGAGCACTAAGTGTGAGGTCTGTATTTATAAAACGATAAACAGAGATGGTAGAGAAAGTGTCACAGTAAATGTCAAACAATCTATCTTAACCCTCATCATCACGTAGAGACAAATTCCAGACCCTCTTAAGCTCCTCTCAAATACTTTTAGAGTCCTGCATGGCCCACACGTAAGTCCCATATCAAACCAAGTTTAGGGCCCTTGACTACTAAAGAATTCCATGCTTCCCAGCTCCAGTCTTCTGCAAAGATTTCCTCTGTCAATGCCAATTCCTAATGCAGCAGTTATGCTCCAATGCCCACAAAGGGGGCTACTGCTGCCAATCCACACCAAAGGGACAGCCACAGCTACCTGTCCCTGGTGATATATCTCTGAGCATGCTGATGCCAGACATTGATGGCATTGTCATCTGACCCAAGGGCACTATCTCTTGTTACTGCCAAAGATGCCAGCATAGAATCTTTCCATTGCATCAACTACTAGATGATTGAAATCTCATGTTCCCACATCTGATGGCTTTTTATGGGGGGAGGGGAACATATCTCTGTGTATCATGTTTCTGTTTGCTGACTTCTTCACGTAGGGATCAAATTTGAACTTATGGTGACATTCCAAGTGACAGACAATGCAGTGAGCTTAGAATCTTTTCCTTCCCAAACCAAACTTTTGAATTTCAACTCACTTCTCTTAGGTTAAATTATCTCCTATGAGGCTCCTCACTTCATTCTAAAATTCCTACTGAGATGCCTCAGCCCCTAGACAGGGCTGATACTCAGCTGGTACGTGCCTAGGTAGGTGTGCCATCCGTCTATTTAACTGGTGTTAAATATTCTGGCTAATTGCCTATCTCCAGGCCTACCTCAGCCCTAGGGTAAACACAGTGGAGGCTCACAGAATCGTACTTTTAAAAATATCAGAGGAAAATGTTTTCCATGCCTTAGTTTCTTAATACTGAGAAAAATATAAGATTGCTACATCATATTAAAGGTATTGACTGTTATTTGAGGAGACGTCAGTGCTTCTCACGTACAGATGAATACACTGCAGTGTAGTACAGAATATGTCAAAACAGATTCCTTCTGATACTGAAGCATGACCTGAAGGTCCCAAAGTGGTTTGTCAGGTAAAAACTACTAATTGTGTCTCAGCATCCATTCTCTTTTTTTTTTTTTTTTTTTTCATCACAGAATTCCCCGGTTTTATCTGAGCACATAGCCAACCTGGCTAGGTTCCAGCCAGGAGTGGACATTTTCCAGCCAGGAGTGGACATGTGATTAGAATAGAATATGAGGTGAAGCTATATATACTACCTAGGTCACATCATTTAGAAATGAAGTTGCTTGAACTGCAAGGTGCAGTCTGGACTTGACAAATGTGGTGCTGATAAGCCAGCCTCAAGCTGGGATGGTACAGTAACAAGATAGAAAACACCTGGGTCACTGGTCATTCTCACTGTTGACCTATTCTGGACTGTCGAGAGAGAAATAAACTCCTATCTTGTATGAGTTTGACTTGTTAACTTTGAGTTTTTTTGTTTTGGTTTTTTTGGTGGAGGAGGAATGTCTCTTTGTTACCTTAGGCAAGCTAATAATGAATTGCTCTGTTCTAAGGAACTTCAGCACTTCAGCTTTAAAGAGTATGTCATTAAAAAGATACGCATATTCCAAGTGCTTAAGCATTATGAATAAAGCAACTTAGTCTGTGTGCTGACAAATGCAAAGAGCCATCAGTCTCTGGAAGAAATAAACAAATGTTTAAATATGTGTATAGGAATGACCAGAGAAATGCATGATAGAACTCCAGGGACTGTGTAGTCATCATGGAAATAACATTTATTGGAAAGAAAAACTGTAGGCTTAAGCTTTAGATGTTAGATGCTAAAAGTTAGATGCTTAATGACATTCTGGAAATCTACCCAATTCAGGGTTTAAAGACAAAAGAGAATTATGTTACAATCATTTCCTAATGATGTCCTCTGTAGCCACTTCTCTCATATGACCTTCCAGCCAATCATAGGAGAATGAATGAATGAGTTACATTTTTAAAGTTGTTGGATTTGTTGGGGGCAATTAATACTGGCTACTAAAATACACACTCCCAAAATTTAAAAACAAAATAAAAGTTTTGTTCTCCCTCACACAACGTCCTATGCAACTAGGCAGGTTTCCTGGAAGGCTCTTCTCTAACCTGTGACTCCACTATCTGGGCTCCTTCTAGTTTTTTTTGTTTTTAAAACAGGATCTCACTCTGTTACCCAGGCTGGAGTGCAGTGGCATGATAACGGCTCACTGTAGCCTCAACACCCAGGGCTCAAGCAATCCTCCTACCTAACCCCCAAGTAGCTAGGGCCACAGGCACGTGCCACCACACCTGGGTAATTTTTAATTTTTTCTAGAGATAGTTTTCCCTATGTTATCAAGGCTGGTCTCAAACTCCTGAGTTCAAACAATCCTCCTCCGTTGGCGTCCCAGAGCTCTGGGATTACAGGTGTGAGCCACCGTGCCCACCTTCTAGTATTTTTACTTACCATCTTGAAATTATTTTCTTCCCAACATGTCAGTGGAGGGAGGCGGTAGAGAGGGAGCCTGGGGAAGACACAGAGCACATTGAGCCTGAACCTGCAAGCGAGGGCCCAAATTTTCACATGATTTCATTGATCAGAACTAGTCACGTTCAAGACTGGGAAATGTAGCGAGTTCATAAATATTCATAAATGTTCTGTCTCTTCCACAGCAGTTATTTTGCCTGCTCTAAAAAGCAACATCCTTAAACATTGGTTGTAATTTATTGTCCTTTTAACTGCTGCTCTCTGCACTTCTGCACTGTAGTTCTGTAACTGCTGCTCTCTGCGGTTAAGTACGCCCTTAAATGTAATGTCTAACATATGCCAGAGTTAGGAAGTATCCAGAGCAGTCCTCATTCTGCAATGTTGGTCCTAATTTTATGAGAGTTAAGAGATTAAAATTTATTTACTCATTACATTTGAGATCCTTGGTGAAATGCTAAAATTGCATTCTTAGTTCCAACCCAGAGTTTAGTTGGCCTTATCAAGATATAGCTATAAACGGTTGTATGATGGGCCAGGAGATAGATGTGTGCACTCACTCAGGCTGTGTGTCCTTAACTGGCTGAGCAGATTTGGGAGAGTCATGCTCTCTGGACTCCATGTCCTCATCTGGGAGCCAATAAGCAAGCAAAACACTGAAACTAGAGAGGATGGAGTGGAACTAGGTGATACCTGAGGTGTCTGTCCCACCTAACAGTCAGTGGATCTCTAATTTTAAATTTTATGTCTTAGAAACCAGGGCTTTTGAAGAGCTTTCTAGACCTTGTACATTTTTACTTTCAGATGCTCTATCCTATTTCATATTAAACATTGAAATGCACACAGATCCCACATGAAATATGGTTTATGTATAACTATACAAAAGTTTTCATATGTTGGAGCCAATAACCTTTTCAAGTCTAAACTTTTTTACTGATGTTAACACTGTGCCTAGAGGGCTTAATGATACATTAATCCTCCAAAGAACCATTCTACAGATTCTCACAAAATGGGTTTCAGTACAGCTCAGTGTGTTCCACAGTGCAGAACTCCTACGAAATGGAACAGATGTTAAAACACTTTATCCCTAAGAGGCAGTGACCACACAAGTCACTACCCTCACTTGGGAAAACAAGAGAGCTGGAACAAGGATTGGCAGAAAGGGCAACCTAATGTGACAAATAGATCCAAAGCTATTTGAGCAATGTGGGCCCACAGCCTGATAGCTAGTACACACTCTCAGAACATGACTGTGGAGAAACTGGGTGTGTTTAAAACAGTTTAAAGATCTGAAAGGAAATTTTATATTGTGTGAGAACATTATTTACAGTAGTTGAGCTGCAAGAAAATGGGGAGCAGATATAAAAATTAAAAATTGCATGGGTTATTAGCCTAAATGGTCTCTGATCTGAACAAATGCAGCAGGTTAAACACTTCCTAGCAAAGATTAGGCAGCTTGTTCAATCAATATGCCACACTACCCTTCCAGAAAGAATTGTTGCTAACGTTTAGATTGGCTGTATTACCCAGAAGGGCAATCCAGCTGGAGACATTACTGAGGGACTTGTGAAAAGAGCAACACTTCTTCAAAAGGACTTTCTCTCCAGGAACCTTCTGCCTCTGAGCAGAGAACAGGAAAATCATGGCCTGTAAAGCTGCCTCAGCCTAGCCAGGCAAGTACCCGCTTACACTGTTCCCTTCCTAGGATTCTACCTCTTCCCTGATGAGTCATCTTGAGGTCAGTGCAGATAATCTGAACTGATGAAGACTTTGACAACCCAAGAAATTCTTGTTAATAGGCTTACTGACATGCAATGTCAAAATAGGATCACATTTGTGGCCATGCAGTCTTCCAAAATGTCTCTCACCACTGGTTAATCTGGTGGCTAACAGGTGTACGTATCACTTAGGTCTTCAAAAGGAAGACAGAGGCTGCTTCTTTCTTGACACTAATAAAACTGGATAATTATGCAATAAATGCCGGCAAGATACCAGCTTTGTTAAAAAATATAAAACGATATAATAATCCCTTTGTTTATCTGAATGCCTGTGGCTTATGAACCTTGAAGAACAAACTTAGAATTACTTGACATTCCCAGTTTTGAACATTATGACTTTTTTTTAACTCTAAGATCACAAATAAACTTGTCATGTAAGGCCAGTATT
Source organism: Piliocolobus tephrosceles (assembly GCF_002776525.5). Taxonomy (NCBI): domain Eukaryota; kingdom Metazoa; phylum Chordata; class Mammalia; order Primates; family Cercopithecidae; genus Piliocolobus; species Piliocolobus tephrosceles. The sequence goes on from NC_045435.1 coordinate 134,587,135, forward strand.
TAAAATTAGTGAAAAATATTTAAAAACCATGGCTCATTCTGAAATCAACTGCATTTGGCAAGTATCTCACTAATTACAAACTTTTGTAATTTGGAGTTAGGCCAAGCCATTAAGATAGTCTACACAAAATAGTCCAGGCTAATAAAGTAGCCCAAAAATTAAGATGAACCCAAAATGAGGAGACCAGTTGCCTAACACCTGGTAGTTAATAAAAACCGAAATCAAATGGTAAGAATAGCCAGAGGAATGGTTGAAGCATGTAAAGGTTACTATTTACAGACAACGAAGGAACCCTGCAAAAAAGGGAAAGAATTCAAGTTTCCTGAGCTAATGAAGTCTATTTCAAACAATTCAAGTACAAATCACAGAAAATCTTAGCACCAACACTTAACTTGAATTTGATGGAGGTAGGTAAAAGTAGAAACTCTATGCCCCATTTATAAGTATACATGGAAAAATTGACGATTAAAAATGTAAATAACCTTATCGTTATTTTTTTACTAACAACCTCAAAAGGAAATAAAACTCTGTTTTATTTGGAAGGAAGGAGGCCTGTCCTGAAAAAAAAAAACATGACCTTGAGCAAGTTCTTCAACTTCACATGCTTCCGTTTCTCATCTAAATTGAGGGACTGGGACTAGATGATGTCTAAAATCTGTTCCAGCTCCAGCACTGTTTTTCACGAAAACACTTTTGAAGCCTCAGCATGACTAAATAAAAGGAGCGATATGTTACTGTGAAGAATAAGAACAAGAGCCTGAGGGGAGCACATGCTTGCTTTATTTCTTACCATTGAATTAGGTCCATCATGCCTAAATTCAAGGCTCTCTCCTAATTTCCATAACAAGGCATTGTTACTCATGCCTGCTAAACAACATGGCTGCCTTCAGGATATTGTACGAACTCCCCTATGCATTTTTCAATGTGCTCTGCTTTGAAGTGTATTGTTCATGGGATACCCACAACAAAAACATTTACCTTTGCCTTATCACAATAATCACGGTTTAAGGAGCAAAGTTTATTTTTTTTCTCCATCGGGACCAGTTCTAAGGCATTTAATGAAGTGGGTCCTTGGAGCCTTACCCTCTTTGCCCATAGCTTTGATAGCATCCTTTCCTCGAGTTCCCTACCTTTGGCTTCCCTAGACCTCACATCCAGGAACCTGCCTGTGGGGCCAGTTCACCACATGCAGAAGCACAGGCTTCCCATGGGAAGAAAAGACAAGCTTTTCAAAGGCAGACACCCACGCCGATCGCAATGCCTGGCACAGGATCGGAGCTTAATAAATACTAAGTAAACGACTGAAAACATTTCGGACCTAACAACTCTGACCCCACATTTTCTCAAGACTGCTCACTTATCTAATAAACAGTCCCAACCCTCAAGAGCCATTGGATGCTCATATGTTCATGTGACAATCTCCTAGGTCAGGAGAAAGCACTGGAAAAGGAGCTGCTGAGACCAAATGCCTTTACCCTAAATTCCAGGACTCAGAATAGGAAGTGGAAGAGCAGTTCAGAATTCTTCAGGTTTACAATATATATTTTCCATACTGCAACCTCATCCTTCAGTGACTTATCTTTAAAAATTACAGTGTAGAGATGTAAAATTTTCACTTACTTAAAGTCACTAGTATGGGCAATTTTAAGACTTAATGGACAGAATGAAGAAGAATGGAAAAAGGAGCAGGAGAAAAGGGAAGTCCTTTTTTTGAGCTCTGCGAAATTACAGGTACACTTCTGGGTACTTAGGTAGGGCGTCTCATTTAGGCCTCAAGCTATTAGATCTTCCCTTTACAAAGAAAACGAGGTTTGCTGAAGTTGGTTTGCTCAAACAGGATTCCTTAGCCGGAAAAATAGCAGAGCAAGGACTGAAATCTAGCTCTTGTGTTGTTGTTATTGCTATTTATCTCTTTGAAAAAAGCGTTTCCATTTGTGCTTGACTCAGGTATAACATAGCAATCAAAGGAATCACAGTAAATCTGTATTCCCACAGCTCATGAAGCATTCAGTTTCTCTCCACTAGACCTTGTAGTACCCTGTATCTTTGGAGCCTAACTCAACGTTCCCGAGAAATTTCTACTTCTTATTCACCTTACTTTACACCATTGCTTGACAATAATATGCAACTGTTATGATGTAAATTGTGTCCTTCCAAAAGATGTTGAAGTCCTAACCCACAGTACCTGTGAATGTGACCATGTTTGGAAATAGAATCTTTGAGGATAAGGCTAGGTCATTAGGTAGCCACTAACCCAGTATAACTCCTGTCTTTATAAGAAGGGGAAATTTGGGGCTGGGCACGGTGGCTCACGCCTGTAATCCTAGCACTTTGGGAGGCCAAGGCGGGCAGATCACGAGGTCAGGAGTTCGAGACCAGCCTGACCAACATGGTGAAATACCGTCTGTACTAAAAAAAATACAAAAATTAGCCGGGCATGGTGGTGGGCCCCTGTAATCCCAGCTACTCAGGAGACTGAGGCAGAAGAATCGGTTGAACCTGGGAGGCGGAGGTTGCAGTGAGTTGAGATCACACCACTGCACTCCAGCCTGGGCAACAGAGCAAGACTCTGTCATAAATAAATAAATAGAAGGGAAATTTGGACACTAAGACAGACATGCACGCAGGGAGAATGCCCACATGAAGACAAAGGCAGAGATTGGGAAACCAAGTCAGGAAACACCAAAGACTGTCAGCAAACCACCGGAAGAAGTTGGGTGAGAGGCATGGAACAGATGCTTCCTTACAGCCTTACTGACACCTTGATCTTGGACTTCTAGCTTCCAGAACCCTGAGATAATTTTCTGTTGTTTAAGCCACCACGCTTGTTGTACAGCAGCCCGAGGAAATTAAGACAGCCACCATTTAGCAAGCACTAAGACATGGGGCAAAAGCAAATAGCTGCAAATCACATAACACAAAATTATTCCGAAAAATAAAAATTCAGAAGGCAAAAGTAATACAATATTTGATCAATATTTATTCTACTCTGATCACTACTGTATTTAGAAAATGAGGCCATCAGACATAACTAAGTATTTTAATTACATGAATTGCTTACAATATAAAAGCTTTTAGAATGGTAAGTAATTTTAATGCTTCCTGGAACTGTATTTTTCCAAGATTCAAGCCTATGATATTGACAAATGTATTTTTAATTCACAGAGGAAATTGATATTGCTCAGAAACCGAAAGATGTTTAACTAATACAACTCAGTCATAAATTTCAGCTCAGTGCAGGCAGGTCGTGATTCTGATGATCCAAGGAGTGAACAGTGACAGGCTTTATAGATACATTTTCCTAGAACCTTCAACACTAGCCTCCAACAGCCCAATCCTAGTCATGCTTTCATATGCATTTCCAGTTTGTTTTTAAAAGCACAAAGGGAATAGAATTCAAACAGTATGGAAAATAAGATTGTGTTTTAGTCAACCCAATTCAATTTGTTGGCAAATATTGAACTTCGTTTGTGAATTATGTGGAAAATTGCCAGAGCACTGAGATAACCATTCTTCCACTGTGTATCACATGAAGTTAGTTGGCACCAAGAAAAGAAAAAGAGAACACGATCATAGCGTATATAGATCAGCACATTCTGTAGATATTTTTCATCAGTCATCGAACACCACATTTTTTCTGGCCCCAGCTCATTGGAATACATTATTCAAGCAACTATTTAAAAATTAACTGAGTGACTATTAAATTTGTATTTGTTCAACAAATACTTATTTTCCTTCTAGTGTGGGACAGGCACTGTCCTAGGATACCATGATAAACAGAACTGATACAATTTCTGCCCTCATGAAAACTACCCTTGAGCTCGCGCAAACTTTTGTTTGGTACAAAGGGAGTGCTTAGAAATTTAATATTCCCACAAGAAGTTTATGGTGTATTGTAATGGCCAGCCCTACATGGATCTCTCAACTGACAATATAAATATACAACACAGGATTAATGACCCAATAGTGACATTAATAATTATATCTGAGTTAAGTAAAGAAGATTATTGTTTGAAACAGACTCCTGTTGCTTTCCTGCCTGGAACCCCCTTCTTCTAGGAAGTGGCCCATTCCCCATTCAACATCCATGACTAAAGCAGAGGCAGCTATGTTTCAATGTGACCCTGCCCCCAGAACTATACACATCCCCTGCAATTATTGCTGATGTAACATGGATTGTGATAACTGCTAAGATTGAAGTGAAACTCAGAAGCAACTAAAGTTTTCCTATCCCTTGAAATCTAGAGAAGATTGACATAAATCCCCCTTTTTTCCCCTGACGCATGAGCACCCACAGCCTTGACTTTCTGCTCTGTCAACTTCTTATTTTTAACTCTATGCTTTTTTAGTGTATATTTATTTCCACTGCTTTTAAACCAAATATGCCTCTCCAAAATAAATAACTACGTTTTCATGAGACTGTTGAATGTGTGGCACACTTCACTGAAAGCTTTAGAAATACAGATGGGATGCACAATATAAGGATACAAATGCCCTGTTATAAGTCTTTAAGCTACTCTGTCATGTTACTCAATATTTTTGCCCAGTTCCCTCTACTCACTAATTTCTATTCATTTCTCATTCACAACCACTGGACCATTTATTTTATCGCCAGATCTTCTGCTAACATGTTATTTATTTTGAGGATTATGAAGACCTTTTCCCAAACAAAGATGATTTCTTTCGTAAGAATAATTCTGTTACCTATTTGTCAAGTACTTTAGGAAAAATATGAAAAGGAAATAGTCATGTTGAGAAGGCTTAAGTGAGGAAGCAACAGTTAGTTGGGTTTTCAAGGATTGACAAGCTTCTTCGGGCTCATTAAATAATGAAGGCATCACATAAGAAAGCATAGAGCAATGTAAGAATACAGAGCAGGGGCCAGGAGCCTGAAGTGATAATTCAGGCATCTCCCAAGTAGAACTCCAGGTCAAATTGAAAAGGTGCTTTGTAGTGAGAGAGGGAGAGCTCTATAAAATGGTCTTGAAAAAAGCATAGATGAATGCATAGAAGTAAGGCTTTATTATGGTTCCCCATAAGATTTGCTCATCATGAAATGAAGAATCTTTGTTTCAAGATATCAGCTTTAGAACTTTGTATGGATTCAATGACACATGTTAGGTACTTCGTATGTGATAGGCACACTGTTAAGAATCAGTGATACAAGATAAATAAATGCTCTGAAAGCTAATGTACTGGGAAGAATCTAGTGCAAAACTTTCTACCCAGGATACTAGGAAGGCTATAACACCTGTATCTATAAATGCTTCAAGATATTGATCTCTTCAGTCTTTGGGACAACTAGGAGGAAACTTCAGTAGCTGGAATCTATATCTCTTTCCAGCCACAAGCACACCTTTTCATTGACATCAGTGTGCAATGCAAACATCGCATGCTGTGAATACCATTAAGAAGCACTGGCAGAGAATTATGATGCCATTGCACAAGTCCAGATGAGCTGAATTAGGCTGCAGCTGTGGTGATGGTAAAAAGCACATGGACTTGGGAGCTACTTATAAGGCAGAATCAACAGATGTTGCTAGTTGAGTTCTTGTAGGAGGTAAGGATGAGGGAGAGGACAATGGATTCAGCATGAGAAGTGTTTAGAAGGATGGGCTTCTACAATGTGCCATCCATCAGGGAGGAGTGGAGAAAGGTTTGGAGAATCTCGCTCTGGTAACACCTTCCCGCCCCACATATTTCCCGCCTTAAAGAGTTTAAAACGTGATCAAAAAAAATCTAACACTGACTACCCGCTCGGGACCCCTTCCACGTGTGGAAGCTTTGTACTGTCACTCTGCTCAGTAAAGCCTACGACTTTTTTCTCTCAGTCAAAAAATAAAAATAAAAATAATAAAATGGTTGAACCTGGTTCTTGGGGGAGAGATTTTATAGCCAAGAACTGGTGAGAAATTCTGAATTGCAATCATTCGTTTTCTTTAAACTTTTCCCTTGAAACTCCCTAAAATATGAATTTGACATAGCCTTAGCAGTATCTCAGAAGGACACATCAGAATTGGGATTTTTATAAGACTTTCAGGTCGAAGTTCAAGTTGTTTAAGGTGAGGGTGGGGCTTTCAAAGTGAGGAACTGATTGGGATTCAGCAAAGTCTGTGACATAATAGTTTAAGATTGATGGGTCCAGCAAGGCAAGGGTCTTAAAGCCAATCTTGATACGTAAACAGTGATAAGAAAGAATTTGCCCAGATGAGCAGACTGTTGTCTCCAATTAGTTGATATGTAGGAGTTGCCTGAAACAAATAGAGAAGTTATTTATTGGTTACAGTATTTCTTCCCAAGACAAAATTTTCCCAAAACAAACAACAAAATCATGTTGACTTAGATTGTCTATAGCTTTGTTGTCATAGACAGTCTCAGTTATCACTCTCAACTTTCCAAAAAATGTTGTTTCATGTCTATGCCCAACTAGGATGAAACTTAGCTGCTATGTCTAGTTACCAGAACTTCCCCATCCAAGACAAGAACTCCCTCAAGCAAATCCTGAGTAAACACACACGCCTCTACTCCACTCCTGACTGCAAATGTGGATTTTTGCAGTAAGGTAATGACTAAGAATAAGTGCTTTGTAAGTGGTGATGTGGATTGAAGACACAAAGGAAATTAAAGACAGCAGGATTTTTTGTTTTGTTTTGTTTTATTTGAGATGGAGTTTTGCTCTTGTAGTCCAGGCTGGAATGCAATGGCACAATCTCAGCTCACTGCAGGTTCTGCCTCCCAGGTTCAAGCGATTCTCCTGCCTCAGCCTCCCGAGTAGCTGGGATCACAGGTGCCCGCCACCACACCCAGCTAATTTTTGTATTTTTAGTAGAGACTGGGTTTTGCCATGCTAGCCAGGCTGGTCTTGAACTCCTGACCACAGATAATCCACAGGTCTCAGCCTCCCAAAGTGCTGAGATTACAGGTGTAAGCCACTGTGCCTGGCCAAAGACAGCAGACATTAAGGGTTGGTCATTTTAACAGGTTGCAAGACTGCTAGAGAAAATTACATAATACAGACTGCACGGTTCCCAACATCACGTGAGCTCTCAAAGCTATCTGAAATCTTTCTATATTTTCTTAATAGGTTTATTTCTCAATTTCCATGAAAGGAACTTCATGCATTCTCCAGTTTCCTCATAACTCTAAATCAACTATCCCGTTTTACTCCCAGCATATGACCTTGGTTACTATTTCAAAGATAAAAGAGAATCAAGCGGATTTAGACTAAAGTTGAGTTACTGCCATCTAAGTTAAAACTTTCTGCCAGATGTGGTGACCCACACCTGTGATCCAAGCACTTTGGGAGGCCAAGGCAGGAGGTCTGCTTGAGTCTACGAGCTTGAGACCAGCCTGGGTAACAGAATAGACCCCATCTGTATAAAAAGGAAAAACAAAGTAGGTGGGGGGAGGGAGGAGGGATAGCATTAGGAGATATACCTAATGTAAATGATGAGTTACTGGGTGCAGCACATCAACATGGCACATGTATACATATGTAACAAACCTGCACTAGAACATAAAGTATTATAATAACAAAATAAAAATAAATGAAATTCCCCCCCAAAAGTTAAAATGTACAAGTATCTGCATTTATCCTTTTCTGCTTGTCTCCTACTGAATTGGAGGAGACAGCATTCCTCCTCCTTTATCTGAAGCCTGCTCATCTCCTCAAGTACATTGCTCTATTAATTATCTCCACACCTCTATGTATACTCTTTTTCTTCTTAATCGAATCTATGTCTTCTGGTTATCTTTTGGCCAGTTTGCCACTTCTTTCAATTTCTTCTTCAGCCACCTAATCCTTTGACTATTTTGTAAATACTTGTCTTCCTCACAGTTCTGTCCAAAAGTGTCTTTTCTTCTTATTCTCTGTGCTCTTCTTTCATAATCTTCTCTCTATGTATGCCTTGAACTGTCACCTGGGACTCTCAACTTTATGTCATCTGTACAGTTCTCTCTCTAGAGCTCTACTCTATGCATTTGAGTATGCATGTTTAATTGGCCATTGTCCTTTCATATGAAACTCAGTATGTCTAAAATGGAACCAGACACTTTTCCCTTGGAATCGGCCTCTCTTCGTATCTTTGAGAATGATGCTATCATTCATGCCATTGCACCCAGTACCTGGCTGTCTTTTTTACTCCTTTTCTGTCATCAATTCCCATATTCAATCAATCACTAAATTCTGAATTCTATGGATATCTCCTACATGTCTGCATGTCACCATTTCACTGACTCTTCCCTAGTTTAAGCCAATACTATATGAGTTGCTGAAATCACCTTTCATTATCCATCCTTATCCCTTCTAATGTATTCTACACCTGCAGTCCTGCATATAACTCTTAATGTCTCTTTGTTTCTCTTTGATAAGCTGCATAATTCTAACCAGAGTTTACTAGGCATTATTTGATCTATCTTTCCTGAATAATTTCTTTTATAGCCACATCCTTTTGTGGTGTGTGTGTGTGTATATATGTGTGTGTGTGTGTGTGTGTGTGGTGTATATATATATACACCACACACACACATGTATATACAGACATCCAGGACAATGTTACAGCAAACATCAAGTGCAGTTCAGATGGTAAATAATATTTGTTGAATAAATAGTTGCATAATGAAATCCTATATTTTTTGGTCTCCTTAGATGGCTCTACTCTCTGATATTCTCTTACCTTAAAGAAAATCTAGGACAGGTAATCTAGGACAGGTCTAATCCCTCAAACAAGTTACAGCTCTTTCATCCTGACATGTCTTCCATGTTGGTATCTCAACTCAGAGCATTTTCTGTAAAAGGATCTGGCTGATCTCCCAGATATCAATGTTTAAATCAAGGCAAGGTCTAGCCTCTCTCTGTCTTCATTTTGGTCACTATCATCCCTCAGCAGTTTGTCCCATCCTCTTTCTTTCTTTTCTAGTGCTTCTGGGTTTTGTATTTTTTAATTTTTACTTTCATAAAGTTAAATCTGTGCGTCACTTAGAAAGTCAAATAGTTTCACAAAACTTTGTTAAGAAAAACAGCAATCCAGCCCTATAACCTGTTTCCCACACTCCAGAGCAACCACTTACAAAATGTTTAGCTTTCTAAATGGCATGCTTGAACTGCTACTTTTTGACATTTTTTTTTATTATTATACTTTAAGTTCTAGGGTACATGTGCACAACGTGCAGGTTTGTTACATATATATACATGTGCCATCTTGGTGTGCTGCACCCATTAACTCGTCATTTACATTAGGTATATCTCCTAATGCTATCCCTCCCCTCTACCCCCTCCCCACAATAGGACCCGGTGTGTGATGTTCCCCTTCCAGAGTCCAAGTGATCTCATTGTTCAATTCCCACCTATGAGTGAGAACATGAAGTATTTGGTTTTCTGTTCTTGCGATAGGTTGCTGAGAATGATGGTTTCCAGCTGCATTCATGTCCCTACAAAGGACACAAACTCATCCTTTTCTATGGCTACATAGTATTCCATGGTGTGTATGTGCCACATTTTCTTAATCCAGTCTGTCACTGATGGACATTTGGGTTGATTCCAAGTCTTTGCTATTGGGAATAGTGCCGCAATAAACATATGTGTGCATGTGTCTTTATAGTAGCATGACTTATAATCCTTTGAGTATATACCCAGCAATGGGATGGCTGGGTCAAATGGTATTGCTAGTTCTAGATCCTGAGGAATCGCCATACTGTTTTCCATAATGGTTGAACTGGTTTACAATCCCACCAACAGTGTAATAGTGTTTCTATTTCTCCACATCCTCTCCAGCACCTGTTGTTTCCTGATTTTTTAATGATTGCCATTCTAACTGGTGTGAGATGGTATCTCATTGTGGTTTTGATTTGCATTTCTCTGATGGCGAGTGATGATGAGCATTTTTTCATGTGTCTGTTGGCTGTATGAATGTCTTCTTTTGAAAAGTGTCTGTTCATATCCTTTGCCCACTTTTGGATGGGGTTGTTTGTTTTTTTCTTGTAAATTTGTTTGAGTTCTTTGTAGGTTCTGGATATTAGCCCTTTGTCAGATGAGTAGATTGCAAAAATTTTCTCCCATTATGTAGGTTGCCTGTTCACTCTGATGGTAGTTTCTTTTACTGTGCAGAAGCTCTTTAGTTTAATTAGATCCCATTTGTCAATTTTGGCTTTTGTTGCCGTTGCTGTTGGTGTTTTAGACATGAAGTCCCTGCCCATGCCTATGTCCTGAATGGTATTACCTAGGTTTTCTTCTAGGGTTTTTATGGTTTTAGGTCTAACACTTCAGTCTCTAATCCATATTGAATTAATTTTTGTATAAGGAGTAAGGAAAGGATCCAGTTTCAGCTTTCTACTTATGGCTAGCCAATTTTCCCAGCACTATTTATTGACTAGGGAATCCTTTCCCCATTTCTTTTTTTTGTCAGATTTGTCAAAGTTCAGATGGCTGTAGATGTGTGGTATTATTTCTGAGGGCTCTGTTCTGTTCCATTGGTCTATATCTCTGTTTTGGTACCAGTACCATGCTGTTTTGGTTACTGTAGCCTTGTAGTATAGTTTGAAATCAGGTAGCCTGATGTCTCCAGCTCTGTTCTTTTGGCTTAGGATTGTCTTGGAAATGCGAGGTCTTTTTTGATTACATATGAACTTTAACGCAGTTTTTTCCAATTCTGTGAAGAAAGTCATTGGTAGCTTAATGGGGATGGCATTGAATCTATAAATTACCTTGGACAGTATGGCCATTTTCACAATATTGATTCTTCCTATCCATGAGCATGGAATGTTCTTCCATTTATTTGTGTCCTCTTTTATTTCACTGAGCAGTGGTTTGTAGTTCTCCTTGAAGAGGTCCTTTACATCCCTTGTAAGTTGGATTCCTAGGTATTTTATTGTCTTTGAAGCTATTGTGAACGGGAGTTCATTCATGATTTGGCTCTCTGTTTGTCTGTTATTGGTGTAAAAGAATGCTCATGATTTTTGCACATTGATTTTGTATCCTGAGACTTTGCTGAAGTTGCTTACCAGCTTAAGGAGATTTTGGGCTGAGAAGATGGGGTTTTCTAAATATACAATCATGTCATCTGCAAACAGGGGCAATTTGACTTCTTCTTTTCCTAACTGAATACCCTTTATATCTTTCTCTTGCCTGATTGCCCTAGCCAGAACTTCCAACACTATGTTGAATAGGAGTGGTGAAAGAGGGTATCCCTCTCTTATGCCAGTTTTCAAAGAGAATGCTTCCAGTTTTTGCCCATTCAGTATGATATTGGCTGTGGGTTTGTCATAAATAGCTCTTACTATTTTGAGATATGTTCCATCAATACTGAATTTATTGAGAGGTTTTAGCATGAAGGGCTGTTGAATTTTGTCAAAGGCCTTTTCTGCATCTATTGAGATAATCATGTGCTTTTTGTCTTTGGTTCTGTTTATATGTTGGATTACGTTTATTTATTTGTGTATGTTGAACCAGCTTTGCATCCCCAGGATGAAGCCCACTTGATCATGGTGGATAAGCTTATTTTTGACCATTATCTATTGACTTCCCACCATGGAAGAAGAGGAGTAACTCTTACACACACACACACACACACACACCCCATTACACACATGTACACTTCCTTTCCCCCTCTTCTCCAATAGTCAAACCCTTTCCACAGTTGAGTCATGTAGTCAGCTCAGAGAACTTTTCCATTCCTGCATATATTTTTGCTTCCATGGAGTTAGTAATTTTCTTGCTTTAAAATTTGTTTGGTTTGCTATATACTCCTGATTAGTTCAACCCCAAACCCTCCGCTAATTGTCTAAAGCTCCTCTCTATACTTTGCAGTAGACATTATACCAATTTCTATTGGAAGAAATTTCTCGCAGAGTTTTCCTCTCTACTTTATTCTAGATGGATTGCACCCTGTTCTTAGTGCAGAATATTTGCCCCAGAATTGTTTTTTCTATCATCACAGGGATTCTTTTCCTGGCTCTTGTTTCTCCATGTTTACCTTGAATACACCTAACCTGGGAAATAAAAAATAACCTGGGAAGCTAAAGAACCCTGATGCCCAGGTTTCGTCACAGACTAAGTAACTCAGAACATTTTGAGACAGAATGCATCAAAGCACTATAGTCGATTCCAATGAATAGCTAACGATAAAAACCACTAGTCCATCTAAATCTTTCTTTGGGTACATTCTAATTTTGGTGGAACACATCCTCCAGAAGCTCTGAGAAAGAGCACATAAGAACAAATTTAGAGACTTTGCTTTTCTGGACATGCTTTTATTTTATTCTCCATTTGACTTATAACTTAACCAATGTAGAATTCATACTGAAATATATTTTTCCCTCCAAGGTTGTGATGGCATTGCTCCACTGTCTTCTAGCTTTCAACATTACTTTTGAGAAATTGGAAGACATTTTGATTCCTGATCTTTTGCATGTAATCTGTGTTTTTCTCTGCCAATGTTTATGGGATCTTTCTTTTGCCCCAGCATTCTAAAAAATTTTTTAGGGGGCGGAGCAACATGGCCAAATAGGAACAGCTCCAGTCTCCATCTCCCAGCGCAAGCGACACAGAAGACCGGTGATTTCTGCATTTTCAACTGAGGTACTGGGGTCATCTCACTCGGGAGTGCCAGACAATCGGTGCTGGTCAGCTGCTGCAGCGTGACCAGCGAGAGCTGAAGCAGGGCGAGGCATTGCCTCACCTGGGAAGTGCAAGGGGGAAGGGAGTCCCTTTTCCTAGCCAGGGGAGCTGAGACACACAACACCTGGAAAATCGGGTAACTCCCACCCCAATACTGCACTGTAAGCACACGGGCACACCAGGAGAATATATCCCACACCTGACCAGGAGGATCCCATGCCCACGGAGCCTCCCTCCTTGCTAACATAGCAGTCTGCGGCAATGTAACCGCAAGGCAGCAGCGAGGCTGGGGGAGGGGCGCCCGCCATCACTGAGGCTTAAGTAGGTAAACAAAGCTGCTGGGAAGCCCGAACTGGGTGGAGCTCACAGCAGCTCAAGGAAACCTGCCTGTCTCTGTAGACTCCGCCTCTGGGGACAGGGCACAACTAAAAAATAACAGGGGAAGCAGCAGAGGCCTGTGCAGACGCGGACGACTCTGTCTGACAGCTTTGAAGAGAGCAGTGGATCTCCCAACACAGAGGTTGAGATCTGAGAAGGGACAGACTGCCTGCTCAAGTGGGTCCCTGACCCCTGAGTAGCCTAACTGGGAGACATCCCCCACTAGGGGCAGTCTGACACCCCACACCTCACAGGGTGGAGTACACCACTGAGAGGAAGCTTCCAAAGCAAGAATCAGACAGGTGCACTCACTGTTCAGCAATATTCTATCTTCTGCAACCTCTGCTGCTGATACCCATGCAAACAGGGTCTGGATTGGACCTCAAGCAATCTCCAACAGACCTATAGCTGAGGGTCCTGACTGTCAGAAGGAAAACTATCAAACAGGAAGGACACCTACACCAAAACTCCATCAGTCACCATCATCAAAGGCCAGAGACAGATAAAACCACAAAGATGGGGAAAAAGCAGGGCAGAAAAGCTGGAAATTCAAAAAATAAGAGCGCATCTCCCCCTGCAAAGGAGCACAGCCCATCGCCAGCAACGGATCAAAGCTGGTCAGAGAATGACTTTGACGAGATGAGAGAAGAAGGCTTCAGTCCATCAAACCTCTCAGAGCTAAAGGAGGAATTACGTACCCAGCGCAAAGAAACTAAAAATCTTGAAACAATAGTGGAAGAATTGACAGCTAGACTAATTAATGCAGAGAAGGTCATAAACGAAATGACAGAGATGAAAACCATGACACGAGAAATACGTGACAAATGCACAAGCTTCAGTAACCGACTCGATTAACTGGAAGAAAGAGTATCAGCGATTGAGGATCAAATGAATGAAATGAAGCGAGAAGAGAAACCAAAAGAAAAAAGAAGAAAAAGAAATGAACAAAGCCTGCAAGAAGTATGGGATTATGTAAAAAGACCAAATCTACGTCTGATTGGGGTGCCTGAAAGTGAGGGGAAAAATGGAACCAAATTGGAAAACACTCTTCAGGATATCATCCAGGAGAACTTCCCCAACCTAGCAGAGCAGGCCAACATTCAAATTCAGGAAATACAGAGAACGCCACAAAGATACTCCTCCAGAAGAGCAACTCCAAGACACATAATTGCCAGATTCACCAAAGTTGAAATGAAGGAAAAAATCTTAAGGGCAGCCAGAGAGAAAGGTCGGGTTACCCACAAAGGGAAGCCCATCAGACTGACAGCAGATGTCTCGGCAGAAACTCTACAAGCCAGAAGAGAGTGGGGGCCAATATTCAACGTTCTTAAAGAAAAGAATTTTAAACCCAGAATTTCATATCCAGCCAAACTAAGTTTCATAAGTGAAGGAGAAATAAAATTCTTTACAGATAAGCAAATGCTTAGAGATTTTGTCACCACCAGGCCTGCCTTACAAGAGACCCTGAAGGAAGCCCTAAACATGGAAAGGAACAACCGGTACCAGCCACTGCAAAAACATGCCAAAATGTAAAGACCATCGAGCCAAGGAAGAAACTGCATCAACTAATGAGCAAAATAACCAGTTAATATCATAATGGCAGGATCAAGTTCACACATAACAATATTAACCTTAAATGTAAATGGACTAAATGCTCCAATTAAAAGACACAGACTGGCAAACTGGATAAAGAGTCAAGACCCATCAGTCTGCTGTCTTCAGGAGACCCATCTCACATGCAGAGACATACATAGGCTCAAAATAAAGGGATGGAGGAAGATCTACCAAGCAAATGGAGAACAAAAAAAAGCAGGGGTTGCAATCCTAGTCTCTGATAAAACAGACTTTAAACCATCAAAGATCAAAAGAGACAAAGAAGGCCATTACATAATGGTAAAGGGATCAATCCAACAGGAAGAGCTAACTATCCTAAATATATATGCACCCAATACAGGAGCACCCAGATTCATAAAGCAAGTCCTTAGAGACTTACAAAGAGATTTAGACTCCCATACAATAATAATGGGAGACTTCAACACTCCACTGTCAACATTAGACAGAACAACGAGACAGAAAGTAAACAAGGATATCCAGGAATTGAACTCATCTCTGCACCAATTGGACCTAATAGACATCTATAGAACTCTCCACCCCAAGTCAACAGAATATACATTCTTCTCAGCACCACATCACACTTATTCCAAAATTGACCACATAATTGGAAGTAAAGCACTCCTCAGCAAATGTAAAAGAACAGAAATTATAACAAACTGTCTCTCTGACCACAGTGCAATCAAACTAGAACTCAGGACTAAGAAACTCAATCAAAACCGCTCAACTACATGGAAACTGAACAACCTGCTCCTGAATGACTACTGGGTACATAACGAAATGAAAGCAGAAATAAAGATGTTCTTTGAAACCAATGAGAACAAAGATACAACATACTAGAATCTCTGGGACACATTTAAAGCAGTGTGTAGAGGGAAATTTATAGCACTAAATGCCCACAAGAGAAAGCAGGAAAGATCTAAAATTGACACTCTAACATCACAATTAAAAGAACTAGAGAAGCAAGAGCAAACACATTCAAAAGCTAGCAGAAGGCAAGAAATAACTAAGATCAGAGCAGAACTGAAGGAGATAGAGACACAAAAAACCCTCCAAAAAATCAATGAATCCAGGAGCTGGTTTTTTGAAAAGATCAACAAAATTGACAGACCGCTAGCAAGACTAATAAAGAAGGAAAGAGAGAGGAATCAAATAGACGCAATAAAAAATGATAAAGGGGCTATCACCACTGACCCCACAGAAATACAAACTACCATCAGAGAATACTATAAACACCTCTACGCAAATCAACTAGAAAATCTAGAAGAAATGAATAATTTCCTGGACACTTATACTCTCCCAAGACTAAACCAGGAAGAAGTTGAATCCCTGAATAGACCAATAGCAGGCTCTGGAATTGAGGCAACAATTAATAGCCTACCCACCAAAAAAAGCCCAGGACCAGATGGATTCACAGCTGAATTCTACCAGAGGTACAAGGAGGAGCTGGTACCATTCCTTCTGAAACTATTCCAATCAATAGAAAAAGAGGGAATCCTCCCTAACTCATTTTATGTGGCCAACATCATCCTGATACAAAAGCCTGGCAGAGACACAACAAAAAAAGAGAATTTTAGACCAATATCCCTGATGAACATCGATGCAAAAATCCTCAATAAAATACTGGCAAACCGGATTCAGCAGCACATCAAAAAGCTTATCCACCATGATCAAGTGGGCTTCATCCCTGGGATGCAAGGCTGGTTCAACATTCGCAAATCAATAAACGTAAGCCAGCATATAAACAGAACCAAAGACAAGAACCACATGATTATCTCAATAGATGCAGAAAAGGCTTTTGATAAAATTCAACAGCCCTTCATGCTAAAAACGCTCAATAAATTCGGTATTGATGGAACGTACCTCAAAATAATAAGAGCTATTTATGACAAACCCACAGCTAATATCATACTGAATGGGCAAAAACTGGAAAAATTCCCTTTGAAAACTGGCACAAGACAGGGATGCCCTCTCTCACCACTCCTATTCAACATAGTGTTGGAAGTTCTGGCTAGGGCAATCAGGCAAGAGAAAGAAATCAAGGGTATTCAGTTCGGAAAAGAAGAACTCAAATTGTCCCTGTTTGCAGATGACATGATTGTATATTTAGAAAACCCCATCGTCTCAGCCCAAAATCTTCTTAAGCTGATAAGCAACTTCAGCAAAGTCTCAGGATACAAAATTAATGTGCAAAAATCACAAGCATTCTTATACACCAGTAACAGACAAGCAGAGAGCCAAATCAGGAATGAACTTCCATTCACAATTGCTTCAAAGAGAATAAAATACCTAGGAATCCAACTTACAAGGGATGTAAACGACCTCTTCAAGGAGAACTACAAACCACTGCTCAGTGAAATAAAAGAGGACACAAACAAATGGAGAACAATTCCACACTCATGGATAGGAAGAATCAATATCATGAAAATGGCCATACTGCCCAAGGTTATTTATAGATTCAATGCCATCCCCATCAAGCTACCAATGAGTTTCTTCACAGAATTGGAAAAAACTGTGTTAAAGTTCATATGGAACCAAAAAAGAGCCCGCATTGCCAAGACAATCCTAAGTCAAAAGGACAAAGCTGGAGGTGTCACACTACCTGACTTCAAACTATACTACAAGGCTACAGTAACCAAAACAGCATGGTACTGGTACCAAAACAGAGATATAGACCAATGGAACAGAACAGAGTCCTCAGAAATAATACCACACATCTACAGCCATCTGATCTTTGACAAACCTGAGAGAAACAAGAAATGGGGAAAGGATTCCCTATTTAATAAAAGGTGCTGGGAAAATTGGCTAGCCATAAGTAGAAAGCTGAAACTGGATCCTTTCCTTACTCCTTATATGAAGATTAATTCAAGATGGATTAGAGACTTAAATATTAGACCTAATACCATAAAAACCCTAGAAGAAAATCTAGGTAGTACCATTCACGACATAGGCATGGGCAAGGACTTCATGTCTAAAACACCAAAAGCAACGGCAGCAAAAGCCAAAATTGACAAATGGGATCTCATTAAACTAAAGAGCTTCTGCACAGTAAAAGAAACTACCATCAGAGTGAACAGGCAACCTACAGAATGGGAGAAAATTTTTGCAATCTACTCATCTGACAAAGGGCTAATTTCCAGAATCTACAAAGAACTCAAACAAATATACAAGAAAAAAACAAACAACCCCATCAAAATGTGGGGAAAGGATATGAACAGACATTTCTCAAAAGAAGACATTCATACAGCCAACAGACACATGAAAATATGCTCATCATCACTGGCTATCAGAGAAATGCAAATCAAAACCACAATGAGATACCATCTCACACCAGTTAGAATGGCAATCATTAAAAAATCAGGAAACAACAGGTGTTGGAGAGGATGTGGAGAAATAGGAACACTTTTACACTGTTGGTGGCATTGTAAACCAGTTCAACCATTATGGAAAACAGTATGGCAATTCCTCAAGGATCTAGAACTAGATGTACCACATGACCCAGCCATCCCACTACTGGGTATATACCCAAAGGATTATAAATTATTCTACTAGAAAGACACATGCACACATATGTTTATTGCGGCACTATTCCCAATAGCAAAGACTTGGAATCAACCCAAATGTCCATCAGTGACAGACTGGATTAAGAAAATGTGGCACATATACGCCATGGAATACTATGCAGCCATAAAAAAGGATGAGTTTGCGTCCTTTGTAGGGACATGGATGCAGCTGGAAACCATCATTCTTAGCAAACTATCACAAGAAGAGAAAACCAAACACCGCATGTTCTCACTCATAGGTGGGAACTGAACAATGAGTTCACTTGGACTCGGGAAGGGGAACATCACACACTGGGGCCTATCATGGGGAGGGGGGAGGGGGGAGGGATTTCATTGTGGAGTTATACCTGATATAAATGATGAATTGATGGGTGCTGACGAGTTGATGGGTGCAGCACACCAACATGGCACAAGTATACATATGTAACAAACCTGCACGTTATGCCGTTATGCACATGTACCCTAGAACTTAAAGTATAATAAAAAAAAAAAAATTTTTTAATGATTGCCATAGTATGGGTCTATTTTTGCCAATTTTCTTGCATATTCATAGCCCCTTCTAATCTTGTAGCTTGAGTCTTTTAATTCAGGGAAATTTTCATAAATTGCTCCATTAATGATGACTCCTTCTCCTTCTCCTTCTCCTTCTCCTTCTCCTTCTTTTCTCTCTCTCTCTCTCTCTCTCTCTCTCTCTCTCCCTCTCTCTCTCCCCCTCTCTCTCCTCTCTTTAATTCTGGAACTCATTCTTTAGACATTGAATCTTCTTAATCAATACTCTTCCTGACTCCTATGTTGTTATTTTCCCTCCTGGTTTCCATTTCTTTTTCTTTCTTTTCTTTTCTTTTCTTTTTTTCTTCTTTGAGACAGTATCTGGATCTGTCACCCAGGCTTGAATGCAGTGGTATGATCATGGCTCAGTGCAGCCTTGACCTTCTGGGCTCAAGCAGTCTTAAAGCCACCAGTAAACCAAAAAGTATGAGACAGGTCTCAATCAATTTAGTTTATTTTCCCAATGTTAAGCACATGCCTGGAAGAAAGGAACACAGAATCACAAAAACAGTCTGTAGTCTGTGACTTTCTCCAAAGATGATTGAGGACTTCAATATTTAAAGGGGAAAAGTGAGCCGGATGGGAAAGAGGGAGGTGTGGTTACACTACTGAATCCATATGTTGCAGGAGAAAAGGTGCAGGCATTGGAATTGTGTATTCATCTGGCACTCAATAAATTGGCACTTTACATAACATAAGGTGAACATAGAGTAACTACCTGTGGAGACATCTAACCTCTTTTCTGTAACTATCTGCTTAGGAGCAAAATGAAACGCAGTTTCTTGCATGACTCAGCTTTCAGCTTAATTTTTACCCCTTGGCACAGTGAATTGAGGTCCTGAGAT
Organism: Piliocolobus tephrosceles; assembly: GCF_002776525.5. Taxonomy (NCBI): domain Eukaryota; kingdom Metazoa; phylum Chordata; class Mammalia; order Primates; family Cercopithecidae; genus Piliocolobus; species Piliocolobus tephrosceles. The sequence continues at coordinate 134,606,694 of NC_045435.1, forward strand.
TTTATTTTCCTTTGACACACCTCAGCCTTCTGGGTAACTTGGATGATAGACGTGCACCACCTACCTGAGTCTCACTTTCCATTTGTAAGTCTTTTGGGTCTATATTATGGGCTGATGTGTCCTCTCTCCCCTTCCACCCTAATTCATATGTTGAAGTCCTAACCCTAAATACCTCAGAAGGTGGTATTCGAAGATAGGGTCTTTAAAGAGGTAATAAAGTTAAAAGGAGGTCATTAGGGTGGGCTTAATCCGATATGACTGTGCCTTTATAAGAAGGGAAATTTGGACACAATCACACAATCACACACAGTGGAGGGGATGGGGATGCCATCTGAACATGAAGATAACCACCTTCAAGACAAGGGGAGAAGCCTTCAAAGGAACCAACCTTCTTAATACCTTGGTCTCAGACTTTGAGCCTCCAGATCTGTGAGAAAACAAATTTCTATTACTGAAGCAACACAGTCTGTGGCACTGCATTATTGCAGCCTTAGCAAAAAAATACAGTTTGCTTTATAGGAACTTTTCTCAACTTGGTTTTCCAACATTAATCTTAAATTTTTCTTATATTGGCTTTCACAATTTTTATGTTTAAGGTTCTTTTCTGTTCTCTGAATGTTACTTTTGTAATAGCACCTTGCTCATGCTTCAGGGACACAATATCTTTTCCTGTCTCAGCCAGGATGTTAATGGCAGTTTTCCTCTTCATGTTTTCATGTTTCTGCATAGTTTTGGTTTCCTCTAAGTTGTCTATTTTGTGTATATCTGTTTGTTTTAGTTTTTATCTTTCGTGGTAAAGGTTTTCTTCAGATGTCTGATTGTCTGCTCATATTTAAGAGTAAGGCTATTTTTTTGCAAAAGCTGATTTGACAGTCTGCCTGGTGGATGGGGGTTATTGACTGTGATCTCTTGCCCTTTGTTCTTTAACCCAAGGGGTTGAAAACTGGCAACCCACAGGTTGAGTCCGAAACAAACGTGCCTGTGTTTTGTTTTTCAAGTAGATTTGGATTCCTTTAACTAAGTATGTTACATTTAACTACCCATGAACCCCACAAATGCTTTTTGATTGCAGCTAATTTAAGGTTTAAAAGTTTTGCCTAACATTTTTTTTTTCTTTTATTATAGAGACAGGGCCTTACTGTGTTGCCCAGGCTGGTCTGAAACTTCTGGTTTCAAGCAATCCTTCCACCTCAGCCTCCCCAAGTGCTGGGATTACAGGCATGAGCCACCACACCAAACCCCTAACATTTTTTGCTACCAGTCAAAATCTTCCTTATGCTTTAACACAAGCTCAGGTGCTTCTTCCTCTGTGACACCTTCTCTAATCCTCCCAGGCAGAGTTCAACTCTGCCTACTCTGGGCTCCACCAAGTTTCATATCCCCATTAGAGCCCTCACCACAGTCTTCCTCATTGTGAGAGATATTTGATGTGTATGTGGGACACTCCATAAGACTATGAATATTGTCTTCTTTGGAGAAAGGACTCTTTCAGGCATATTATTATCTCATACAGCAGCTTTGGTAAATGCTCAATAAAAGGTTTCTTGAAAACCTTCATGCTCAGACGGGCAGGGGTTGAAGGAAGGAAAAGGCAGGGAAGCATAATTTGATTATCTTCCTAGAATGCAACTGCTTGAGTATTTGATTGTTAAAATTAGGAACTACAGTTTTTCCACCAAATTAAGCAACATGCCAGGCCAAACGACAATGTGGCTTTAATATACTTTCAGATGATCACACACAGAATATAATCTGTTTCACATGATTGAACATTTCTCAAGCTGGAACAACAGAAAGAAGGAAAAACAAAACCACAACATATCTAAATGAAGAAATATTTCTGCATTTGAATAGGCAAGTTTTCCTCATTTGTGATTATCTGCTCTTTCAGGACTCAAAGCAGCTAAAGTAAAAATCTTGGCACATCTGCCAAGTATGTCAAGAAATCATAGTTTGTGGTAAATGTTTTGAAAACAGTTTTCAGGTATCTGAGGCCTTAGCATTTCTGCTACTTTTGTTTCACCCTGGCCTTAATTGTAAAGTATCTGTCATATTCCTAAGAAGCATGGATTTTTTCCATGTGTTGCTTCCATTTCCATTTAAAGTTCCACGACACAATCCACATTCTCCCATCCTTGACTGAACTAGACTTTTTCTTTTTTATTCAGCTACTCATGCTGGCCCAATTAAGCAAGATTAGTTAATTCTTTGTTGCTATTAATCTTTCCCTCCCAGCATGATTTGAACATTGTGGTTTTTTAATTATTGAGAAAGCCCTGGGAGTCACCAAATACAGATTCATTCATGTGAACAGTAAACAAAGTATGTTTGGATTCACACAAATTTATGACCCTGGAAAGACCTTGAAGAACCAGATGGATTTTAAGCACTGTGTCTCCAAGTTCTACTCTTAAACTGGATATGGTGATTAAGGGCAGACTGTGGTACAGGTGGCCTGGATTCCCATCTAGCCACTGCTACATACAACTGGGTGGCCTTGGGAATTATTTAGTCTCTCTATAAGCCCCAGATACCATCAGTGAAATGAACAAAATAATTGCATCTACTTCAGAAGAATTTTGTGAAGATCAAACAGAATAATATGCTTGGCACACCTTCTGCAAATATTAGTTGCTATTTTTTTAATTAATGAGAGCAACAAGGCTGAAACAAGGTACCATACAAATTCACTGAAAGAAAAAGTGTCCATAGTTTTGGAGATTTGTTAGACTTCTATACCTGCCAAATACAAAGCTAAAATAAATGTGTTGAATTAAATGAAAATATTCAGAACTTTATGTTTAAACAAATAGTTTTCAATACAACATCTGGGAACAAGAGTTATAAAGGAATTGGAAGCAGATAACTTCTAATTATTTTATTCTTATAATGACAACCTTACAAGTAAGGCAATAAACTACCAGGTCAAAACCAGTTTTTTAAGAATCTTTTGTTTTCATTAGAAGCCTAAATTTAATGGGTCCAAAATTCAAATATCCCCTGCCTAGCAACAGTGTATATCATGGTTCAACGCAGAGGTCAGCCCACTCAGAGTAAGGGGCCCAGCTGAAAATGACAAAGGCCACTGGTAACCCAAATTGGACAAAGCAATAAACCTTTGCCTAAGAGAGAATTCACTTAACAGCTGTTATTTTGGGAGGGGTGAGTGGGGTCAGGGTTAAAGAAAAGCAATATTTTTAAGGTAGATGTACTTTACAAAACGTACTTTGCTTTCGGTGTGTTCACTTTGTTTGGTCAAAGTTGGTGGTGAGTTTACATATACCACATGCAATAACCTGTGTTGGTTTTCCTAAGTATTGGGCTAAACTACTTTATTAAATTAAATCTGAATTAGTTTTTCCTTAACTGTCACCCACAGAACATTGTTCCTCAACTATTAATAAATATGCTAGAAGCAAGTATAATAGCAGAAATAAGTTTAAAATAGAGATGTTCACTATGTGTATTTATCAGTACATCCAAAGTTTTACATTAGCACACAAAAAACTCTAACATAGTCTATAGTGGGGCTGGGTACAGTGGCTCACTCCTGTAATCCCAGCACTTTGGGAGGCCGAGGTGGGCAGATCACGAGGTTGCGAGTTCAAGATCAGCCTGACCAACATGGTGAAACCCCGTCTCTACTAAAAATACAAAAATTAGCCAGGCGTGGTGGTGGGTGCCTGTAATCCCAGCTACTCAGGAGACTGAGGCAGGACAATTGCTTGCGCCCAAGAGGCAGAGGTTGCAGTGAGCCAAGATCACGCCCCTACACTTGAGCCTGGCAGACAGAGCAAGACTCTGTCTGAAAACAAAAACAAAAAAAAAGATAATCTATAGTGAAGAAGTCTATTCTGGTTTCCTTAATCCAAGAATTATTTGAAGCCGAAATTCATTTTTCCCAGCATACCTTTTAGCATTTTAGGAAACACAATTTGCAGAATTCCAATGTGGGAATACATTGTTTACATTTGGTTAAGGCTTTTCTTGCAATTCATTGAAAAGCTGTCAGGCTGAAAACTGTCAGGGTTCTACACATTAATAATAATCATCATCATCATGATAATAATTAATGATAACAATAATTAGGGAAAATGCTTCTTCCTCACTCCCTACCTTTTTTCCCATGAGGAGGATTTCTCTTCAATACCTCTGTCCTCTTGTCCCATCCTTGACTCCCTCCTTTGGGGAAGAGCTTTTATTAGGGAGCAGTCATTGGCCAATGTTTCCCAGTAGAATAGAAGTTATGTATCAAAAGTGGAAGCAACAAAAGACATCAAGCCTCTTCTCTTTCCTCTGCATCTGGACCAAGGGTAATTAGTAACCTGAGTTAAGTGCTCCTCTAAAGCAAAATTTCCCTCAGGTAAGCTGTTCCAAGACTGACAATGGGGATAGGCAGTTAGCAAGCCCATTTTGTTGGTCAAATTAAGTTGTGTCTTGCAACCTAGCCCTTATCATTGATAATGGTGATATTTTAGTTATCCATGAGATAATTCTGTTTTAACTGGTTCAGAAATTGGGAAACAAAATGAGGTGTTATTTTGGGCCTCTTTCAAAATCTCAATAGCATGTATCATTAATTCTGCATGATCCTTTTACTGCATTATCTCATTTAATACTCACAACAACCTACAAAGGTAGACACTAGTATATCCTTACTTTAAAAATGAGAAAATTGAAAGAAAGGTTAAGTAACTTACCAGAGGTGACTTACCAGAGATGACTGATTTTGTCATTCATATGACACGCAGATTATTTAATTGTACTCTAATTAGTGCATCTTATAGGTTTTTTTTTTTTTTTTTACTTCTCAATTCCTCCTCTATTGCATATACTGATCGACCAATCTCAGTTATATGGAATGATGAAGATAGAAAACATAACCTTGGTCAATGAGTAAGATATTCTAATAAGGTCTAAATCAGAAATTTCAAATGGACAGCAGCCCACAGATATGTTTCATTTGGCTCCCAAGTTGTTAAAGATTTGTATTAGTTATTAATATAAAATATAAATTTAGAGCTTCTCTCAAAAAATGTAAAGATCTGGGTAGCAATGAGCTGGAGCTGAAGAGCTGTAGTCCTCTTTGGATGGGGCATGTGTGGCACAGTTACCTTGGGCTCCACTGTGCCATTTGGTTTAACTACTTTGCCTTTATGTGCTCTTGTAAACACTCAATTTGCAACCCTGATGCCAGGTAGGTGGCCTCCTACCCCTACCCATTCATTCCTGTGGAACATCAGGGCCATTGCAAGAATTCTGGAGGCTGGATGTCAACGTCTGTGACCAGGCCACTAACTGAATAGTATGTGTCTTGAAGTGCAACAGCTGAGATATGAGTGGCAGCTCTTCAGAGTGGTGCACCATTCAGTGTGGGTGCTCGTTTCAATCCCTTAAGCAAAAATGTTCAAGTTGCACCCTGTAGAGACTTCAGGCAGTGAGAAGAGCAGTTGGCCTGTCAGAGGTCTGTGTTCACTACACACTTGGTCTGGATCTGCTTTAGGTATAGGATATCTGTGTAAATGTTCTTAAATTACGAGCTTCTGGCCAAGTGTGGTGGCTCACACATGTAATCCCAGCACTTTGGGAGGCCGAGGTGGATCACCTGAGGTCAGAAGTTTGAGACCAGCCTGGCCCACATGGTAAGACCCTGGCTCTAGTAAAAATACAAAACTTAGGCAGGCATAGTGGTGCATGCCAGTAATCCCAGCTATTCAGGAGGCTGAGGCAGGAGAATGGCTTGAACTCAGGAGGCGGAGGTTGCAGTGAGCCAAGATCATGCCACTGCATTCCAGCCTGGGTGACAGAGTGAGATTCCATCTCAAAAAAAAAAAATTATGAGCCTCTTGGGCACTAAAAGTGTTGTGAAACTATTGCCCTTGAGCCTTCTATGTTTTCACCTCCAATAGTGACCTTTCTTTCTGTATCAGTGTCTTTTATGTGGTAGTTGCTTAGTAAAAGATTGTTAAATGAGCAAATGAATAGATTGTGAATTCTAGGGGTGGATTATTGTCCCTCCTTTAAGAAATGTTTATTTGATCAAGTTATAAATGCCTCACTGAGGTCTCTTTCCACCGGCTGTTAGGATCTGTTCCCCATTCTCATCCTCATCTCATCACCAGGATGAGCAAAGCCTTTTCCCATTAAGGTTAGGTATTACCTCTTCCAGGGGATTTTACATTCAAAGGATTCTATAATAGTAACATGAAACATCTATCTCCTTTTGTAGGGATATCAAGCATCAGAAAGCAGGTAGAGTCAACATTTGTATTTGTGGGTCAGCCTGAAATCCTTCAGGATACTTTTCTTACTGTAAAATCAGGTTTTATGAACCTGAATTTAAAAGCAAAAAAAAAAAAAAAAAAAAAAAAAAATTGAGTGCAGATTTTCAAAAAACCATGACATATTTAAACATGCACAGCCACCAAATCACAGTATATTAGCTGGAGTTGAAAATAATGTTAGAACAAAATCACCAAATGCAATTTTCTGTCAGGGAGATCATTGCATTGAAATGCCACCTGTGCCTGAATGTTGTAAATACCAATTTGCGGAATGACTGTACAATGTTAAGTATAGTGAATTCTTGAAAAAGTTGATCATTGAAAAGTTAACACTGAATTTTAATAAGAGAAATACTTAAATTGTTCTTTAGTGTAACATAAACCTGTTGGAGAGGCATGCTCTGAGAGTAATGGCAAAGTAACACCATTTTTTTTTAAATTGTACTTTAAGTTCTGTGATACCTGTGCAGAATGTGCAGGTTTGTTACATAGGTATACATGTGCCATGGTGGTTTGCTGCAACTATCAACCCGTCATCTAGGTTTTAAGCCCTGCATGCATTAGGTATTTGTCCTAATGCTCTCCCTCCCCTTGCCCTGGCCCCCGAACAGGCCCTTGAGTGTGATGTTCCCCTCGCTGTGTCCATGTGTTCTCATTGTTCAACTCCCACTTATGAGTGACAACATGTAGCACTTGGTTTTCTGTTCCTGTATTAATTTGCTGAGAATGATGGTTTCCTGCTTCATCCATGTCCCTGCAAAGGACACGAACTCATCCTCTTTTATGGCTGCATAGTATTCCATGATGGCAAAGTAACACCTTTTTAAATGTGTACTTTCTGATTAGCAATGTTCACTCTCATTTTATTAGAATCGGCTTACATTTATTATGTGATTGGGCTGAAAGTTTATATGCAAATATTTAATAGTCACGTGATCAGAAATGCCTCCTAAGCTGCCAAAGGTTCTGAAATAATCTAAGTAACTCAAACCAGAAAGATTTTTTATCTTGGGATTTCTTAAAGAATGTGCCATTCAGGACATTCAAATATTCAGTGAATAGACTTTCTCCAATGTTACTACTTACTGATAGTCATTTTAAAGTTGGAAATAGGCTGGGTGCAGCAGCTCACACCTGTAATTCCAGAACTTTGGGAGGCTGAGGCAGGAGAATAGCTTGAGCTCAGGAGTTGAAGGCCAGCCTGGGAAACATGGTGAGACACAGTCTCTACAAAAAAATTTAAAACTCATCTGTAGTCCCAGATGCTCAGGAGGCTGAGATGGGAGGCCTGCTTGAGCCCAGGAGTTTGAGACCTCCTCTCTCGACAAAAAAATAAATAAATAAATAACAATTAGCCAGGCATTGTGGTGTGCACCTGTAGTTCCAGCTACTCAGGAGGTTGAGGCAGAAGGATTGCCTGAGCCTGGGACATTGAGCCTGCAGTGAACTATGACTGGGTGATTACACTCACCTGGGAAACAGTGAAACCCCATCTTTAAATTTAAAAAAAAAAATTATTAAATAAAGTTGAAAATATCATAATAGTAATTAACACAAACATGGGGTCTGAATAGCATTATTTTAAAGTGCACTAGACTTGGACAGCTATAGAAAAACAGCTGGGCAGGTCCTAAAGGTTAAAGGCCCGGGAAATTCAAAGAAATTTGTTATTCCATCTTCCTTTAATAGAGGGGAAATCAGCCTCAAATAAGCATTCAGCTAGGGATCTAATTAGACTATACTGAGCACTGGCTCTTGAAGAGAGCATAGGAAGAGTGTTCCCATCACCAGGTAGCCCCCTACTTACAGTCAGGGCAGACATTAGCTAACCCAAACAGCCTTTCCAACACTCTTCTCACTTCCTGCTTCTACTACAGAGGCTGGCAAAGCTAAATACTCACTTTCTCGACCCACCCCACCTTGCATTTAGGAACGGCCAAGTGACACAGTTTAGACCAATGAGGCAACAGAAAGTGTTGTGTAGGATTTGGGCAAAGAGATTTTTTAATATCTTTTTCTTATAAAAGCAATGGTTGCACCCATTTTCTCCTTTTCATCTCCCTTGTCTGGGACTTTGGAAGCAATTTTGTGACTTTGAATCTCCTAAGCAATGCCAGAGGCTCCTTCCTTGTGGTTACCGCACTGAGAAAATGTTTATCTGCAGCCAAAATACATGGTTGAAGAATAGTAACACCTTTTCTTTGTGGGTTTTAGCCTATTTGAAATAACATTTCAGTAGATGGATTTCTCTGTCTCAGGGAAAAATAAAATAGTCTTTCAACACACTGCTTGAGGTAGCATGGCTGGTCCACCTCTCACCCTGGAAAAATGCATCTGAAGGTCCCTGCAGTTCATACATCACACAGTCTTCTTCAGGAGTTTTCCTCTTGTGGTTAGTGTGTGATTTCCTATAGTTCCCTTCACTTTCACCTGAACAAAATGTTATTATGATTTATGACACTATTCATCTAAGATCTGCCCATTCTTACTTTTTCACAGAGGCTTTATAATTTTTTTTATATATTATATAGGAAATATAGTCATCTGGTTCATAATGAAACAGTACAGAAATTAATACAGTAAAAAGTCTTCTTCTCATTGTTAGGTCCAAGTGTTAAAAAATATTGTCAGATATTCCTCTTTTCAGTGAAACTATTAGCCACATGGTAATTGCAAAACAAAGAAAAAAATGTCTCAAGCCTACCAATCCCTGAATCTAATTTGATCCCCTTATTTTCAACCACTTTATTAGTTTTTTATTTATCACAGAGATTTTTTTTTAGTTTGAAGATGTTTATTTTGAAAAATACACTTGTTCATATGTATGCATCTTTATATCTAGTAGCTAGTCAGTATTTATTCTTTATTGTCATATCTTGTATGTTCATAGTATCTAGTTGACATCAATTCTCTTTTAGACCTCATGCCCAACACTTCTTTTCTTTTTTTTTTTAACTTCCAACTTATATCTTAAGTTCAGGGGTACACGTGCAGGATATGCAGATTTGTTACATAGGTAAACGTATCACAGAGATTTTAAATTCAAATACAAGATAATGTGAATGTGTGCTCTCCCCTCTTTCCTACACAAAGGTTAGCCTACACATGTTGCTTTGAACTTGGCTTTCTTTGTGTAACCATATATCTTGGAGCCATTCCATATCCGTGCATGGTGTCCACATGTTTCTAGTGGCAAAGTAGTACTCCCTTTCTTGAAGGTCCGTGAGCTACTTAACCTGTCTTCTGTCTTCTTTTGCTGGATACTTGGAGCTTTTCCAACAAACACTGCTATAACAACCTCATACATACATCATCTTGCACAAGGGAAGGAATAGCCATAGGATAAATACCCAGAAGTGACCTTGCTAAGTCAAAGGGTAAATGCAGTTGTGTTACCAGAAAGGGGTCCCGATCCAGACACCAAAGTGTTCTTGGTTCTTGTACAAGAAAGAATTCAAGGCAAATTCAGAGCAAAGTGAAAGCAAGTTTATTAAGAAAATAAAAGAATAAAAGAATGACTACCCCATAGGCAGAGCAGCCCCCAGGGCAGCAGATTGCCCATTTTTATGGTTATTTCTCAATTGTATGCTAAAAGTGTGGATTATTCATGTCTCCTCCTTTTAGACCATATAGGGTAACTTCCTCAGGTTGCCGTGGCATTTGTAAATTGTCATATCGCTGGTGGGAGTGTAGCAGTGAGGACGACCAGAGGTCGCTTTGGTTGCTATCTTGGTTTTGGTGGGTTTTAGCCAGCATCTTTACTGCAACCTGTTTTATCGGCAAGGTCTTTATGACCTGTATCTTGTATTGACTTCCTGTGTCATCCCGTGACTTAGTATGCCTAACGGTCTGGGAATGCAGTTCAGCAGGTCTTAGCCTAATTTTACGTAGCCCCTATTCAAGATGGCATTGCCCTGGTTCAAACGCTTCTGACAGTTGTAATTTTGATCATTGGTGTCAAATTGCTCTCCACAGGAGTTGTTCCAATTTATATTCCCACAAGCAACATATAAATGTACCTGAAGGGAAACTTTTAGATTTTACCAATTCACTATTTGAGAGATGGTATCTTGATATAGTTTTAATATGGATTTATTTTATTATGAGGAATAAACATTTTTAATGTAATTTCATTTCATTTTACATTCTGGGATACATGTGCAGTACATGCAAGTTTTTTTATTATTATTACACTTTAAGTTCTAGGGTACATGTGCACAACGTGCAGGTTTGTTACATATGTATACATCTGCCATGTTGGTGTGCTGCACCCATTAACTCATCATTTACATTAGGTGTATCTCCTAATGCTATCCCTCCCCCCTTCCCCTACCCCACAACAGGCCCCAGTATGTAATGTTCCCCTTCCTGTGTCCAAGTGTTCTCATTGTTCAATTCCTACCTGTGAGTGAGAATATGTGGTGTTTGGTTTCCTATTCTTGTGATAGTTTGCTGAGAATGATGGTTTCCAGCTGCATTCATGTCCCTACAAAGGACACAAACTCATCCTTTTTTATGGCTGCATAGTATTCCATGGTGTATATGTGCCACGTTTCCTTAATCCAGTCTGACATTGATGGACATTTGGGTTGGTTCCAAGTCTTTGCTATTGTGAATAGTGCCACAATAAACATACGTGTGCATGTGTCTTTATAGCAGCATGATTTATAATCCTTTGGATATACACCCAGCAATGGGATGGCTAGGTCAAATGGTATTACTAGTTCTAGATCCTTTAGGAATTGCCACACTGTCTTCCACAATGGTTGAACTAGTTTACAATCCCACCAACAGTGTAAAGGTGTTCCTATTTCTCCATATCCTCTCCAGCACCTGTTGTTTCCTGACTTTTTAATGATCACCATTCTAACTGGTATGAGATGGTATCTCATTGTGGTTTTGATTTGCATTTCTCTGAAGGTGAGTGATGATGAGCATTTTTTCTTGTGTCTGTTGGTGGAATAAATACCTTATTTTGAGAAGTCTCTGTTCATATCCTTTGCCCACTTTTTGATGGGGTTGTTTGTTTTTTTCTTGTAAATTTGTTTGAGTTCTTTGTAGGTTCTAGATATTAGCCCTTTGTCACATTAGTAGATTGCAAATATTTTCTCCCATTCTGTAGGTTGCCTGTTCACTCTGATGGTAGTTTCTTTTGCTGTACAAAAGCTCTTTAGCTCTTTAGTTTAATTAGATCCCATTTGTCAATTTTGACTTTTGTTGCTATTGCTTTTGGTGTTTTAGACATGAAGTTCTTGCCCATGCCTAAGGACATGCAGGTTTGTTACATAGGTAAACGTGTGCCATGGTGTTTTGCTGCACCTATCAACCCATCACTTAGGTGTTAAGCCCCACATTCATTAGCTATTTATCCTGATGCTCTTCCTCTGCTGTCTCCCACAACAGGCCCCAGTGTGTGATGTTCCCCTCCCTGTGTCCATGTGTTCCCATTGTTCAGCTCCCACTTACTAGTGAGAACATGTGGTGTTTGGTTTTCTGTTCCCATGTTAGTTTGTTGAGGATAATGACTTTCAGTTCCATTCATGTCCCTGCAGAGGACATGAGCCCATTCCTTTTTATGGCTGCGTAGTATTCCACGGTGGTTATGTACCACATTTTCTTTATCCAGTCTACCATTAATGGGCATTTTGGTTGATTCCATGTCTCTGCTATTGTGAACAGTGCTGCAATGAGCATATGCATGCTCATATCTTTATAATATAGAATTATTTATATTTCTCTGGGTATATATCCATATTGGGATGGGTGAATCAAATGCTATTTCTGGTTCTAGGTCTTTGAGGAATCACCACACTGTCTTCCACAATGGTTAAATTAATTTACATTCCCACCAACAGTGTAAAAGCATTCCTATTTCTTCACAGCCTCACCAAATCTGTTTCTTGATTTTTTAATAATCACCCTTCTGACTGGCATGAGATGGTATCTCATTGTGGTTTTGATTTACATTTATCTAATAATCAGTGATGTTAAGCTTTTCATCACATGTTTTTTGGCTGCATAAATGTCATCTTTGGAGACGTGTCTGTTCATGTCCTTTGCCTAGTTTTTAATGGGATTGTTTGTTTTGTTTTGTTTTGTTTTCCTTGTAAATTTATTTAACTTCCTTATAGATTCTGCATATTAGACCTTTGTCAGATGAATAGATTGAAAAAATTTTCTCCCATTCTGTAGATTGTCTGTTCACTCTGATGAGAGTTTCTTTTATCGTGAGAAACTCTTGAGTTTAATTAGATCCTGTTTGTCAATTTTTGCTTTGTTGCAATTGCTTTTGACACTTTCATCATGAAATCTTTGCCATGCCTATGGGAACTACAATTCAAGATGAGATCTGGGTAGGGACACAGCCAAACCATATCAAATGGGGAAAGGATTTCCTATTCCACAAATAGTGCTGGGAGAACAGGCTAGCCATATGCAGGACACTGAAACTAAACCACTTCCTTATTCTTATACAAAAATTAACTCAAGATCGATTAAAGACTTAACATGTAAAACCCCCAAAAATCCTAGAAGAATATCTAGACAATACCATTCCGGACATAGGCAAGGGAAAGATTTATCAGAGATCAGACGGCTGTCTTATTTCTGAGAACTCTATTCTGTTCCATTGGTCTGTGTGTCTGTTTTGTACCAGTACCATGCTGTTTTGGTAACTGTGGCCTTGTAGTATAGTTTGAAGTCAGGTAGCGTGATGTCTCCAGCTTTGTTCTTTTGGCTTAGGATTGTCTTGGCAATTCAAGGTCTTTTTTGGTTCCATATGAACTTTAAAGCAGTTTTTTCCAATTCTGTGAAGAAAGTCATTGGTAGCTTAATGGGGATGGCATTGAATCTATAAATTACCTTGGGCAGTATGGCCATTTTCACAATATTTATTCTTCCTATCCAAGAGCATGGAATGTTTTCTATTTGTTAGTGTCCTCTCTTATTTCCTTGAGCAGTGGTTTGTAGTTCTTGTTGAAGAGATCCTTCACTTCCCTTGTTAGCTGTATTCCTAGGTACTTTATTCTCTTTGTAGGAATTCTGAATGGGAGTTCCTTCACGATTTGGTTTTCTGCTTGCCTGTTGCTGGTGTATAGAAATGCTTGTGATTTTTGCACATTGATTTTGTATCTTGAGATTTTGCTGAAGTTGCTTATCAGCTTAAGAAGCTTTTGGACTGAGATGATGAGGTTTTCTAGATACAGGATCACGTCATTTGAAAACAGAGACAGTTTGACTTCCTCTCTTCCTATTTGAATATGCTTTATTTCTTTCTCTTGCCTTATTGCTCTGACCAGAATTTCCAATAGTATGTTGAATAGGAGTGGTGAGAGAGAGCATCTTTGTCTTGTGCTGGTTTTCAAGGGGAATGCTTCCAGCTTTTGCCCATTCAGTATGCTATTGGCTATGGGTTTGTCATAAATGGCTCTGTGACTTTGAGTTATGATCCTTCAATACCTAGTTTATTCAGCGTTTTTAACATGAAGAGGTGTTGAATTTTATCGCAAGCCTTTTCAGTGCCTATTGAGATAATATGTGATTTTTGTCTTTAGTTCTGTTTATGTGATGAATTACATTTCTTGATTTGTGTATATTGAACCAGTCTTGCATCCTGGGGATGAAACTTACTTGATTGTAGTGGATAAGCAGTTTTTTTGTTTGTTTGTCGTGTGTGTGTGTGTGTGTGTGTGTGTGTGTGTGTGTGTTGCTGAATTTGGTTGGCCAGTAGTATTTTATTATTTTATTGAGGATTTTTGCATCGGTGTTCATCAGGGATATTGACCTGAAGTTTTCTTTTTTATTGTGTCTCTGCCAGGTTTTGGTATCAGGATGATGCCGGCCTCATAGGATGAGTTATGGAGAAGTCCCTCCTTTTCAATTGTTTGGAATAGTTTCAGAAGGAATGGAACCAGCTCCTCTTTGTACCTCTGAAATAATTCAACTGTAAACCTATCTGGTCCTGGTCATTTTTTTGGTTAGTAGGCTATATATTACTGCCTCCTTTTCAGAACTTGTTATTGGTGTATTCAGTGATTCATCTTCTTCCTGGTTCAGTCTTGGGAGGGTGTATATGTCCAGGAATGTATCCTTTTCTTCTAGCTTTCCTACTTCAATTGCATAGGGGTATTTATAGTATTCTCTAATGGTTGTTTGTATTTCTGAGGGATCAGTGGTGATATCTCCTTTATCACTTTTCATTGTGTCTATTTGATTCTTCTCTCTTTTCTTCTTTATTCGTCTAAATAATTAATAAAATTAATAATTTATTTTATTAATTTTTCCAAAAAACTGTCTCCTGGATTCATTGACTTTTTTTTTTTTTTTTTTTTTTTTTGGAGGATTTTTGTGTCTCTATCTCCTTCAGTTATGCTCTGATCATGGTTATTTCTTGTCTTCTGCTAGCTTTGGGATTTGTTTGCTCTTGGTTCTCTAGTTCCTTTATTAATAGTTGTGATATTAGGGTGTCAATTTGTTATTTGTCTAGTTTTTTGATGTGGACATTTAGTGCTATAAATTAACTCTGCTTTAGCTGCATCCCAGAGATTCTGGTTTTGAGTGAGTTTCTTAATCTTGAATTCTAATTTGTGCTGTGGTCTGAGAAACTGTTATGATTTCAGCTCTTTTGCATTTGCTGAGGAGTGTTTTCCTTCTAATTATGTGATTGATTTTAGAGTAAGTGCCATGTGATGCCAAGAATAATGTATATCTATTGTTTTGTGGTGGTGAGTTTTGTAGATATATATGAGGTCCACTTAATCCAGAGCTGAGTTCAAGTCCTGAATATCCTTGTTAATTTTCTGTCTTGATGATCTGTCTAATATTGACAGTGGGGCCTTACACGCTCCCCCTATTATTGAGTGGGAGCCTAAGCCTCTTTCTAAGTCTCTAAGAACTTGTTTTATGAATCCAGGCACCCCTGTATTGGGTACATATATATTTAGGATAGTTAGCTCTTCTTGTTAAATTAATCCCTTTATCTTTATGTAATGCCCTTCTTTGTCTTTTTTGATCTTTGTTGGTTTAAAGTCTGTTTAATCAGAAACTAGGAGCACAACCCCTGCTTTTTTTCTGCTTTCCATTTGCTTGGTGGATTTTCCTCAATCCCTTTATTTTGAGCCTATGTGTGTTGTTGCATATGAGATGGGTCTCTTGAATACAGCACACTGATGGGTCTTAACTCTATCCAGCTTGCCATTCTGTGTCTTTTAATTGGAGCATTTAGCCTATTTACATTTAAGGTTAATATTACTTGTGAATTTCATTCTGTCATCATGATGCTGGCTGTTTATTTTGCAGACGTGTTGATGTAGTTGCTTCACAGTGTCATTGGTGTTTATACTTCAGTGTGTTTTTGCAGTGGCTGGTAATGGTTTTTCCTTTCCACATTTAGTGCCTTCAGGAGCTCTTGCAAGGCAGGCCTGGTGGTGATGAATTCCCTCAGCATTTGCTTGCCTGAAAAGGATTTTATTTCTCCTTCACTTATAAAGCTTAGTTTGCCTGGATATAAAATTCTAGGTTGAAAATTCTTTTCTTTAAGAACGTGTTGAATATTGGCCCCCAAACCCTTCTGGCTTGTGGAGTTTCCACTGAGAGGTCTGCTGCTAGTGTGATGGGCTTCCCTTTGTAGGTGACCTGGCCTTTTTCTCTGGCTGCCCATAACATTTTTCTCTTCATTTCTACCTTGGAGAATCTGATGATTGTTTGTCTTGGGGTTGATCTTCTCATGGTGTATCTTACTGGGGTTCTCTGGACTTCCTGAATTTGAATATTGCCCTGTCTTGTTAGCTTTGGAAGTTCTCCTGGATGATATCCTGAAGTTAATTTTCCAACTTGGTTCCATTCTTCCTGTCTTCCTGTCTCTTTCAGGTACCCCAATCAGTCATAGATTCAGTCTTTTTACATAATCTCATAGTCCTTGGAGGTTTTGTTCATTACTTTTTCCTATTTTTTCTCTAATCTTGTCTGCCTTTCTTATTTCAGCAAGATAGTCTTCAAACTCTGAAATTCTTTCCTCTGCCTGATCTATGGAGTTATTGATACTTGTGGTTGCATTGGGAAGTTCTTGTGTTATGTTTTTCTGCTCCATCAGGTAATTTATGTTTCTCTCTAAACTGGTTAACAGTTCCTGTAATGTTTTATCATGGTTCTTAGCGTCTTTGCATTGGGTTAGAACAAGTTCTTTTAGCTCAGCAAAGTTCATTATTACCCACTTTCTGAAGCCTACTACTTCTGTCAATTAATCGTTTTCAGCCTCCACCCAGTTATATGCCCCTGCTGGAGAGATGTTGTGATCATTTGAAGGAAAAGAGGCACTCTGGCTTTTTGAGTTTTCAGCATTTTTTTTTTGTTGTTGTTGATTCTTTTCTATCATTGTGAGTTTACCCAGCTTCGATCTTTGAGGCTGCTGACCTTTGGATGGAGTTTTTGTGGGGATTATTTTGTTGATGCTGTTGCTGCTTTCTGTTTGTTTTACTTTTAAGTCGGGGCCCTCTTCCCTAGGACTGCTGCGGTTTGCTGGGGGTCCACTCCAGACCATATTCACCTGGCTCCCTCCTGCACCTGGAGGTGTCACCAGTAGAGACTGCAGAACAACAAAGAGGGCTGCCTGCTTTTCCTCTGGGATCTCTGTCCCAGAGCAGCACCAACCTGATGACAGCAGGAATGCTCCTGTATAAGGTGTCTGGCATTCCCTGTTGGGGGACTCTCACCCAGTCAGGAGGCACAGGATCTAGAACTTGCTTAATGAAGCACTCTGGCTGCCCCTTGGCAGAGAGAGTGACGAGCTGCACGGGGGGCAATTCCACTTGTCTGAACTGCCTGGATTCTCCAGAACCAGTAGGGGGAAAAACTAAGCTTGCTGATCCAGGGAGACTGCAGCTTCTCCTTTTCCCAGGTGCTCAGTCCCAGGGAGATCAGAATTCTGTCCCTAAAATTCTGGCTGGAATTGCTGAAACTCCTGCAGGGAGGCCCTGCCTAGTGAGGAGGGATGGGTCAGGGTCTGGCCTAAAGAGGTAGTCTGGCCATGATCTGCCACAGCTGCTGTGCTGCACTGTGAGGAATTCCTCCTGGTTCTAAACCACCCAGTATCCCTGGGACCGACAGGCAAGAAATGGCAGAGTGGAGTTGCAATGATGGCTGCCGCCCCTCCCCTGGGGAGTTCAGTTGTCTTAAGCAGCAGGCAGACACAGTGATGATGGCGGCCCCTGCCCCCGGGACCTCAGTAGTCTTAGGCAGTCTCCAACCAAGTGGCCACTAAGAATCTGCACAGCTCTGGGCTGGGGACCCAAGACCCTGGTGGCATGGGCTCACGAGGGGGATCTCCTGATCTGCGAGTTGCACAGATATGTGGGAAAAGCATGGTTTCCCCGGCAGGGTAGCATGATCACTTACCACCTCCCTTGGCTGGGGGTGGGAGTTCCCTTGTTCCGTGCGACTCCTAGGTGGACCGTGGCACCACCCTGCTTTTCCTCACTCTTCATGGCTTATGCCAACTGCCTAGTCAGTCGCAGTGAGAGAACCTTGATACCTCAATTGTCAACGCAGGATTCACTCGCCTTTTTCCTTCTTCTCAGTGGGCACTTCCAACCACAGCTGTTTCTGGTCGGTCATCTTGGCATCTCCCTGAATAAACATCTTTTCATATATTTTAGGGGCCATTTATATTTATTTTTTCTATATCTGTTCATTTATTTGGTCAAGTTTTAAAAATTGTATCTACTTTTTAATATAAAGAAACTCTATACACATTAGGGATATTAATTCTCATTTATAAATAAACAGGATTTTTCCCCAGTTTGTTCTTTGTTTTTTAAACATATTTCTGGTGAGGTTTTTTTTGTGGGGTTGGGGGGTCATACAGAGATTTTTGGTTTTTACTTAATCTTTTATGGCATCTGAAATTTGAGTCATGGAAAGACCTTTCTTGTTCAAATCTTATAACTTATTCAATGTTCTTTCAGTAATCATATGGTTTCATTTTTTATACTTAAATATTTGATCCATTTAAAATGTATACTATTAGACAATGTGAGAGATTAAACTTATTTTTTTTCCAGTTAGCTACACAATTATATCGATACCTATTAATGAGAAATCCATATTTTTAGGGTCTTTACGTCTGAACTTTAAAAGTCTGGCTAAATGTAGTGGAGTTTCATTATTTTCTAAGTTAAAATTCATAAAAGAAAGGAGTTAGGTACCTATTGGTTTGTACACAATCCACTTAAAGACAAGAATGAAAAATTTAATTTTGCTCTTGAGATCCTATCTTTAAATAAATAGACTGGAATTGGTATAGAAAGTCATGCAAGAAAAATGTTAGATTATGTTAAAGGAATATTGCTGTGGCTTTTTATTATTTTCCTTTTACAGATTTAAGGCCAGTGATTAGCAAAGATTATACATGGGACTCAAAGGAAAATGATGTATTTAATTATAAGTGAATGAACAATCTAAAATGTAATTTGATACAATTCTGGCTCAGTGACATTTCCAGACCCCACCTTTAATCTAATGAATCAAAATATTAGGAGCTGGGACTAGGGTATCTATTTTTATAACAAGTTCTCAGATGGTAGTAATAAAGGCAGCCCACATATCTAGGAACCTCTGACTTCTGGCCTGAAAAAAGAAAGATCAGAAGCCAAGTTTAGAACTACAGGGGCTAGAAGAAATGTGAAAACATGATCCAGCCCAATCCATTGTCTTTATTCTAATTGAAAGAGATAAATGTGTCTCGTATCCAAAAGTCTCAGTAATCCACAAATGCCATCACAAGCTCAAAGTCATCATCAGCCCAACAAGCTTAAAATACAAGCGATTATTTGCTCAGATTTCTTCAACTGGGACAGAACTTGGTGAGAAGGACTCATTTTTGTTCCACATGGTATTGATTGGGAACATTTATGCAACTCCTATTGGGATTAGAAAGCCCAAGCTGACCTCTCTCCATGTGGCTTCATCATTCAACAGTCCAGCCCAATCTTCTTCCACGGTGGCTGGATACCAAGAGCGAGTACTCCAAGAAGGAGTAAAGGAGAGCTTTACTCTCAAGAGCTTGGACTGGAACTGGCAAGGCTTCACTTCCATCACATTCTATTAGTTAAAACAAATCATAAGGCCGGCCCAGATTCAAGAGGAGAAAGAATCCCCACCTCTTCAAAAGCTCTGTGGCCATAATAATTTATTAATGGCCTTCCTTTAAAGTTGGGCCACTATCCCCTTCTTTAAACACCAGCCTCCATACACTATATTCTCTCAAGACAAGCCTACTGTGATTTCTTGATGGATCTAAACTTGCAAAACAAGGATTTCCAGGCCTTGAAAGACAAAAACCTGCTAATGCAATCTGCCTGCCTTCCTCTAAGCAAGGGAGCCTGCAATTCCAGACAGAGGCTTCTTATGAGAGAGAAGTGTCCTTTAGGAAATGAGAAAACAGCAGAAAAAGTCAAGAAATTTATTTCAATAACTTCCCCAGTTATGGTCACATTCATTTTTAAATTTAGTCTCCTTCGAATTCTCTTTTGTAATTTGGTACAGATCTAGGAAAACAAAACCTAATGTTTATAAAGTCATATTTTGATAGGTTCAACCTCGTTGATATTCAAACAGACTCTATCATACCTTTTAAAAACAGCATAAAAATAATTGAGTTGGCCCTTAACTCCTCCCCTTCTTAGTGTTTAAGAAAAATGTATGGGTAGTCATTAGCACAGAAATTTAGCTCAAAATAGCTCAAGCAAAAAGGAAATTCTTGGTTCCTAACTCTGGGAAGTTAGGGTTAGGTCTGATTTCAAGTGTAGCTGGATATAGGTGTTCAAACATTGCCATCGCAGCCCTTTGTTTCCTTTCTCTGGGCTGTAGTTGTCAATCAGCTGATTTCATTCACTCCTGCATGAGAGGAGCTTCCTCTATATAACTGGAAAGCTAGTTGCCAGCAGCCTAACATCATTTTCTTCAAGCTTAGCTACTCCCGGGAAAAAATAACTTCTCTTCCCAGCCTAATAACACTCCCAAGGAAGTCTTTAATTTTACAATTTAGGTGGCATGTTCACCTTTGGAGGGTAGTGTAGTAGAGAGAATAGTGACTCCCTGAAGATGTCCACATTCTAATCTCTACAACCTATGAATTTGTTAGTTTACACAGCAGAAGGGACTTTGCAGATGTGATTAAATTAAAGAACTTGAGATGGGAAGATTATCTTGGATTATCCAGGTGGATCCAATATAGTCACAAGGGTCCTTATGAGAAAAATGCAGGAGACGTCAAAAAGAGGAGGTGACATGATAACGGAAATAGAGACAGAGATTGTAGTGATGTACTTTGAAGATGAAAGAAGGAGGCCCAAGCCAAGGATACAGATGGTCTGTAGAAGCAGGAAAAGCCAAGGAAACATATTCTCTGCTACAGCCTCCCGAAGAGACCAGCTGACACCTAGAGTTTAGCCCAGTGAAGCTGATTTTAGACTCCAGCCTCTAGAACTATAAAAGAATACATTTTTATTTTCTTAAGTCACTAAGTTTGTGGTGATTTGTTACAGCAACATAAAACTAATCAAGTGGTTTCCTGCTTTGGCTCAGTTTAGTTTTCAAACTTTGATCTCTAGTCAAGGAAGAGGGTAGAGTTGGCCAGCGATGGTGGAAGTAAGAGTACATGATTGATGGTATAGCCAAGACCCAGAAATTCAGACCACATAAAATCTCTCCACAGTGAAATTCCTTTGTCGTAAGAGGAAGTAAATAGGAAAGAAGGCTTAATAAATAAAATTAACAAGGAAGCAACTCCACAAACAATAATTACTGTAGTCTAATGCTGCTCAAAAGTAAAAATGCTGAATCAGGTGGAAGAGAAGAAGTAAGCAAGGAAAGGACATTAGGGCTTACAATTGGGCTGAATAGTCAATAATCCATACCTGCAACAGCAAATATTTTCCAGCTCTAATATCCTGAAAGACAGAGAATTGTGAAGATAAGCACATGTCTTAGAAACAGTAATATCTAGACTCAAATCTACTATTAAGAGCTGGTAGTTTTATCTTGGTTTTCGACAACAAAGTGAAAGGGCTGGTTCTTCATAAACTCTTCCACAAATAATCCCTAGTGTCATAGAAGAGAAGAAGTAAATGAATGGACGCAGAGAATCTGGGAGCTACACAAGGAACCCTATACCCATGAAAATTTTCTTCATTTAAAATTCAGGCAATTTGTTTTAATATAAAAATAATATATTAAAGTCCTGCAAGTTAAATTATTTTTTTCTATTCTCAAATATTTGAGTTAATTGATGCTCCAGAAAAGTTTACCAGTTTTACTCTAGCTTCAGATATTCTGATTTCTATGACTTATGTTGCATGCATACCCCAATTATGGTACTAGGATCGGGTCCCTGCTAGACTTCCAGTTCTAAGACTATCATCATAGGTCTGCTGTCCCCATTGTCACTCACTTGGCACATGAGATGGGAGAAGCATTATCAGCAACAGTAAGAGCTTAATTGTGTTGATGAAGAAGCTGCTGCCAGGCTTCCATCAGAAGATACTTCAGAGCAACACAAAAGGAGTGCTGAAGATTTTGTGGTTTTAAAATATGCCTGCAGCTTCTTTGACACTCCTCCCATTAAGTTCTGGTGTTCTATAGCACTGGAGGATAACTATAGTTAACATATATTTTATATAGTTTCAAATAGAGAGATGGAGGATATTGAATGCTACCAACACAAAGAAATGATAAATGTTTGAGATGATGGAAATGCTAATTACCCTGATATGATCACTGCACATTGCATGTATCAAAACATCTCTATGTACCCCACAAACATGTATAATTATTTGTGTCAATTTTAAAAAAATGGAAAAAAGTATATTCTATGTCTCCTTCCACCAAAACAGAGCATTTTTGTAAGAAACTTTATAAGAAACTGTGAAACTTCTGAAGTTAAGTTGGAAAAGGCAATACAGCTTCCACCTGGCTCTCTCCTTCTTGGGATGCTTGCCTATGGTACCCAGCTGCCATAGTGTGAGGAAATCCAAGCCACATGAAGAGGTAGCATTATAATGTTCTAGCTAATGCCCCCCACTAAGATTACTGCTAATAGCCAGCATTCACTGCCAGATATGTAAGCGAGGAAGCCTTTGAGAGGATTCCAGTAGTGGTAATTGTTGAGAAAGCCTTTGAGATGACTCCAGACCCAGTCACTGCCTGATTACACCCACAGAGAGACCTTGAGCAAGAACAGCTTAACTTAGTCCAGTCGGCTTACAAAGCCAAGAGAGGTAATAATAAATTGTTGTTGTTTTACACCACTAAGTTTATGCAGCAATAGCTATCCAAAACAAGGGTAATATCTGTAGGACTGAATCACTGGATAGGGAAAAGGATGCAATATGCAGTTCAGGTAACATAACCTTCACGTGTCCAGGGCCCAGATTTTACCACAGCACCTCTGATGCCACATTTCATGTTGGATTGCATTGTGACTGTTTACTTCTCCACCCCCTGTCTGGAAGATGGTAAATATGTTATAAATGTATAGGGGAAATGGAGTGAGAAGATGGCAGAGGCTGGGATATGACCCCAAATCATGAGAACAACAATCCCAGGTATCTACTAAAATCTTTTATAGTTGAATTTGATGAACAGCTCCAAGTAGTGCAATGTGGCCTGGAGGTGCTGGTGGTGATGCCATTTCTCACATTGGGATATAGGAAACAATCAACATATATATATATATACACACACACACACATAGATATACGATCTAGACACAAATGGATCTAATGCAATCTAAAATAAAATTTTATATTAAACATAAATGTATCTTGGAGAAGGCAAAATGACCACTAATTTTTAAGAAACAGACGAAAAATATTCATCCTCGCAGTGGCATCATACTAAATCCCTGGCACCTCAGAGGTAGGTATGCACTCTCCTCAGCGGTGAAGAGTGCAGAGTATAAGAAATCTTCATTTGGGAGGGATAACATTAGGAGAAATACCTAATGTAAATGATGAGTTGATGGGTGCAGCAAACCAACATGGCATATGTGTACCTATGTAACAAACCTGCATGTTGTGCACGTGTACCCTAGAATTTAAAGTATAATAAAGAAAAAGAAAGAAATTTTTATTTAAAATATTAACAAAAATGTTTTTGTTATAATGTCTTCCTGTATCACAGGTCAAAAATTGGTAGCCTAAGGCCTAATCTGCAGATGTGTCTTATATGAACCACAGAGTAATTTGTTTCATTACAACTTGAATTGGTGGCCAATATTTAAGACTTAGGGGTTTCATTTGCTATGTTGACTTTCTGACTTCTGGTGAAAAAAAAAACTGAAAGAGCTGGCATCCTTGAGACCACATCCTCATGTGACCACAACAGCTGGTGCAGGCTTCTACTTCCCCATTCGGATTAAAGACCTGGTCCCAGTAGTCCTGTCCACACCACCAACCAGACCCGTGGCCTACTTCCGTTGTCCATGCTACCTGCCTGCCTGGCCCTAGGAAATATTGGAATGTGTGCCCCTGTTCCAGACTGACATTGAATCACTTGGATCATTTTCCGGTATTTAACACTGTCTTCTCTAACTTCAATGTTTCAAATTTTCAAGACACCAGCCTTCACAGTCAGATCCAGAAATTGAGTCTTATCTGACCAAGTCACAAATCACAGAACCACAGAGCTGGAATGGACTCACCTTTCTGATCACGGTGTAGGAGTCTGAAGGCTGCCACAGAATCACAGGGATCAGAAAGAGCCCCAAGTTCACCTGACTTACACTTGAGGAAAGAATCAGGATTAAAATACACATCTTCCCCAAATACAGAGTCCAAGGAAAATCAGGCAAAGAGAGAATACAAGAAGGTTAGACCAGGTTATTTTAGAGCATGCCCTCCTATCACAGGACACAGACTCCATCCCACAGTTGGGAAAGGGGAAGAGACGATCCCAAATGTCTTTAGATTCTGGCAAGAATAAGTGGGCGTAGCCTCTTCACTAGGACAAGCCAGAAAATGGATCCCAAATTTCCATAGCACTCTGTGTGTGTGGTTGTCACTGTATCCACCTCAGGGGCTGTGAACATTCACCATGAGTCATGGTTTTGTTTTCTGGGCTTGGTAGCCTGTGGTCTGGCAGGAATCGAGGTCTGTGATTTTGCAACAGCTGTTCATGTCACCTGGAAAGGCAACTGAGCAAGCAATGGGATAATTTTTATCAGCTCATGAGCACTGGCTTTGCCTGCCAAAAGGCCATGTTTCTCAGCTAGAAAATTATATTCATATTTGGAACCTGTATAGAGTCTTAAATTTCTTAAATGCCAGGATCTAAATTCTTACTTTATGCTACATAGTTCTAAATTATTCTCATAGTCTCTAATTCAAATTTAAGGCATACTAACTCCTAAAGGGCATAACTGTAACATCTTTTCAGATGCTACCATAACTTGGAGAGAATATTCAGCAAATAGGGTGGAGATGGAGCCTCATTCTGTCTCTTTAACTTAAAATTACTTTCTTAAAATGACTTTCTGATGGCATCAGGAGCAGCCGTCCTGTTCTCTATTTAGGATTTTAATACATAAACATCTCTCAAGCAACTGTTCCAAGCTCGTTCATGTCACCTTTTAGCTCTGGTCTTTCCAGATCTCATTTTTGGCCCATCTTCTGGGCAAGTCTCCCTAGCCCATGATCTTGCATTTGCCTTTCTCTGGGCCCCTTCCAGCTTCTCTATGGAGAGAGGCACAATGTCCTTTGGACTGCAGCCAAGGGAGAAACACTGACTCCATGATGATCACAGGCACTGCCTGTTCCCTGAAAACAGCACATAGCAGTGACAGAAGGATGCCAGGGGGACTGCTCACTCCCTTCTTGCTGCGGGAACCTCTATTAGCATGTGTGGGATAATAAAACCAGCTAATTTTATCAGCAGGTGTCACATAAAAACTGACCAACATACTTAACTAGCAGGTCAAAGATCTAAACCATAGTCAAGTCTGAAAGATGATTAAGTGAAAATCTAACAAATCTGTCAGTAACACTAATTGGGAACTCATGAAGATTTTCTAAATGCCTTCAAAACAACATTATTATTTTGAAAGCAGTCTGATGGTGAAAGAGGGAGGTTTCAAGGCAAAAAGTATTTACATGTGTGGAATATGAAAGGAGAGTGGTGTGCAATATTTTATTTAGGTCATTATCTCATAAGATTATCTGTCTGCTGTTTCCTGATTCAAAAGTAGTATCAACAGAAAATTCTAGATACAATGTATTGCAATCAATGTGTGTGGTTGTCATTTTTTGATATGCAATAATCTACTTTTAATACTGCTTCTTGGTCTCATCCACTCTGGGCCTGTTATTGCAAAGTACTGACTCCAACACTAATAATACTTTTTCTTTTTCTAATTACTATCACTATTGTTTTTTACTTTTATTTTAGGTGCAGGGGCACATGTGCACCTGTTTGTTGTATAGGTTAATTGTGTGTTGCAGGGATTTGGTGTACAGATTATTTAATCACCCATGTATTCAGCATAGTACCTGACGGGTTTTTCAATCCTTGCCCTCCTCCCACCTTCCACCCTCAAGTAGTTCCAGATGTCTGTTGTTCCCTTTTTTGTGTCCATATGTTTAGCTCCCACTTATAAATAAGAACACACAATATTTGGTTTTCTGCTCCCATGTTAGTTTACTTAGCATAATGGCCTCTAGCTCCATCCATGTTGCTGTGTGGGACATGCTCTCATTCTTTTCACAGTTGCATAGTATTTCATGGCATGTAAGTACCACATTTTCTTTATCCAGTTTACCACTGATGGGCATTTCAGTTGATCCCATGTCTTTGCTATTGTAAATAGCTATTGTAAATAGCATGTGCTGCAATGAACATACACATGCCTATGTCTTTGTGGCAGAAAAATTTCTATTTCTTTGGGTATAAACCCAATAATAGGATCGATGAGTCAAATGATAGTTCTGTTTTTAGTGCTTTGAGAAATCACCTGACTGCTTTCCACAATAGCTGCACTAATTTACATTCCCACCAGCAGCACAACCTCATCAACATCTGTTCTTTTTTGACTCTTTTTAGTAGTCATTCTGACTGGCATGAGATGGTATGTCATCGTGGTTTTGATATGCATTTCGCTAATGATTAGTGATGCTGAGCATTTATTCATATGCTGTTGGCCACATGTATGTCTTCTGAAAAGTATCTGTGCATGCCCTTTGCCCACTTTTTAATGGAGTTGTTTGTTTTCTGCTTGTAAATTTGGTTAAGTTCTTCATAAATTCTGTCTATTAGACCTTTGTTGGATGCGCGGTTTGCAAGTATTTTCTCCCATTCTATAGGTTGTTTTCTGTTTCTGTTGATACAGAAATATTCTGTTGATATTTTGTTTCACTGTGCAGAAGCTCTTTGTCAATTTTTGTTTTTATTGCAATTGCTCTTGGCATCTTCATCATGCAATCTTTGCCAGGTCCTATGTCCAAAATGGTATTTCCTAGGTTACCTTCCAGGATTTTTATAGTTTTACGTTTTACATTTAAGTCTTCAATCCATTTGAATGGCTTTTTGTATATGGGGATAGAGGGAGGTTTCAGAAATGGTCTGGTTTCAAACTTCTGCATATGGCTAGTTAGTTATCCCAGCAGCATTTATTGACTCCCCATTGCTTTTGTTTTCAATTTTGTTAGAGATCAGATGGTTGTAGGTATGACATTATTCTTGGGCTCTCTATTCTGTTCCACTGGTCTATGTGTCTGTTTTTGTACCAGTACTGTGCTGTTTTGATTACTTTAGACTTGTAATATAGTATGAAGTTGGGTAACGTGATGCCTCCAGCTTTCTTCTTTTTGCTTAGAATTACCCTGGCTATTCGGGCTCTTTTTGGGTTCAATATGAATTTTTAATTTTTTTCTATTTCTATGAAGAATGTCACTGGTAGTTTGATAGGAATAGCATTGAATCTGTAAATTGCTTGGGCAGTATGGCCATTTTAATGATATTGATTCTTCCTATCAATGGAATATTTTTCCATTTGTTTATGCCATCTCTGATTTCTTTGACCTGTGTTTTATAATTCTCATTGTAGAGCTCTTTCACCTCCCTGCTTAGCTGTATTCCTACGTATTTTATTCTTTTTGTGGCTATTGTGAATAGGATTGCATTTTTGATTTGGCTCTCAGCTTAAATGTTGTTGGTGTAGGAATGCTACTGACTTTTGTACATTGATTTTGTATACTGAAACTTTGATGAAATTGTTTTTCAGATCAATGATCTTTTAGGAAAAGACTGGGGTTTTCCAGGTATGGAATCATGTTATTTGCAAAGAGAAATTGTTTGTCTTCCCCTCCTTCTGTTCGTATGTCTTTTATTTCTTTCTCTTGCCTGATTGCTCTGGCTAAAACGTCAATACTATGTTGAATAGTAGTAGTGAGAGAAGGCATGCTTGTCTTGTTCCAGTTTTCGAGGAGAATGCTCCCACCTTTTGCCCATTCAGTATAATGTTGGCTGTAGGTTTGTCATAGATGGCTTCTATTATTTTCAAGTATGTTCCATTAGTGTCTAGTTTGTTGAGGGTTTTTAACAAGAAGGGATGCTGAATTTTATCAAAATACTTTTTTGTATCCACCCTATTGAGATGGTCATGTGATTTTGTTTTTAGTTCTGTTTATGTAATGAATCACATTTATTAATTTGCATATATTGAACCAACCTTGCATCCCAGGGATAAAACCTACATGACATGACTATGGTGGGATAGCTTTTTGATATTCTGCTGAATTCTGTTTACTATTATTTTGTTGAATATTTTTGCATCTATGTTCATCAGGGATATTGGCCTGAAGTTTTTGTTGTTATTGTTGTGTCTCTGTCAGGTTTAGGTATCAGGATGATGCTGGCCTCATAGAATGAGTTGAGGAGGATTCCTATCTGCACACTTTTTTGGAATAGTTTCAGTAGGAATGGTACCAGCTCTTCTTTACACATATGGTAGCATTCAGCTGTGAATCCATCTGGTCCTAGGCATTTTCTCATTAGTACACTTTTTATTCAATTTCAGAATTTATTATCAATCTGTTCAGGGATTTAATTTCTTTCTGGTTCAGTCTGGAGAGGTTGTATGTTTCCTGGAATTTATCAATTTCTTCTAGGTTTTCTAACTTGTGCGCATAAAGATGTTCAAAGTAGTCTCTGAAGGTTTTCCATATATCTGTGGGGTGAGTGGTAACATCACCTTTGTCATTTTTGACTATGTTCATTTAGTTTTTCTCTCTTTTTTTCTTTATTAGTCTAGCTAGAGGTCTACCTGAGTTATTATTAAAAAGCAAACTTCTGGATTCATTGATCTTTTGTATGTTTTTTTGTGTCTCAATTTCCTTCAATTCAGCTCTGATTTTGGTTATTTCTTGTCTTCTGCTAGCTTTGGGGCTGGTTTCCCCTCGTTTCTCTAGTTCCTCTAGTTGTGACACTAGGTTGCTAATTTGAGATCTTTCTAAGTTTTTGATGTGTGCTATAAACTTCCCTCTTAACACTGTTTTGTCTGTGTCCCAGAGACCCTGTTATGCTGTAACTTTGTTCTCATTAGTTTCAAATAATTTGATTTCTGCTTTAATTTCATTATTTATTTAATTTCATTTCATTATTTATTTAATTTCATTATTTACCGAGAAGTCATTCAGCAACTCATTGTTCAACTTTCATGTAATCGTATGATTTTAAGCAATTTGCTTAGCATTTGCTTTTATTATGCTGTGGTCTGGGAGTCTGGTTGATATGATTCGGGGTTTTCTTAATTTGCTAAGGATTGTTTTATGCCAGATTGCGTGATTGATTTTAGAATATGTGCCATGTGCAGATGAGAACAATTCTGTTGTTTTGGGGTGAAGAGTTCTGTAGATGTCTATTAGGTCCATTTGGTCAAGTATCAAGTCAAGTCCCGATTATCTTCATTGTTATCTGTCTGATACTCCTCAGTGGGGTTTTAAAGTTCCTCACTGTTATTGTATAGTTAATCTAAGTCTCTTCATAGGTCGCTGAGAATTTGCTTTGTGAATCTGAGTGCTCCTATGTTGGGTGTGTATATATTTAGGATAGGTCTTATTATTGAATTGAGCCCTTTACCATTATGTAATTCCCTTTTTTGTCTTTTTTGCTCTTTGTTATTTTAAAGTCTGCTTTGTCTGAAATTAGAATAGCAATCCCTGCTTTTTACTGTTTTCCATTTGCTTGGTAGATTTTTCTCCACCCTTTACTTTGAGTCTATTGATTTGATTGCATGTGAGATGGGTATCTTGAAGACAGCATATCGTTGGGTTTTGCTTCTTTATCCAACTTGTCCTTCTGTGTCTTAATTGAGACATTTAGCCTGTTTACATTCAAGATTAGTATCGATATGTGCAGATTTGATCCTGTCA
Organism: Piliocolobus tephrosceles; assembly: GCF_002776525.5. Classification (NCBI taxonomy): domain Eukaryota; kingdom Metazoa; phylum Chordata; class Mammalia; order Primates; family Cercopithecidae; genus Piliocolobus; species Piliocolobus tephrosceles. The sequence goes on from NC_045435.1 coordinate 134,636,395, forward strand.
TTGTGTTGTTAGCTGGTTATTAGGCAGATTTGTTGGTGTGGTTGCTTTATAGTGTCACTGGTCTATCTATTTAAGTGTGTTTTTGTAATGGCCAGTAATAGTCTTTCCCTTCCATATTTAGCACCTCGTCTATACCACTTGTAAGGCAGGTCTGATAGCAAAGAATTCCCTTAGCATTTGCTTGTCTGAAAAAGATCTTATTTTGCCTTAGCTTATGAAGCTTAGTTTGGCAAAATATGAAATTCTTGGCTGGAAATTCTTTTTTTAAGAATGCTGAATATAGGCCTCCAATATTTTCTAGTAGGTTTCTGCAGAAAGATCTGATGTTAGCCTGATTGGGTTCCCTTTGTAGGTGACCTGCCCCTTGCCTGTAGCTACCTTCAAAATTTTTCTTTCATTTTGACCTTGGAGAATCTGATAATTGTGTCTTGGGGATGTTCTTCTTGTGTAGTATTTCACAAGTGTTCACTGCATTTCCTGAATTTGAATGTTGGCCTCTCTTGCAAAGTTGAGGAAATGTTCATGAGTGATATCCTGAAATACATTTTCCAATTTGCTTGCTTTCTCTTCCTCCCTTTCAGAGACACCAATTAGTCATATCTTGGGTCTCTTTACATAATCCCATATTTCTCAGAGGTTTTGGTCATTCTTCTTTATTGTTTGTTCTTTATTTTTTTCTGACTGAGCTATTTCAGAGAGCCAGTCTTCAAGCTCTGAGATTCCTTCTTTAGCTTGTTTGATTCTGCTGTTAATATTTGCAGTTGCATTCTAAAATCCTTGAAGTGAGTTTTTCAGCTCTATCAGATTAGTTTGTCTCTTTCTTAAAATGATTATTTCATCTTTCATGTCCTGTATCATTTCACTGTATTCCTTAGAATGCTTGGATTAGGTTTTGACTTTCTTCTGAATCTTGATGATCTTCATTTCTATCCATATTCTGAATTATATTTCTGTCACTTCAGCCATTTCAGCCTGGTTAAGAACCACTGCTAGGGAACTAGTGCAGTTGTTTAGAGGTAAGAAGATACTCTAGCTTTTTGAGTTGCCAAAGTTCTTGTGCTGTTTTTTTCTCATCTTTGTGGGCTGATGTTCCTTCAATCTTTGAAGCTGCTGTCCTTTGGACTTTTTTTTAATCCTCTTTGACATCCTTGGGAGTTTGATTATGGTATAAGGTAAGTTCAGTTAACTGGCTTCATTTCTGGAAGATTTTAGGGGGCCAAGCCTCAGCTCAGAACTCCTGAGATGCATACTCTAACTTTTAGGGGCTGGTGTCAGTCCCTTGGCTTTGTTCTGTGGCCCCCCTCAAGGTTAGGATCTTGCTGCCCTGGAGAGACTAAGGTGTTCCCAGACTGCTGGTCATGATACTCCAATAATTAGTGCCATCTAAAGAATTTTTTTGGGCACTGGAAGCAAGATCCATCCTCATTCTCATGTGCTATCAGCAGTGGCAGCACACTGGTGTACATTCTCATAGACTGAGGCAGAGCACTGATTGCCACAAAGGTGCTGGCCTCTGTGTGGGCATTCACGGTGGTGGTGGTGGTGGTGGTGGTGGTGGTGGTGGTGGTGGTGGTATGACAAAGTGCACAGGAGTCACCAGCATCCCTGTGGCTAGCGGCAGCGTCATTGTGGATGTGGGGCTTTGGCAGTCACAGGGCTGATGGTCTCTGTGCATGCAATCACACCAGCAGCAATGCAGCTCAGGACAGGGAGTGGGGCTGCTGGTCTCTTTTTGTGAATTCCCCATTGACAATGGTGTCGTGGTAGGAGGGTAGGGTCCATTCATGGCAGCAGCAGTGGCATGTTGGGGTGCACACATGCACACATGAGCCAGTGGGGAAGAGGAGGCAAAGTGTGCATGTGCCCCAATCAAGTAATGTGGGGGTTAGTTGTGGGCAAGTGCATGCCAGCAAAATGCATGGGGTATGCTGCAGTATGGGGGAGATGGGTGGGCTAGCATGGGTCAGCAGGGGCTGTTCTGCTAGAGATCTCCAATGGTCAGGCATGGTCTGCCAGTGCAGGAGCTGTGATGCAGTTCCCTCAGAGGCACCCTGGCTGGTCATCCAAGGCTGCAGTGCAAGCATGTGCACCCAGGCTGGGGCCCCAGAAGAGGCCAGCAGACAGGGGTGCACTTAGGTCAGATTGGCCCCATTCCATGGGCATGATCATCCTGCTCTATTCTGATCCAACAGTTCACATAGGCTGAAGTATCCTAGGGAAGGCAAGGCGACCCTTGAGGGATAGGTGCTTTTGGCCATGATCTGCGGTAGACATTCCTGCACAAAACCCTCTGAGGTCCTTACCAGCTGGAATTCTGTTCCTACTACCTACCTCTCTAAGCAGCTCTTCCTGCCAACTCAAGTGCCCATGAGGGATGTGGGGTCTCCTGCTGCCAGATTTCCAGAGGTCCATGGTGAGAGTGGGTTGCTCCTTGCCTGCTCAACTCACCCCTTCGCCAGGAGTTGTTGGAGGCCAGGAATGAGTCCCCAAGTATGACAGCACAGTCTAGCGTTCCCGGCCTCCTTGCCCTTCAGCCCAATGTCTGTGTCCTCCCTCCATTTATTTTCAATGCCTTCTCTCTGAACATCTGCTTGGAATGCACCAGTCCTCTGGATTTCCTGGTCTCTTGGTGGCAGATGTTCTTTCTCACTGCGGCTAGTCAGCCATCTTGCCTCCCTCACATTTCCATGGGTTAGAAGCTTAACCAAATCTTCTGATCCATATCCCAAAGGCTATAATCAACATCTGAGGTACGAAGGTCTTTTCCAAGCTCACTTTGACTGGGCTGCCTTCTCCCCATTTCAATGCTGGGTGCCACAGGCTCAGGGCCTCTTCGGCTCTGGGAGGAGATGTAGTGGAAGGCAAGGCCATTATAAGGTCACTCCAAAGTCACCTAGCACTGTTACCACCTCATGGTCTCCAGCATCCAAGAAGAGTGTGGGCAGCTGCAGCCAGGTTCTCCTCCTCCTCCTTCTCCTCCTCTTCTTCCTCCTCCTTCTTTTCTTCATTTCCTCCTCCTCCTGCCTATTGCAGAGCAGCAGAAAGCAAAGGAGCTAGAAAAGGCTAAAATCAATTCTTTTTCTGTAACCTTTTTGCTTTGCTTTTATTAAGTTCTTAAGGCTTTTGGTCTTGAGTCCTAGATAGGATGCAAATAATTTTGAAGGGATCATAACTTTTAATATTATCAGTGGATATTTAAGAAAAAAATAAAACCATAGGATAGATTGATTGACAGTTAGTAGAGAATAAAAAGAAGATTCAGGAGAGGCCATGGGGAGACGAAGAGAGAGAAAGGGGTGGAGAGTGTGCATGAGTGTATGTGAGTGTGTGTGTGTGTATGTGTGCATGTGAGAGAGAGAGAGCAGGGGAGGGAGGGAGAGAGAGAGTGAGAGAGAGAGAAAGAGTGGAAATTCTATAAAGAAATTGCCGCTTCTTCTTCTGTTCAACTATTTCACTATTTTGTCAAAACTTTGCACTGCCTCTAAGGTCTCCTGCAACTCACCCACCCACCCCTCTTGCTCCATCGTATTCAACTTCTAAACTAAGAGGAAAGCCCGAGCTATATGTCCTATGCATCAGTCAGGGAAGACATATTGAGAAGAATAAACAGAGAAACTGTAAGTGGCTGAACGCTACACAAGCACAAAGAATAATTGCTTGGTTCTAAGATAGGCCTGGCCTGACCAGATCAGGCCACAGTTTGCCTGTTCCCAGGACACTTGGGGGTCATTAGTCCCAGAAAGGGAATCATTGCAGCTGATCCTATGAAAAGCCAAGCATGCTTTCCTGAGGAAATAGCATGCCAGCAGATTAAGATATTGCTCTGAGACAAAGGGGAACATATGGAAACTATTCTGAGAAGGATAGTCATGATTACCCTGCAGACTGACCCAGACAATCATTGTGGGACCAACGTAGAGGAAGAGCATTTTATTAATATAATTTTTCTTTTACTTTAACACAACTAGTCATTCTCTTCCAATTATGCTATGTGGGCCCAACAAAAAACAGGCAGAAGAAATATTTGCTTTTGATTAAATACATTGTTGGTTTCCTTAGAAAAGGAAATTATCTGCAAAACATAATACATTTCAGTTGATTTACGGAAATTACCTCAAAAATGAAGCTAAAGATAATTTCACACCAGGAATCTCAACTTTTTAAAGAAGAAAGAATAGGCAAGAGTTGAAAAATCTTCTCCATGGTATTGTATGTCTGGAAAAACTTAGCACTTTTAAGAAAAAATGACATGAATAAAGCAATGGTATTAGTACTCCTTTTTTGGAAAAACATATTCACATGTATGATTTGGAGAGAACATTTGCTTTTCTCAAATGTGTCAGAGCCCTTCATTGGGTGCACTGATACTACTCATCTCAGCCTTCAAGGCAGAATGATTTCTAGTAGAATCATGCCTATGCCAACCAACATCAAGGAGTTATGTGAGTTCCCTTAATATTGGCATATTTCTCTCCCTTAGGAAAGGGTACAGATAAGAGTGAATGTTAAAAAGAAGGAACCATGACACATAAACCAGACCATATTCTTGGCTCTGACTTAGAAGGAATCATAATAGTTGGAGCAATAGCACAGGCATTTGCTAAGTACCCATGCCCACTGGCCTACCAAAAACTGGTTCTTTTCAAATCGCACATGTGTATATGTTTTCCAAAAAAAAAAAAAAAAAAAGAAGACTAATACCATTGTTTTATTCACGCCATTTTTCTTAAAAATGTGAAGTTTCACCAGACATACAATATTGTGAAGAATATTTTTCAACTCTTGTCTATCCTTTCTTCTTTAAAAAGTTGAGATCCCTGGTATAAAATTCTTCTGAACTTTATTTTTGAGGTAATTTCTGTAAATAAACTAAAATGTATTATGTTTTGCAGATATTTTTTCTCTCAACTAAAACATCCATTTTAATCAATATTTGGCAAGAAAATATCTACCTGTTTCATCTTCACTGGTTATTTCCATAAACTGGAAAGAATGACTGTCTAAATGGTAGTTATGTCCCATGAGATATTTAAGCAAAGGGGAAAAATATACAAAAAAGAATGCCAAATTTTGTCTGGGCCACCAGAATGACAGTAAAAATTTATCATGCTAGAAAGTAATACCATGGTATCCAAACAGGAGCTGCTGAGATGTTGGTCCATACTGAGGGGACCACAGCCTTTGCCTCCATGAATTCAGATGCCATCTTGTCCTTGGACTCCAAACCAAATGACATTGTTTAGACTGTACCCTAGAACGAGATATCCCTAAGAAGGCAAATTATTTGGAGAGATCTAACTAGGATTCTAATCTACTTTGGTCAGTGTTACTTGATTTGACATTGAGTGTTGCAGGGTGCTGAACAGAACTTACTTCAAGATGACTAAGGGACCTCAGGTCTTTGAATTCAGAAAAGAGCCACTTTATGGTGGCAGCCAAAAACAAAGTAGATTTCTTGATGTAGGTTCACCCCAAATCCAGCAAAATAAGAACTAGGAAACACCAGTTAAAGTATATGAATGGCTTTGATCTAAATAGCAGAAGAAGTAAACTCAGTAAGCATTTGTTATTTTAAAATGCTGAGTCATAGGTTAAAGAAGGGTTTAAGATAAACTCATGGTTTGTGGATCCATAATATAACATTAAGAAAAGATGGTGATACTTAGTATACATTTTGTGGTTGATGTCAACAAGATTAATAATATCCTTCTGTAAAACAAGACTTGTTTCTTAGAACCGCAAAAGGACTGAAAGGTCATATAGTTCAGTCTCATAATTTTAGAGAGGAAAAAAATAAACAGCCTTTAGAGGCTAAGACTGGAATAAGATCCCACAGTGAGCTAATGACTCAAACTAGGTGCCAGACCAAGGTACTGATTCTCAGTACTAGTACTTTTCTCCAGACCAGTATTTCCCAAATTGTGTACCTCAAATTTCTTGGTGTGATTACACACACACACACATGCACACACACGTCCTTATCTATCTATATATTTATATATAGATAGATATATATAGCTCCTTTCTTAGTGATTCACAATGCACATTATCATATTAATAATTCTGAGTAATCTTTCAGTAAAGAAATTTGTTTGACTTTACTAAGCTCAACTTTTCCCAAACTTATTTGACCATGAAGCCCTTTTTGCCACTTAATAATTAATAAACATCTCATGAAACTAAATCACGAAATGTCTGCATCAAAACCTCATTTGTATTCATAATTATTCTATTTAGTCCACTGGTTCATTTTTTTCAACCTGGTTAATGCAAGCTAGAAATATGAGCACCAAACAAAAATAGATTCTTAAATAAAACCCCAACAGTTTCATTCATTCAACCAACTCATCACAGTAACAGTGAAACTCCAAGGTTACATGTACACAGACCAGCTGCATGGCACACAGCCAATGGTGATCTCTGTATTTTTGCACATATGCAAATCAATACAGCATTGGACCACTTTTTGCAAAGGCAGATTGGCCATAACATTAGATGTATACAAACTGATTTAAAGAAAATTTTCTTTGACACTTACAGACTTTTTTTTGTATAAAACAGAAAGTGAGCATCCCATACAACAGAGTTAGGTCTGTAGATTTTTGTTGAATCAAGAGTACAGTTAGCTTTAGAGGTGAATCTTTATCTCTAAATAAAATGAAAGGAGGTTCAAGCCAATATCTTATAGAGAGTTATAAAAGCTTCATTCTATTTTAAAACCTATTCATCGGTTCCCGTGGCACTGTCATTTCACCTTTGTGAAATGAGAATATTAGGCTGTCAAACTGGTATGGAAATTCTAAAATTCTTAAGTGTTTATATAATCTTCTGGCTTAAGGAAACAGATCTGCAAAGGTATCATTCGCATTTGTCAAATGTGGCAGAGCCTTCTTATGCTACTCATCTCATTCCTCATGGCAGAATGATTTCTAGGAGAATCATGCATATGCCAACTGACATTGAGGAGTCATCTGATTTCCCTTGAGATTAGCATATTTCTCTCTCTCTCTCTCTGTCTCTCTCTCGCTGACACACACACACACACACACACACGCTTGGAACGTACTTGACAGACTCTAATGTTTAATTTTATGTGCCAACTTAACTAGATCAAGGGGTGCCCACATCGCTGGCAAAACATTGTTTCTGGGTATGGCTGTGAGGGTGTTTCTGGAAAACTTTAACATTTTAATAAGTAGAGTAGACTGAGTAAAGAAGATGCATCCTCTTTGGATAGATGTGGGAGGCATCATCTAATCCATTAAGAGATTGAATAGAACAGAAAAGAAGAGAAAGAGCTAATTTTCTCTCTACCCCGCCCCTTCCTTCCATCCTTGAGCTGGGACATCCAACTTCTCTTGCCCTCAGACATCAGTGCCCCCGGTTCTTGGACCTTTGGACTCCAAGATTTACATTGGTACCTCCTTTCTTGATTTTCACGCCTTTCCCTATACCTCCTGGTTCTCAGTCCTTCAGCCTTGAACTGGGAAGTAAACTATCAACTCCCTTGGTTCTCAAGCCTTCAGACTTGGAGTACATTACACCATCGGCTTTACTTGTTCTCCAGCTTGGAGATGGCATATAATGGGACTTCTCAGTTTCCCTAATCTTGTGAGCAAATTTCCATATTGTGTGTGTGTGTGTGCACGTGTGTGGCGTGTGTGTGTACACATATCCTATTGATTCTGTTCTCTAGAGAACCCTGACTGATACAGACTTTGGTACTGACGGTGGTTCTTAACAAATTTTTTTTTTCTGTTTTTCTCAATTGATTTTGGGGTTTCTGGGACTGGCTTTCTAATTAGATTTTAAAATGCTAACGACTCTCTTTCCAGTAGTGGGAAAAAAAAGCACTGACAGTTTATGGCATGATCTGCTTATAGAGATATGCAAAATATCTGCCTTGGATACTCCTAATCAACCACTTATAACAAGTAAGGAACTGGGTACTCTGTTAACCTTCTCAGATGGAGACACAAGACCTTATTTTGTGATTGGCTGAATTACAACACAAGCTGAACTCCCAGCTTCACACAGTGTCTACTATTATAGTGAGGATATTCATTGGGAATAAATAGGATCCTGTAAGTTGAGATGGGGACATATGGAAAGACACTAATGAAGTTGGGGACATTGAGTCCTAAATTCGGGTAAATCTTTGCCAGTGGAAGAGGTCTCTTCACCCCCAGCAAAAGCAGCCTCCCTACTAGCCCCCAGTTGTATCAGCCTATCTGCCTCCATCTGAGGGAATTGAGCCTGTACTGCCTGAGGAAATGATAATGGCCTCCCATAAGGCAGTACCCATTCAAGACAATATAAATTCTCCTCAGGGCCCACTCCTACCGCCCCTTTTTGCTTCTAGAGCTATAACTAGACTCAAGTCCCAGCAGACTCATGAGGAGGTATACTACACTCCAAAAGAACTGTTTATGTTTTCTAATTTATACAAGCAGAAATCAAGGGAACACATATGGGAATGGATACTAAGGGTGTGAGATAGTGGTAGAAGGAGCATAAAATTGGATGAGGCTGACTTCATTGATATAGGCCCACCAAGCAGAGATTCTGCATTTACTGATGCTGCTCAGAGAGTAAGAAAGGGCTCTATCTGTCCGGTGGTTGGTTGGCTGAAACATGGTTCACAAGACAGCCCACCTGCCTAATCTCCTTTGCTTTAATGTAGAGGAAGGGATTCAAAGGCTTAGAGAAATTAGAATGTCAGAGTGGAATTGTCATTTAAGACCTAGCTTTTTCTAATTTTATTTTGAGAAATAAATTTGTGAGGGGATTCCTAGCATCCTTGAAGACATCCATGATTGTTCTTCTCTGTAGGCCAAACCCTAGAGTGTGAACTGCAGTCAGTTCACAATTGGAAAACCTAAATGCAATGGAAGCAATTGAATCTTGTGTCAGTACTCAACTGCCAGAGGCAAGGTGGCCATAGTTACCATAAAGGACAACAGCAACCAGAATAGTCTGATTCTCAGAGAACTATGAGGATAGCTAGTTAATAATGTGTTTCTAGAAGTGAAATAGATAGGAAGCCTACTAAATTCTTACTTGATCTGTATAAGCAGATAGTGAACAAAAGTCTGACTCATAAAGACAGAGAGTCACAGCCCTTCAATTAACTCCCAGACTTGAGCCATTTGCAGACCTAGAACTCCTTGAATGAGGAGAGACCAGGTCCCCTCTAAGGAAGAAACCTGGTACACTACCAAAATTTTACACTGTTAAATTTTCTCTCCGCTTTCCCTAAAGTGACCCATGGCCTCTTAAAAGAGTAACTGTGCATTGAAGAAAAAGAAATAATCAGAACTTTGAATAACTGCTGGACAATGATTCTGAACTAAAGATGACCTTTGAATGATGTGGGGTCTGGGGTGCTGATCTCCGCCCAGTCAAAAATCAGCACAAAACTTGTGACACCCCAAAAACTTAACTACTAGTAGCCTACAGTTAACCAGAAGCCTTATGAAAACATAATCAATTAACACATATTTTGTATGTGATATGTATCATATACTGTATTCTCGCATTAAAGCTAGAAAATATGTTAAGAAAAATCACAAGGAAGAAAAAATATATTTACTATTCATTTAAGTAGGAGTGGCTCATCATAAAGGCCTCTATCCTCATCATCTTCATGTCAAGTAGGCTGAGCAGGAGGAGGAAGAGGAGCAAGTTAGTATTGCTGACTTAGAGGCAGAGGCAGAAGAGGGGGAGGAGGTAGAAGGGGAGGCAGGAGAGGCTGTCATCCTTGGCATAACTTTGAGGAAATATATTGTAATTTCTGACATTTTTTGCTTTTTCAACTCTCTAAAAATGTTTCTATATGTCACCAAAGCTTCTTTCACTGTTTGCTTTAAGTTCAATGCCCATAAGAGTCCATGTGATAAAAGAAATCAAAAGCAATCTTGAACAATCAGAATGCTTCTGCCAGATTATCTCATATAAATTTGTTTCTTGGCATTTCTTCTTTCTTCTATGTCTTCTTCCTCATCGCCTGGCACTGATCAAGTCATCTTTTGTTAATTCCTGTGGTGTGTCTATTCATGCTTGAATTTCTTCAAAATCTGTATTTTGAAAGGCTTCTTTATCCCTCATCTTTTTGCCTTATCCACAATCTCTTTTATGGTTTCCTCGACTGTCTCTGTTGTAAATCCTGTAAAGTCATGCACACCTTGACAGTTTTCTCCAGCAGGAATTTATTTCAGGCTTGATGGCTTTTGTGGCTTTTCTATAACAATGATTGCAACTTTAATGGAGTGATCCTTCCAGACTTTAATGATGTTCTCTTTATCATAAGTTATCTTTCATAGTGTTGACAATTCTTTCCATAGAGTAGAATGTGTGATGAACCTTAAAACTCCTTATGACACTATGATCTAGAGGCTGACTTAGAGATGTTGTCTTCGGGGACCAGTAGACCACTTTGACACCTTCATTGTCGAACTCATTGGATTGTGGGTGTCCAAGAGCATTGTCTAATATCAAAAGAACTTTCAGACTTCAAGGACAAATAATCAATGAAACCAATCCAGAAAAAGAGTTCTTGTTGTCTAGGTCTTCTTGTTGTACAAGCAAAGGCTGCCAGCAGGTGCTTACTTTTTCCCTTCAAAGCTTGAGGGTTAGTGGCTTTCTAGATAAGGGTAGTCTTGATCATAAACCCGACTTCATTTACACAAAACAGTAGAGTTAGCCTATTCCTCCTTGTCTTAAATCCTAGTTCTTACTTGTCTTTCTTACTAATACATGTTCTTTGTGGCTTTTTTTTTCTATAATAAGACTTTTGATCTGCATTTAAAAGCTGTTCAGGCAGATATCCTTTCTCTTCAGTGATTTTCATAATTACTTCTGGGAACTTGTCTGCTGCCTCTTGGTTGGCAGAAGCTGCTTTTTCTGTTATCTTGACTTTTTTGAAAGCCAGACTGCTTTCTAAAATTATCAAACCATCCTTTGCTGGTTTAATTTCTCCAGCTTTACATCCTTCACCTTTGCTTTAAATTGTCATGTAATGACTTAGGTTTTTCTCAAATCATATTAGAGTTCATAGATATGCCTTTCTTGTAGCAAACCTGTATCCACATAAAAACTACATTTTCAATACAAGATAAAAGGGTATTTTTTTTTTTTTTTTTTTTTTTTTTGAGACAGAGTTTTGCTCTTGTTGCCCAGGCTGGAGTGCAATGGCACCATCTCTGCTCACCACAACCTCCACCTCCCGTGTTCAAGTGATTCTCCTGCCTCAGCCTCCTGAGTAGCTAGGATTACAGGCATGCACCACAACCCCCAGCTAATTTTGTATTTTTAGTAGAGAGGGTTTCTCCATGTTGGTCAGGCTGGTCTCGATCTCCTGACCTCAGGTTATCCATCCGTCTCGGCCTCCCAAAGTGCTGGGATTACAGGCATGAGCCACTGCACCCGGTCAAAAAAAAAGTGCAAGGTTTCTATGCATGCTGAAGTAGCTGCAGCAAGGGCTTTAGGAATTCTCTCTCTCTCTCTTTTCCTCTCTCTTTCTCTCTGTCTCTTTTCCTCTTTCTCTCTCTCTCTCTCTTTTTACATTGGTTCTTACACTTGATTCATTTATCTTGAAATGATGAACAACTACAGCTGCAGAACTCAATCTATGGTACATATCAAGTAATTAAATTTTTCTTGTAATGTTATAACTTTTTTCTGTGTCCTAGGAGCACTTTTAGCATCACTACTGGCATTTTTTATGGGTCCCATGGTGTTATTCAAAGTTTACAGTATTGCGTTAAACACAATGAATAACAGGAGAAAACTGTAAGAGATCATTTTTTACTGTAATATGCAATTTCCTGGAGAGATAACTGCTTATGTGGTTAGGATTCGTATCATATGGTGTTGTAATAAGATACAATACTTGAGCTCACCACAATAGCAACAGGAGGTGGCTACAAAATTTCTACAGCGGTATAGTATATACCACAGTTAATATTATGCAGTTATAATGTAATACTGCATCTTTATATTTATTTACATTTCTCTCAACTGCTAGTGGCACCGTGTACTGCATGTCTGCATAAGCTTAACGTTTTGTAATAGATCTGTACATATTTTTTGGCAGTAAATGATAAAGTATACTAGCATCTACATATATTTTATGAATTCATGACATACTTACATTTTTCTTAATTTTTTTTTTCTTTTTGAGATGGAGTCTTACTCTGTTGCCCAGGCTGGAGTGCAGTGGTGCGATCTCGGCTCACTGCAGCCTCAGCCTCCTGGTTTCAAGAGATTTTCCTGCCTCAGCCTCCTGAGTAGCTGGGCTACAGACACATGCCAGCATGCCCGACTAATTTTTGTATTTTTAGTAGAGATGGGGTTTCACCATGTTGGCCAGGTGGGTCTCAAACTCCTGACCTCAAGTAACCCACCCACCTCAGCCTCCCAGAGTGCTCTGATGACAGGCTTCAGCCACCATGCCCAGCCTTTTTATTAATTTTTAAAAAATATTTCCAGTCTATGTAGTTCATCTGCAAGTTTATTTCAAATTGTTGCAAAACATTTTTAATGCATTTGTTGAATAAAATCCACATATAGGTGGATTTGTGTAGTTCAAACTCATATAATTCAAGGGTCAACTGTATATTGATTCTGGGAGACCCATAATGTCACTCCAGTAAGAGTAGGTAGGGGCTTACAGAGGTCAGGTGATCAATGTAGTTTTAGCTTAAATTGTCTCACAGTGGATCTGGTGGGTCCCAGAACCCATTTTGAGGTTATTTCTTCAAATCCAGACTGCATAATCGGAACAAACATACTTAGCAGCTGGTAGAGTCCTCAGATAGGTTTTCTTACCTATTATGGGGGGAAAGGCCAAACAGAAGCCATTAGAACTGTTTCTACCTAGGAAAATGGTAAATCAAAAGAAATATGGCACTCTTGGAGGGTTGCAAAGATTGGTGGCACCATTAAGGACTTGAAAGATGCTACCCTTTGACAGGGTAGGAAATCAGCAGACTTTACCTCAGTTACATTTCTAGGGGTCCAGTGGTATGAGGCATGTCAAGATATCTCTTCTAAGATGGATAAGTTGTTGTACCCGGCCTCATCTACAATAAGAAAAGAGACATGATGTTTAGTGGGCCTACTAGGACTTTGGAAGCAACACATTTCCCACTTTAGTGTGTTACTCTGGTGTACTTACCAAGTGACCTATACAACTGTTAGTTTTTAGTGGGGTCTTAAACAAAAAGAAGATTCTGAAAGGTCCAGGCTGCTGTGCAAGCAGCTGTGCCACTTGGGCCATATGCAACCTTATCTTTAAGTACCATTGTTTCTTAAAGTGGCAGTGGCAGATGAGGACGCTGTTTGGAGCCTTTAGGAGGCCTCCATAGGTAAATTACAGATCAGGCTTTCAGGTTTTTGGAACAAGACCCTCCCATCATCTGCAAATAACTACTCTCCTTTTGAGTAACAGCTCTTTTCCTGTTACTGGGTCTTAATAGAAACTGAATGCTTAAACATGGGCCACCATGAATCCAAGGAACCTGATCTACCTTTGATGAACTGGGTGTTAGATGACCCACTAAGTCATAAAGTTACGTATGCCCAGCAAAACTGCATTATCAAATGGAAGTGATGTATATGTGATTGGGCCCAAGTAGGCCCTGAAGGCACAAGTAAGTTACATGAGGAAGTGGTCCAAACATTCATGGTCCCCACTCCTGCTACACTTCCTGCACCTGAGCTCTGTACCTATGGCCTCATGGGGATTTCCTTACAATAAGTTAACAGAGGAAGAGAAAACTTGAGCCTAGTTTATAGATGTCTCTGCATGATACACAGGTACTGTCTGAAAGTGGACAGCTTCAGCATTGCAGCCCTTTTCTGGGACATCCCTGAAGACAGTGGAGAAGGCAAATGCCCCCCACCCCTGTGGGCAGAACTTCTGGCAGTACATCCGGTGTGTACTTTGCTTGGAAGGAGAAACGGCCAGATGTGTGATTAGATACTGATTCATGGGCTGTAACCACTGGTTGGGCTGGATGAAATTTGGAAGGAACATTGTTGGAAAATTGATGATAACAAAATTGGAGGAAGAGTGATAGACCTCTCTGAATGGGCAGGGAAAATGTAAAGATATTTGTGTCTTACGTGAATGCTCACTGAAGGGTGACCCAAGCACGGTAGGATTTTAACAATCAAGTAGACAGGATGACCCATTCTCTGGATACCAGCCAGCTTCTTTCCTCAGTCACTCCTGTCATCACCCAATGGGTTCATGAAGAAAGTGGCCATGTTGGTTGGGATGAAAGCTATGCATGGGCTCAGCCACACAGATTTCCACTGACCAAGGTGGATCTGGTTACAGTCACCACTGAGTGCTCAATCTGCCAACAGCTGAGACTCTGATATGGTGCCATTTCCCAGGGTGATCAGCCAGATACCTGGTGGCAGGCTGATTGCATTGAACTGCTTATATCATGGTAGGGCCAGCATTTTGTCGTTATTAAAATAAATAATCTAGATACAGACTTTTCCTTCCCTGCACACAATGCTTCTGTCAACAGTACCATCCCTGGACTTACAGAATATCTTATCATCATGGTATCCTTCATATCATTGCTTTTGACGAAAGAACTCACTTCAAAGCCAAAGAAGTGCAGCAATAGCACTTGCGCTCACAGAATTCACTGATCTTGCTGGAGTAGCTGGCTTGGTAGAACAGTGGAATGGCCTTTTGAAGACTCCACGCCAGCTAGGTGGCAATACCTTGTAGGGCTGGGGGAAGGTTCTCCAAAGTCTGGATATGCTCTGAATCATTCTCCAGTATATGGTGCTGTTTCTCCAATAGCTAAGATACACAAGTCCAGGAATCAAAGGATGGAAAAGAAAATGGCACCACTCACTATTACCCCTACTGGTCCACTAGCAAAATGTTTGCTTCCTGTTCCCATGACTTTATGCTCTGCTGACCTCAAGGTCTTAGTTCTAGAGAGAGGAATGCTTCTACCAAGAGACACAACAATTCTATTGAACTAAAAGTTAAGGCTACCACCTGGCAACTTTGGGCTCCTCATGCCTCAGAGTCAACAGGCCAAGAAGGGAGTTACAGTGTTGGCTGGGGTGATTACTCTGGGCTACCAAGGAAAAATTGACTACCACTCCACAATGGAGGTAAGGAAGAGTATGTCTGGAATACAGGTAAATCCTTAGAGCACCTCTTAATATTACCCCACCCTGTGATTAAGGTCAATGAAAAATACAACAACCCAATCCAGGGGGGACCCTTCAAGAATGAAAGTTTGGATCACCCCAACAGGTAAAGAACCATAACCAGACAAGGTTCTTGCTGAAGGCAAAGAACATACATAATGAGCAGAAGAAGGAAGTTATAAATACTAGCTGTGACCACAGGACAAGTTACAGAAATAGGGAGTGTAATTTTCATAATTATTTTCTTCTTATTTTGTTATGAATGCATTTTTGTATATATGTGTGTGTATATATATATATATATGCAAATATCTTTGTTTAATTTCCTCTCTTATTCCCTAATTATGTAACATAAGATGTATTCACTTTATATCAGCATTTAAATATTGCAAATTTTACATCACAGTACTTAAGTTACAGGACATCAAGAGAAGAGTAAACATCATTCAAAGACTTTACTACCTCTTCTGGGGAAGGGATTAGTGAATTTTTAGCTATACACAGGATAGTTGTATTATGTTAGGAAGAATTATAACCTCATTATTGTGTTTATTTTGAGATCAAATATGGTTTAAGGAGATGCTTAAGGATACCAAGTAGACAAGGGATGGGTTTGTGATGCTTAATTTTATGTGTCAACTTGACTGGGCTAAGGGATGTCCATATAGCTAGTAAAATATGATTTCTAGGTATATCCGTGAGGGTGTCTCCAGACAACATTAGCATTTAATTCAGCAGACTGAATAAAGAAGATTCACCCTCATCAATGTGGGTAGGTATCCTCCAATCATCGCAGGCCTAGATAAAATAAAAAAGTGGAGAGAAGGTGAATTGTCTTTTTCTCTGAGCTAGGACATGCATCTTCTCTCCTACTCTCAGACATCAGAGTCCTGATTCTCAGACCTTCTTCCACCTGCACTCTCAGTTCTCAGGCCTTTGACCTCAGACTGTGAGTTACGTCACCCGCTATGCTAGAGTCAGGACTTTGAACTCAGACAGAACTATGCTACTGACTTCCCTGGTTCTCCAGCCTGCAAATGGCATATCATGAGATTTCACAGCCACCACAATCTCACGAGCCCAATCCCATAATAAATTTCCTCATATATATCTAAGTATATCCTATTTGTTGTTTCCCTATCTAATATACAGCCCCTTGGGCTTAAAATGTATTAGGACATTTTAATGAACTAGTATGTTAAAATATACTAGTAAATTAGTACATTTAGTAATTTTAGGAGCCTTAAACGCCAGCCTAGGCAAGATTCTGCCCAAGTTTCCTCTGATATCAATCTGTATTCATTTTGATTCCCCATAGTTCATTTCTCTTGACAGAACTGCTAATTTAAATAGAAAAGTACCTAAACTCGTGTGATTATTGTAGTCTAATATGGCTAAATTGCACTCCGTGGGATAATTTAAGAGGAAATTATGTTTTTATTTCCAATCAATGGACCGATGTTATGGCTTATTTTATAACAACAATTCTTTTGCCTTTGCTTGTCTCTTGGTCGATATTTTTAGACTGAGGTGGAAGAGATTATTTGCTGTAATCTTACCCTTAATATTGCTTTTTTGTACATTTCCATATACACAATTTGTGCTGTGAGAATTAGAGGATAATAAGTTTGTTAATAAGCACTAATTTTCTCTATGGTTTCATAGGAAATGTTTTGAGTCTCAAAGAATTTATAGAATTTACAGCAATTGTCTTTGAGCAGTGATTTCCATCTGTCTGCCTCATAGAATAGCTGAGATCAACCTTGATTGCCTTTTAAGTTGAGTAAATTGGAGGACAGGCTGCCCAGTATCTTAGTTCTTCTAAGACTGCTTGCAACCCAGAAAGTGTGAACAGTGTGATGACGAATGCTCTTAAAAACAGGTAAAAGCGAATTTCTTCAAACTAACTTATTATTTTGGAACTAATAAATTAGAATACTTCTCAACAGATGCATTGAGTTTACGCTTGTCTAAATAATGAGTACAAGTTTGGTAATATTTTTACTGTTTTCTGCTGTAAAAGACAGTTATAAAAGTACTAATTTCTATTGAGACTGCAAGAGATATATTATTTGATTCAATAGTTTTGAGATCATGTCCCCATGTTTTTTGTTTGTTTGTTTGTTTTTTGATTTTGTTTTTGTTTTTTGAGACAGAGTCTCTCTCTGTCATCCCAGCTGGAGTGCAGTGGCTTGATCTCAGCTCACTGCAAGCTCTGCCTTCTGGGTTCACACCATTCTCCTGCCTCAGCCTCCAGAGTAGCTGGGACTACAGGCACCTGCCACCACGCCCAGCTAATTTTTTGTATTTTTAGTAGAGACGGGGTTTCACTGTGTTAGCCAGGATGATCTCAATCTCCTGACCTCGTGATCCACCCACCTCGGCCTCCCAAAGTGCTGGGATTACAGGTGTGAGTCACCATGTCCAGACTGTCCCCACATTTTAAAATTCCTGATATTCTTCCTACTTGTACTCAGTATCCATTTTGAAATTACATCTCCATTTTAAAACATAATCTTTCCAAGTCAGAGCTATTCTGTTTCTCTCTTTTTTTTTTTTTTTTTTTTTTTTGGTGATGGAGTCTTGCTCCGTTGCCCCAGCTGGAGTGCAGTGGTGCTATCTCAGCTCACTGCAACCTCCACCTCCTGGGTTCAAGCTATTCTCTTGCCTCAGCCTCCCAAGTAGCTGGGATTACAGGGATGTGCCACCATATCTGGCAATTTTTTGTATCTTTAGTAGAGACGGAGTTTCACCATGTTGGCCAGGCTGGTCTTGAACTCCTGACTTCGTGATCCGCCCACCTCGGCCTCCCAAAGTGCTGGGATTACAGGCATGAACCACCACACCCGGCCTTCTATTTCACTCTTGCTAAGCAGCTAAAATGTATTCTTTTTAACTTACTCTCTGCTTCATATCCCTTTTCTCTACAATTTCTTAATGTTGGATAATGCCAGGACTTAATTGTTGAACATTATGAGCTGCTTCTCTGTCTACACTTACTCCTTTGGTTATCTCATCAGGGCATCAAATGCTGTCTTTATGCTAGTAGCTCCCAAATTTATAGTTTTAGTTCAATCTTCACTCCAAAATTCCAAACTCTTATACCCAAATTTCTAGTCATCAGGTCTACCTATATTTCTAATAAAAATCTAAAACTTACCATGTATAAGACTGAATTAATATTTTTGAGATGATGTTCCTACATTTTTAAATACCTGATATTCTTCCTACTGGTATTCCGTATCCATTTTAAAATTACATCTCCATTTTAAAAAAGACCTCACTCTGAAATTCCAAGCTCTTAGTCAACAGCTCTACTTGTATTTCTATAATAATAAAAATCTAATATTTACCATGTCCAAGACTGAATTCTTGCAAAAGCTACTTTACCTAAGCCTTCCTCTTCTCACTTGGAGTCAGTTTCATTCTTTCAAGTGTCAAAACCTTAAGTCATCCTGGACTCCTCTCTTTCTCATACTTTACACCCAATCTAACTGGAAATTGAGTTGGTTCTATCATCAGAATTGATCCATATATATATAGATTCCCCACAGTTCATTCCTCTTGAGAGAATACACACATTCCTCTCTGTGTGTGTGTGTGTGTGTGTATATATACACACACACACATATATATACACACACACAAACAGATGAATACATAAATAAACATAGTTGCATATATACATGAAGTGGTAGGTGGAAGAATGCCCCCTCTCCAAATATATTTGCATTCTCATCTTGGGCAAACATGAATATATTACTTTATGTGACAAAAGGGACTTTGCAGATGTGATTAAGTTAAGAGCCTTGAGATGGGGAGATTAACCTGGATTATCTGGGTGGGTCCAACATAATCACAATGGTCCTTAAAAGTGTCAGAGGAGAAGCGACAACTAAAGCAGAGTGTCACAATGATGCAATGGTGATTTGAAGATGCTGTGATGCTGGCTTTGAAATGGAAGAAAGTGTCTGAGTCAAGGAATGCAGCCTCTAAAGGGTGGAAAAGGAAAGGAAACTGATTTGTTCTTAGAGCCTCCAGAAGTAATGCAATCCTGCCAATATCTTGATTTTAGCCCACTGAAATTCATTTCAGATGTTTGACCTCCAGAACTGTAAGTTGATAAATTGGTATAGTTTTAAGCCACTAAGTTTGTGGTAATTTGTTACAGAGCATAGGAAACTAACATACTTGGGTTAGTAATATGTATTTATTTCCTAGCTGTGTCACTAGATGGGTCTAGAGGTAATGACATCCCACTAGCAGCAAGTCTACCTAGTGTCTAGATCTTACTTTTTGAGTATCATCCTTCAAACAAAAGGTACCAGGGCTTCTTCGGAAAATCACTGATTCTAGGGTGGTTGCAGGGAAAAACGTAAGAGAAGCCTGGAGCATTTTGTAGTGTTAGAAAGTAGAGAAGTGCTCCAAAGAATGGGGGACCTTGGATGTGGGTACATCAAAAAGACACGGGAGCCAATCAAAGAGTTTCCAATGACCAAAGTTAGCACAATCTGACCAAATAAATAAATAAATAACAATAGCATTGGATTCTAACCCAAAAGAAAATAAAATGCATGAGTTCAGACTGATATAAATAAATTATAAAAGATATACCAGAGAGAAGGGACAAGTCCTTCTTACAGAAGAATTTCAATTAATTTATGTTGAAGGATTGAGGGAAATAGAAAATCACTAATAGAACACCACAGTAATAATTTCCACAGGCAAGTTCCACCAATTCATATAAAACGTAAAGAGAAATATGTTATTTGCATAGCTTCAAAGTATCTCCCCCAAAATATTTATTAATTACTATAGTGATTTTATTATATGTCCACGAATTCTCTGATATTTCTCTCTCTAGGAGTTCAAGCTTAACTTCCAGCCCCTTGAGTGTGGGCGAGACTTAGTGACCTGCTTCTAAGGAATAGAGTATGGAAAGAGGGAAATAGCAACATTACAGTAGAGAAAACTGAAAGCACCTTAACAAAGTGATCTCAGAATCATTGGCAATAAGTCATGTTGATATCAGGTACCCCCAATACAGTATGATGAAAAGACCCATCATCTCAGTGGTATTTATCCTCAAAATCTATAATCTGACAACAATTATGAGAAAATATAGACAAACCCAAATTGAAAGGAAGCAAGTCTACAAAATACTTCACCAGTACTTTACAAAAGTGACAAGGTCATGAAAGACAGAACAAGACTGAGACACTCACAGATTGTAGGAAGCCAAAGAGACATAACGGCTGAGATCATGGTGGTAGAACTCTGGTTTGGATCCTGGAACAGAAAAAAGAACACTAAGTGGAAAAGCTGATGAAATATAAATAAAGTCTATAATTCAATTAATGGTATTGTACTATTAATCTCAAGTTTTGAAAAATGGACCATATTATGTAAGACATTAATGTCAGGGGAAGCTAGGTAAAAGTAACTTGGGAACTCTCTGCAAACTCTTCTAAAATTATTTTGGATGGGTGTGGTGGCTCAATCCCCCTGTAATCCTAACACTTCAGAAGGTCAGGGCAGCAGGATTGCTGAGGTCAAGAATTCAGCCTTGGCAATGTAGAAAGACCCCATCTTTACAACAAAGTAAAAATAAAAAGTAACCAGCATGATGGCACCTTCCAGTAGTCCTAGCTACTCAGAAGGCATAGCCAGGAAGATTGCTTGAACACAGGAGTTTGAGGCTGCAAGGTGCTAGGATTACACCACTGTACTCCAGCCTGGGAAACGGAAACAAACACTGTCTCACAAAAAAAAAAAAAAAAAAGAAAAGAAAAGAAAAGAAAGAAATAGAAAAAAAATTGAAATAAATAGTTTTTAAAAATCTAGAATTTGACCACTTTTCATCAGTACAATTGCCTCCTTGGTACAAGCCACCATGATCTTTCTTCTGGTTTATTTCAATAGCTTCTTTGCAGGTCTCTGCTCTGTGCTCCTCACCCACCACCTGTAAGTCTTGAATCTACTCACCACACACCAAGCAGAGTTATTCCTTTAAAATGTAAATCAAATTATGTAAGTCTTTTGCTCAAAATCCTGAGCTGGCTCCCTATTTCCATCTAAGCAAAAGCCAAAGTCCTTATGGTGACACACAAGTCCCTAATGATTATTTTTCTCCCATGGTTGCTTTAACTTCATTTCCTACCACCGCAGACTTCATTCTCTGGGTTCCCACATGCTGGCCTCCTCGCTATTCCTGGAAAATATAGAAACATAGGTCTTGGATCCATTTGCTTCCATGGCCTGGAGCACATTTTCAGATATCTTCCTGGCCCACTCCCTTACCTCCTTTCCTGGGCAAAGATTTTTATATTGCAAAGAGACCCAAACCTCTGCAATCCAAATCTCCCAACCCTTTGCTGATTTTTCTCCTTCTCAAAGCACGTTTAGTGTTTTCTGTCAATCAGGGTTTTTCCTTTCATGATAATTGTTTGCTATTTGTTTCTCCTGATTAGAATGTAAACTGCCCTCCATGGGAAAAGAAATCTTTGTCTTTTTTTTTTTATCCACTGATAATCCCAAGTACCTAGAACAGTATCTGGCACATGGGAAATGCATAACGAATTGTTAAATTGAATTTAAACGGACACATTAAGGTCCCTGGAGTATGGAACAACCTTCAAGTGGTGTCAGACTACCTAGAAACTTTCATATAACTTTTTTCTTTTTCAGTCCATGTGCATTTAAATATAGCCAACACCTCAGGTTTAGAGTGACCAACATTCCTGGTTTACCCCAAAATGAGGCATTTCCAGGAAATACATAAGTTCAGTCTTTGCAAGGGATGCCACATAACCCCAGTTTCTCAGGAAACTGTCCCATGGCTCAATACTTGCACCCATCATCTCTATAGCCACCAGAGAAAGGGGTCATTAAATGCCAGCTCAGAGGATATAACCAGAGAATAGTGCCTAACCCAAATCCTGTTTATTTTTTAAAAATTAATATATAGCATTTTAAATACAGAGATTTCACATTAAAGAGAAGATATTTTTCAGCTTCTCTTGAAAAACGGGAAGATCTGGTAATGCTGGTCTCAAGTTCTTCCATGACAAAAGTTGTTTCCAAATCTTCAGTCTCCACCTAGCCAGTTTTACTCTTTTCCTTACCTGAACCCTGAAAACATTTGAATTCATAGCCCAAACTTTAGCTGAAAGGCAGAACAGAGGGGAAAAAAACTGCTTTAGGAATGAATTCATATTTTGGCTCCACAATTAGTAAATGTTTTAGATATATGTTTAGAGTTTTATTTACTTGATGTTTGAAAATACCAGAGAATTTCACTGGTATCACAATATAAAAATAGGAGTTTTAAAACATACAGGTTATGTTATTTAAAGGAAAGCAATAAAAGAGAGCCTATATCTAAATCTTTAACCTTATAGTTTTTAGAAGCCCAAAATAAACAATGTTCATTAAGCTAGAAACAAATAAATGTCTATTTTTTTCAGTATGTCTATTTTTGAGGAAAAGGGCAGGGGGAATTTATGCTAACCAGAAAGTTATTATCTTCTCTTGGAAGGGGGGAAAAAAACCCTAGAAATGTCATTTGCTTTTCTATGAATCGGATGAAAAGAAATCAGTAACACTTGCATTACTTGTATTAACTTTTTATCCAAAAACCCAAGAGTCCTGCAAAATGGTGCTCTTAGATCAAAAAGGTATATATTATGTTAATTTCTCTGCCTCTTCATGCTTTAATTTCTTTTCAATTGGCAGCTGTCTTGGATGTGCTCTTGCATATATTTCTTAGCATAATGCTAAGTGAAATCAGATGAGGGAATAAAATCAAGTCATCATGAAAAGATTTCAAAACCTGCATAAATCTTTAAACCTTGTTAGAAACCCTACTTTGATTTTCTAAAGTCCGACTCAAAGCAAATAATTTTATCATGCTATACATTTTTATTCTCTTTTATTTACTCTGAGGTTCATATTTAGCTAGAAATATACGCAATTCCAGCAATCAGAATTAAATAGTATCCCTATTATTTAATACAAATCATTTTCTTGAGATAGGCTTTGAATAGATTTCCTTAGTGTAATAGACAATAATATAAACTGAAGGCTGTAGTATAAACATGTCTGTTTTGTTTTATCATACAATATTCTTTTAAATATGAGTTTCAATAGATTTAAGCAGGGAGGAATACACTCTTCATTTGTTAGCATAGTTGTCACTATTCTCTATTTTCTTACATTGGTTTTATATTACCTATGCCACCTTGCTGGCCACAAAGTCTTGTGAGTTTATGACTTATGAATTATCAGTGAATGTAGCTACTTGGTATTCACCACAACTAAATTAAAATGAGCTTCAGAAAGAGTAAAAGCTACCTGTAATTTTTAACTTAAAAAGAAATCCATGGATTTCAAGAAACAGATTTTGTCAAGTTTTTCATAGACACATGACTGAGATGAGATGATATTTTAGGAAAAGTTAGGGAGGTCACTTGGAAACAGTGTGTATTGGTCAGGGTTCTCCAAAAACACAGAACAAATAGGATGGATGGATGGATGGATGGATGGATGGATGGATGGATGGACGGACGGATGGATGAGTGGATGGATGGATGGATGGTGAGATAGAGAAAGACAGAGAGACAATAGAGAGATAGAGGGAGAAAGAGAGATGGGAGTGATTTATTAGAAGAATTGGCTCACTTAATTATGGAGGTTGAAATCTCCCACAACAGGCCATCTGCAAACTGGGCAACCTGGGATGTTGGCAGCATGGCTCAGTCCAAGTTTGAAAGCGTTAGAAGCAAGGAAGCCAATGGCGTAATGCTCAGTCCAAAGCTGAAGGCCTGAGAAACTAGAGGTGCCATTGGCATATGTTATGGAGTCCAAAGGTCTAAGAATCTGGAGTTCTGATGTCAGAAAAAGAGTGTCCTGGCTCCAGGAGAAAGAGAAATCCTTTCCTCTTTTTGTTCCAACTGGCCCCCAGCCAAGTGGATGGTGCTGCCCATATTTTGAGAGCAGATCTCTCCTGCTCAATCCACTGACTCACGCACCAGTCTCCTCAGGAAATGCCCTCACAGACTCACCCAGAAGTAATGCGTTAGCTATCTAGGTATTCCTCATTCAGTCAAGTTGACGTAAAATTAATCATGACACAGTGGGTCTCAACCTTGAGCATCAAAATCATCTGAAGAACTTGTCAAAACATGATTGCTGGGCTCTGCCCCCAGAGTTTCTGATTCAGTAGGCCTAGAGCCCAAGTATTTGCATTTCTAACAAGTTCCAAGGTGATGTCAGTGTTACTTGTCTAGGGAACAAACTTTGAGAACCTATGAAATAAGAACTACTCAGGGACTTTTAAAAGAAAGAAACTTCTTTGTCACATTTATTTTTCAAGACACACATGCATACCCACACAGATTTTACTTTCTTTGTAAAATGATTGAAAATCTTTTAGATAAAACTTAGCAATATAGTTTGTGTCTGTGTAGTCTCCCAAATCTCACATCAAATTGTAATCCCCAATGTTGGAGGTGGGGGCCTGGTGGGAGGTGATTGGGTCATGGGAGCAGATTTCCCCTTTGGTGTTGCTCTCCTGGAAATTAGTTATCTCAAGATCTGGTTGTTTAAACATGTATGTCACCTCCCCAGTCTGTCTCTCTCTCTCTCTTTCTCTCTCTCTCTCTCTCTCTCTCTCTCCCTCTCTCTTGCTCCTACTCTGGCCATGTGAAGATGTGCCTGCTTCCCCGTCACCTTCTGCCATGATTGTAAGCTTTCTGAGGCCTCCCCAGCCATGCTTCCTATATAGCCTGTGGAACTGGAAGCCAATTAAACCTCTTTTCTTTGTAAATTATCCAGTCTCATGTATTTCTTTATAGCAGTATGAGAACAGACTAGTACACTTAGAGCAAAAATATCAGTAGCAAATTACTGAGAATCAATAAATAAGATTTAGAGTGACTTCAGGAGATGGGTTAGAAAGGTGGTTTGAGGGATTAGGTTTTATAAATACAGAGTATGCTGGCTTTAGATAAACCAGTCTCTACCTAGACAATTCTGGACAAAGATGGGGTTTGGGACACTGACAAAGATGATCATACAACAGAGAACTTTGGTCTGGTTGGGACAAAAACATTTTTATCAACTTGCTAATAAGAAAAAAGCTGTGTTAACCCACCTCTGTTAGACATTTTATTAAATGATGGATCAAACATGAAAAAAAACGCACAACACATAGAATAGTTTTGTCAAAAGTTAATTAACTGCAACAAGATTGATGATTACTGAGCCTTCATGTTTTCATTGTTGCTCAAGTCCTTCTCCAGGCAGTGACCAACTCGATATGCCATCTATCCCAAAGGCAGAGGAATTCTGCCAGATTTTCCGGGGCCAAATATTGAGTAGGACGTTTTCTTTACCATTTTCTTAGACTAAGACAATTAACCAGAAGGACACTAATGCTTTCATTAGCTGGAATACGGTCTTTAAAAAAGAAAAAGAAAAAAGAAAGGAATTTTAGTTGATAATAGTTAAGCAAAATTGTTTTAGGCAGTAAATTTAAAATGCTTCTCAGTAGCTAAATTTCTTAAAGTGACATCAGAAGAAAACATGGGCATGGTTTAAAATACAACACTGAGCTTTTCCCATACCTGACCCTGGGTCTGCCTTTCTCGAGATAATGCACCACAGAGCCTTGTTTTCTCCCTTGACTCTCCCTTGTTCTTGTTACCTGACATGTTTACACACCACACCACACCACTTTTCTTTCTCAAAAGTTCTCCTTGTCACTATCCGTGCAATGAAGTTACAAGGATTAATGAACTGTAGCTGCTGCTACCGCTGTTGCTGTTGTTTTTAAACTTCTTTGGATTCCTGGATAAGAATTACCACGAGAATACCCACAGATTTGATTTTCTCTTTTCTCTAACATGAGTTTATTTAGATGTGGATTTTTAAAAAAAAAACTGTATGAAAGAATTACCTTTGTGAGTATTCTCGCATCATATCTAAATGAGGAGCTATAACTCAAAGTCTCTAAACTTGAAGTCCATTTTTAAGTTATAACTTTCTAGATAGATGTACCAAACAACCCCCAATGTGAGACTTTTAGAGCTCTCCCATCATCTTCACTGTATACCCACCTGCAGTTCACACTCAATCAAGATCGATAGGAAAATAATATATCTTCCTTAGTCTTACTTTAAAAAGGAGAAGAAGAAAGCTATTGAGCACCTCACACCAAGTAGAGCTGCTGACAGTGCTTTAAGTATATGAAGATATAGTCTAATCAGATATAAAAATACAAGCAACAAAGAGATGTACAACAGCATAAATTAGATCTAAACCATTTCTTATAGGAGTACCATGCTCTCGCCCTCTCTATCAGGCTTAAATATATACCACTGTGAGATGGCATATGCAACAACAGGAGACTATACAATATAATACATTTATAACATAGTGATTAATATAACATGGTGATGAATAGAGCCTAGTGAATCTCCAGGTTCAAAAGGAGCCTTCCTGGTTGCAAGTCTGACACGGACAAACTGCGTGTCTGGAGCTTCTTATTTAACCTCTCTGAACCTCCGTTCTCTCATCTTTAAATGGAGATTCTAATCACACCTAGTTAAAGGGGACAGCATAAAAGTTAAGTGAGATAACACATGCAAAATGCTTAGAGCAATACCTGGCACATGCTTAGAAACCTGAATCAAGAATTCAAGTTCTGCTGAGCAAGTGACCAGCTGAGAAAGTTTAGGCAAGTGAGCCTCCATAAATCTCATCTCATACATCTGGATATACCTACCTTTCATGAGAATCAAGTGAGATAACATAAAAGAAAACACTTTTACAACTGTAACGTGCACCCTATTCTATAAATACATTGAAATCATTTTGGATCGATACCCACTAAGCGGCTAGTAGTGATTACCTCTGGGAAAGAGAATAGAATTGAGGATAGGTAAAGGGCATTTGAGCTTTCTACTACATGCTGGATTGTTTAGGGAGATGAAGTTCATTTATTGCACATGTATCTTTTAATAATAGAATCCTCTTCATATGTTATTGTTACTATTGAGAACTATGCAAGAATCTAAAAACTTTAACATCCAGGGATTGTAGTTTTCTTTCCAGCACCTGTGTGAATATCTCTGTACAGTACTTACAACATAAAACCCCTCAATTCGCTATCTGTATCTGCAGATACAGGGAAAGGTTTAAAGTTCCATGTCCTTTTGCTTCTTAGAGAAAGCTTACATTAAGCCAAAATTTAAAAGCTGGAATGAGCCAGTTATATGAATTTGGGTTTTGGGAAAGGGGAGGGCATATATTAGGGTGTCAAAAGGGGGTCCTATCTAAAACAGAACATGCAACATTGGCTTGAAGCTAGAAATGGAAACAGGCAATCCAAATATATCTGGCTTAGAACCTTAGTTTCTATGACACAGAGATCTTTTTAAGTCAAGGGACAATATGAGGCATGATGAAGAAAATTATGATCATAATATCTGAGCACAGCGTCTAGCACTTATTGAATACTTTATTGAGCATTCAGTAGGTGCTAGACACTGTGCTAAGAGCTTCACACACTTGGTGCATCTCATGAGGCTGTTTTGTTAAAGGTAAATCTCAAGTATCCATTCATTCACTTGACATATATCTATTGGACATCTTCCTGTTGTACATAGTGAATCCTACATTGTCACACATCCTACATGAAAATAACTTACAATCTAGTGTGAAGGTGCAGAGGGAAAAAGGTCTCAGGAGGAACAAAAACCCTGGTTATGTGTGTCTATGTGCACGTGAAGGTATAGGTAGTGAAGGAAATCTTTACCAAGATGGTAATATCTGCAAAAGAAATAATCATCAGAGTAAACAGAAAACCCACAGAATGGGAGAAAATATTTGCAAACTATGCATCTGACAAAGGACTAATATCCAGAATCTACAAGGAACTCAAATCAGCAAGAAAAAAACAAACCCATCAAAAAGTAGGCAAATGATATGAATTGATATTTCTCAAAAGAAGGTATACAAATGGCAAACAAACATCAAAAAATGTTCAACATCACTAATCATTAGGAAAATTCAAATTAAAACCACAAAGAAGATATCACCTTACTCCTACAGGAATTGTTGTTATTAAAAAGCCAAAAAACAATAGAGAAGTATATATATTGGTGTGGATGTGGTAAAAAGGGGCTGCTTTATACACCTCTGGTGAAAATGTAAATTAGTACAATCTCCATGGAAAACAGTATGGAGATGTCTTAAAGAACTAAAAGTAGATCTACCATTTGATCCAGCAATTTCACTATTGTGTATCTACCCAAAGAATAAGAAATCATTATGTCAAAAAGACACCTGCATACATATGTTTATTGCAGCACAATTCACAATTGCAAAGATATGGAACCAATCTAAGTGCCCATTGACTAATGAGTAGATAAAGAAAATGTGGCATATATACACCATGGAATACTACTCAGCCATAAAAAAGTTCAAAATAATGTCTTTTGTGCAACTTGGATGAAGCTGGAGGCCATTATTCTAAGTGAATGGAAAACCAAATACCGTATGTTCTCACTTACAAGTGGAAGCTAAGCTATAGGTATACAAAGGTGTACAAAGTGATATAATGGACTTTGGAGACTCAGAAGGGGGAGGTTTCAGAGGGTGTGAGGGATAAAAGATACATATTGGGTGCACTATACACTACTTGAATGACTGGTGCACTAGCCTCTCAGATTTTATCACTATACAATTCATCCATGCAACCAAAAACCACTTGTACTTCAAAAGCTATTGAAATGAAGAAAAAAAGTTTAAAGAAGATAATGTCTGAAAACACTGTTCTCTTCAATTCACTGGTTTTGAAATCAGCTGTGTGGAGAAAGACCTGCATTTTGTTTTAAATGATCACTGAGCCCACCTGTTCGCATCAGGAGACTCTGAGAATCCAATCATGTGGCTTGAGTGGAGGTGTAATCCAAACAGTTCTCAGCATTTTTGCCAACCTGATGGAGCAAGTAAACCCAAGCTTTCTTGCAAAAACCTGAGGAGCCTCCTGGGAGAACTAAACTTTGTCAAAAAAAGGAGCCAGGCATGATAATCTTCATGTAGTGATTCTGAGTTCAGTGCGGCAAATGGCACTTGAGTTTATCTGGCCCTGCTCTGGATGTATGTCTGGGTTCTAGGGAGAGAGTAGGATAAGAAAAAAATGTTGAAGGGATTATTAGTTAAGCTTTGAGGAGGGGACACAAGAGCCAGAAACCTTTAAATTATCTTTATTAAGGTGATCCCATTAGTCCCAAGGGGCAACTGGGATCAACAAAGTGTTGGTTACATATAAATGAGAGTGAGAAAAGAAATGAGAGAGAATAGCAAATAATAAAACAAGAACAAAACACAAAGAAAAAAACAAAATTGAATGAATCTGGCCACATGCTTGAAGAGGCCATAGTAGTCTGACCCAAAGCAATCTATCCATCGAGTTGACACCATTATTGTCAACAGGTTCAAAAGCATGCTTGTACCTTTAGCAAGATAAATGAGGAATATGCACAATGTCTATAACATGCTGATGAGATTATGTTTATTATACTAAGAGACTGTGTTTTCTAAGTCAAAATGCATCCACTCTGAGAACACCTCACATGACAGGGATGAGAAAAAATGCATAAGGTACTAGTTTAGGGGTTTTGAGCACATCAATATGCAAATAACCAAAAAGTCTATTTCCATTTGCTCTCCACTTCTAGACCAATCTACAGACAATTTTATTGGTTATTATTGTAATCTATAACAACTAAAAATGGTTTCTCCATGATCCTATTTCACTCAGCATCAAGATTCCAATCAACATCCTATTTCCCCTAATATTCATAGGAAAAAGTTCCAAAAAAGAACTTAGTTAGATACATATCTGTGTCACTTGGAATTCATAAGGGTCTGTGTGTCCAGCCCAAGAAAATGATTAAAAATATACTTAAATTTTGGTACGTAATGACCAAAGTCCTAATCCCTAGAATAGACCTACCCTTCCAAGAAAATCACAGGTCTGTGCTCATCCATAATTTGTTGAGATAATTTATAGAAAATTGCATACCCATCTCACTTTTGCAAACTAAGAAACACGTTTAAAAGAGATTGGAATAAAAATAAAATGTTCATTCTTCTCATTCTCTGAGAAATTACCAACTCAAAAATTATTCTTCTGCTTTCGGTGTTCTTCTCTTTTCCTCTACAGGAACTTTGAGCTAATGTATATTTATGTCTTAAGCAGAACTCCCCTGCCTGTCCAAAATAGAAAAGAAAGAAAAAGGGGGAAGAAATATTCATGAAACTACAATAAGCAAAAATAAGGGGTTTGAGTACATATAAATAGAAAATAATGTCTTTGCAAAATAAAAGAGAAATTAAATTTATTTTATAAGATCTATAAATATATTTTACTTGAATATGTTACTTCAGTTTGTGCACAGGAATCTCTCCTCTAGGATTTTATCCTCTAGGGAGTTTTCTGTGCTCTACCAGGCTTGGTAGCTCATGAGGCATTTCATAGACATTTCAAAATTCATTTGAATGTATCTCTTTCTCCAGGCACAGAGAGAAATAAAAAACGTTTTTTAAGAGGTCTTTATATTTCATATTCTAATACAGGATATACAAAAAGTAATCTTTCTCAACTCTGACATCTCATACATTTTTAACCATAGGCATCAATGAAACAAAAAAAGTTTAAGAAAAATTAACTCATTATAATCACCTTCTCAAATATTTACATGTGTAGTTTGATAGAAAGTAAGTTAAAGATTCTGAAAACTTAAAAACATACAAGAATCTATGCCTGGTGAAATCTATATGCCATTACATACCTGAACCTATTGTTTGCAGACTACTAATCATTTATTTGAGATATCCAATACAATTTTAGTTGCCCACAACAACATCTTTAGAGTCTAAAGTTAAGACATTGACATAATGTATTCAAGAATATCCTAAGGGAAAAGTGAATTCATCATACATTTGATACATATTTATTAGTTGCCTATTTTGAACCATGTTCTGTGAGTCAGGAAGATGAAAAATGAATTCACCTATCAAAAGCTTTAAATGGAATGGGCAAAATATGACTCAGATATATGAAAACATTAGTCATATGATTTGGCTCTGTGTCCCCATCCAAATCTGATCTCGAATTGTAATCCCTATGTGTCAAGGGAGGGACCTGGTGGGAGATGCCTGGATCATGGGGGTGGTTTCTCCCATGCTGTTCTCCTGATAGTGAAGGAGTTCTCATCAGACCTGATGGTTTAAAAGTGGCAGTTTCTCCTGTGCTCTATCTCTCTCTGTCTCTCCTGCCAACTTGTGAAGATGTGCCTTACTTCCCCTTCGCCTTCTGCCATAATTGTAAGTTTCCTGAGGCCTCCCTGGCCATGCAAAACTGTGAGCCAATTAAACCTCTTTTCATCATAAATTACCTAGTATCAGTAGTATCTTTATAGCAGTGTAAAAACAGACTAATACAATTAGTGACAAATTAATATTGTATATTTTATTATACTTTGTATAATTACAAAATATAATGTAATATTATGCAACATAATAAACTGCTAATTTTTTCTTGCAGAAATAAATAGAAAAGTGGTTGGGATTTACCAACATAAGCTGCCATGATCATTGTCTATATGCATCAGAAATTAATGCTTACACATGCATACGCATTATACGTGTGTTTTTCGAATTTCTGTGATAATAATAAGTCACCTGGGGAACGGGTTTTTCTTCTACTAGGCCCTTTTAAGACCTACTGAAATGAATTTGCAGAGGAACTGGAGAATCTGCATTTTTAACAAATGACTCCTTTGATTCAGATTAGACAGGTTTAGAAAACACTGCAGTCTTCACAACAATCCCATGACAATATTATTATTCCCATTTTATAGTTGAAAAAACTAAGGTTAGAGAGATTAATTAGCTACTCCAAGGACTCCCAAGTTAGGAAAAAACAATCTGGCTTCCAAAACTTTTGTACTTTCCACCGTACTAAGCTTTCTTGGTTCTCTGAGAAAATAATTAGGTGGGATGTAGAAACATGGAATTAAAACACTTATAGAAAAATGTATTTCTATTGCTGCTTAAAAACAATGTTATGGAAATAAAAGCGTGAAGATGGCAGATAGGAGGCAGGACTAGCTTGCAGCTTTCACTTGGACAGACAGAGCAGCATGTGGAGACTCACGTTGTGAACTTTTGCTCCAAGAACTACCACAGCAACATACCAAGAAAGCCAAGAGAATCCACAGACTCTTTGAAATAACTGAATCACCATGGCAGGCTCCCTGAGACACCAAAAAACTGTTAAGTCACCTCGCTCTCTCGGCAGGGAGGCTTGTGATCTGGGGCAAGTTCTCAGCCCTGGTCACCGGCTGCCTGGAAATAGACTTGGTGGTGTTGGTGGGGTACGGTGGGAGTGAGACCAGCCTTTAGGACTGTGGCTGCATGGGAGTAGGGTGAGGCCTGTGACTACAGCTTTCCCCCACTTCCGTGGCAACCTGTATGACTCAGGAGAGGCAGCCCGAATTCCCCTAGAAATATAACTCCATTGGACTGAGAACCAAACCCCATCCCCAACAGCGGCCACAGTAAACCCCACCCAAGGAGAGGCTGAGCTCAACCATGCCTATCCCTTTCCCAACCTGGTGGTTCTTCTCTACCCGGCCTGGTAGCCACAGACAAAGGTCATAATTCCCTGGGAGCTCTATGGCGCTGCCCATCACCTGAGAAACCTGAAGACTTAACCAGGCATCCCTAGGGCAAGTTTGCATCCTCCCTATAGGAATGCAGCTATGTACTCTTCAAAGTGCCACCTACTTGCTGCAAGCCAACCATCACAAAACCAGCACACTAAACAGAAACACAACTGCGAATCCCCCACAGAGTCCATTTCGCTCCCCTGCTATCTCCACCAGAGCAAGTGCTGATATCCATGGCTGCAAGACCTGAAGATGGATCACATCACAGGATTCTTTGCAGACACTCCCTAGTACCAGTCCAGAGCCTGGTAGCTCGGTAGCTCACTGGGGGCTAGACCCAGAAGAGCAAAAACAATCACTGCAGTTTGGCTCTCAGGAAGCCCCATTACTAGGGGAAGGGGGAGAACACCACATCAAAGCAGCACTCCATGGGACAAAAGACTGAACAGCAGCCCTTGAATCCCAGATCTTCCCTCTGGCATAGCCTACCCAAATGAGAAGGAACAAGGAAAATAATTCTGGTAATATGATAAAGCAAGTTTCTTTAATACCCCTAAAAGATCATACCAGATGACCAGCAATGGATCCAAACCAAGACAAAATCTCTTAATTGCCAGAAAAAGAATTCAGAAGGTTGATTGTTAAGCTAATCAAGGAAGCACCAGAGAGAGGTGAAATCCAACCTAAAGAAATCAAAAACATGATATGGGATATGAAAGGAAAATTCTTCAGTGAAATAGATGGCATAAATAAAAAATCACAACTTTTGGAAATCAAAGACACACTTAGAGAAATGCAAAATGTACTGAAAAGTCTCAGGAATAGAATTGACCAAGCAGAAGAAAGAATTTCAGAGCTTGAAGACAAGGTTTTCAAATTAACCCAATCCATCATAGACAAAGAGAAAATAATTTTAAAAAATGAATAAAGCCTCCAAGAAGTTTGGGACTATGTTAAACATCCAAACCTAAGAATAATTGGTATTCCTGAGGAAGAGGAGAAATCTAAGTTTGGAAAACGTATTTGAGGGAATAATCAAGGAAAACTTCCCAGCCTTGTTAGAGACCTAGACATGCAAATACAAAAAGCTCGAAGAACACCTGGGAAATTCATTGCAAAGAAATCATTGCCTAGGCACAGTGTCATCAGGTTATCTAAAGTCAAGATGAAAGAAAGAATCTTAAGAGCTGTGAGGCAAAAGCATAGGTAACCTATAAAGGAAAACTTTTCAAATTAACAGTAGATTTCTCAGCAGAAACCCTATAAGCTAGAAAGGATTGGAGTTCTATTTCTATCCTCCTTAAACAAAACAATTATCAGGCAAGAATTTTGTATCTAGTGATACTAAGCTTCATAAACAAAAGAAAGATACAGTCTTTTCCAGACAAACAAATGCTGAGAGAATTCACTACTACCAAGCCAGCACTACAAGAACTGCTAAGAAGAGGTCTAAATCTTGAAACAAACCCTTAAACTACACCAAAAAAAACCTCCTTAAAGCATAAATCTCATAGGACCTACATAACAATAACACAATGAAAATAAAGGTATTCAGGCAACAAATAGCAGGATTAATAGAATAGTACCTCACATCTCAATACTAACATTGAATGTAAATAGTCTAAATGTTCCACTTAAAACATACAGAATTGCAGAATGAATAAGAATTCATCAACCACGTTTCTGCTGTCGTCAGGAGACTCACCTAACACATACAAACTCACATAAAAAAGTAAAGGGGTGGAAAAAGATATTCCATGAAAATGGACACCAAAAGCAAGCAGGAGTAGTTATTCTTATATCAGACGAAACAAATTTTAAAGCAACAGCAGTTAAAAAAGACAAAGAGGCTTGGTGTGGTGGCTCATACCTGTAATCCCAGCACTTTGAGACGCCACGGCAGGAGGATCACCTGAGTCAGAAGTTTGAGACCAGCCTGGCCACCATGGTGAAACCCACTCTCTACTAAATATACAAAAATTAGCCAGACATGGTGGCAGGTGCCTGTAATCCCAGCTACCCAGGAGGCCGAGGGAGGCATGAGAATTGCTTGAACCCAGGAGGTGGAGGTTGCAGTGAGCCAAGATTGCATTGTTGCACTCCAGCCTCAGCAACAAGAGTGAAACTTCATCTCAAAAAAAACCAAAAAAACAAACAACAACAAAAAAAAAAACAAAACAAAGAGGGATATTATATAATGATAAAAGGACTAGTCCAACAGGAAAATATCACAATTCTGAATATATATATGTGCCTAACACTGGAGCTCCCAACTTTATAAAACAATTATTACTAAACCTAAGAAATGAGATAGTTGGCAACACAATAACAATGGGGGACTTTAATATATGACTGACAGCACTAGACAGGTCATCAAGACAGAAAGTAAACAAAGAAACAATTGACCTAAACTATATCCTACAATAAATGAACTTAACAGATATTTACAGAATATTCTACACAACAACTGCAGAATATACATTCTATTCATCAGCCCACGGAATATTCTCCAAGATAGGTAATATGATAGGCCACGAAACAAGTCTCAGTAAATTTAAGAAAATCAAAATTATCTCAAGTATTCCCTCAAACCACAGTGGAATAAAATTGGAAATCAACTCCAAAAGGAACCCTCAAAGCCATGCAAATACATGGAAATTAAATAATCTCCTCCTGAATGATCAATGGGTCAACAATAGAATCAAGATGGAAATTAAAGAATTCTTTGAACTGAATGATGATAGTGGCACAAACTATCAAAACCTCTGGGATATAGCAAAAGTGGTGCTAAGAGAAAAGTTTATAGCATTAAATGCCTACATCAAAAAGTCTGAAACAGCACAAAAAGACAATCTAAGGTCAAAACTCACGGAACTGGAGAAACAAGAACAATTCAAACCCAACCCCAGCAGAAGAAAAGAAATAAAGAAGATTAGGGCAGAACTAAATGAAATTGAAACAAAAAAATACAAAAGAAGTGAAACAAAAACCTGGTTCTTTGAAAAGATAAATGAAATTAATAGACCATTAGCAAGATTAACCAAGAAAAGAGAGAAGATCCAAACAAGCTCAATTAGAAATGAAATGGGAAGCAGTATGACTGATACCACAGAAATACGAAAGATTATTCAAGGCTACTATGAATACCCTTATGCACACAAAACAGAAAACCTAGAGGAGATGGATAAGTTCCTGAAAGTATACAACCCTTGTAGATTAAAACAGAAAGGTGTAGAATCTCTGAACAGACCAGTAACAAGCAGCAAGATTGAAATGGTAATTTTAAAATTGACAATAAAAAAAGTCCAGGGTCAGATGGATTCACAGCTTAATTCTGTCAGATATTCAAAGAAGAATTAGTACCATTTCTTTTTTATAGAGAAAGAGGGAATCCTCCCTAAATCGTTCTATGAAGCTAGTATCACCCTAATACCAAAACCACAAAAGGACATAACAACAAGAACAAAAATGACAGATCAATATCCTTGATGAATATAGATGTTAAAATTCTCAACAAAATACTAGTGGACCGAATCCAAAAGCATATCAAAAAGATAATCCACTGTGATCAACTTTGTTTTATCCCAGGGATGCAGGGATGGTTCACCACATATGAGTTAATAAATATGAATCACCACAGAAACAGAATTTTTTAAAATCACGTTATCATCTTAATAGAGGCAGAAAAAGCATTTGACAAGATCCAGCATCCCTTTATGATTAAAACCTTCAGCAAAATTGGCATAGAAGGGACATGCCTTAAAGTAATAAAAGCCACAGCCAACGTTATACTGAATGGGGAAAAGCTGAAAGCATTTCCCCTGAGAACTGGAACAAGACAAGGATGCCCACTTTCATCACTTCTATTCAACATAGTACTGTAAGTCCTGACTAGAGAAATCAGACAAGAGAAAGAAATAAAGGGCATCCAAATCGATAAAGATGAAGTCAAACTGTCACTGTTTGCTGATGATAGAATTGGATATCTAAAAAACCATAAAGACTCATCCAAAAAGCTCCTGGACCTGTTAAATTAATTCAGCAAAGTTTCAGGATACAAAATTAATGTGCACAGATCTGCCATACACCAACAATGACCAAACTGAGAATCAAATCAAGAACTCAACCTCTTTCACAAAAGCTGCAAAAACAATAAAATACGTAGGAATATATCTAACCAAGGAGGTGAAAGACCTCTACAAGGAAAACTACAAAACACTACTGAAAGAAATCATGGATGACACAAACAAACGGAAGCACATCCCATGCTCATGGATGGGTAGAATCAATATTGTGAAAATGGCCACATTGCCAAAAGGAACTTACAAATTCAATGCAATTTCCGCTGAAATATCACTGAGGCTGGAGAATAGTGCCTGGAGGCAGGGAACATAAGCCTGATACAGGCTGACTTCTAGAACTAAATCAAATGGAAGCACTTCAGCAATGACAGGAATATGAATGGCTTTGTAAATTCACTTCATCCTCTCCACTTACACAATTTACACTTTGTAACTTCATATTCAGCCTCTCCATTTACGTAGATCATACACACCAAGTAACATCCTCTCCATTTACATAGGGTGTATTCTGAGTAAATGACTCTCTAACTTCATTTCATTCTCTTCATTTACACAGAGCATGCACCAAGTAACCAATGGGAAAACTCTAGAAGAGTACTGAAACCCCAGAAAATTCTGTAACTGAGTCTCTTGAGCCCCTGTGCTTAGGCCCATTCCCACCCTGTGGAATGTACTTTCATTTTCAATAAATCTCTGCTTTTGCTTTCCTTGCTTTGTGCATTTTGTCCAATTCTTTGTTCAAGATGCCAAGAACCTGGACATCCTCCACCAGTAATACCATCATCATTCTTCACAAAAGTAGCAAAAAGATCCTAAAATTCATATGGAACCAAAAAAGAGTCTACATAGTCTTGCTTTTTGCAAGACTAAGCAAAAAGAAAAAAATCTGGAGGCATCACATTACCTGACTTCAAGCTAAACTATAAGGTCATAGTCACCAAAGCAGCATGGGACTGGTATAAAAATAGGCACATAGATCAATGGAACAGAATAAAGGACTCAGAAAGAAAGCCAAATACTTAGAACCAACTGATCTTCAACAAAGCAAGCAAAAACATAAGGTGAGTGTCAAGCACGTTCGTGTGAAGAGACCACCAAACAGGCTCTGTGTGAGCACCAACCCTGTTTATTCACTTGGGTACAAGTGGGCTGAGTCTGAAAAAAGAGTCAGTGAAGGGAGATAGGAGAGGGCCAGCTTTATAGGGCTTGGGTAGGTAGTGGAAAGTTACAATTAAAGAAGGTGTTTTTCTATTGTTAGCAGGGGAGGAGGTTACAAGGTGCATGGGGGAGAGATCATGGGCCTCATTGTCCAGAAGAAGAATGTCACAGGGTTGATTGATCAGTTGGGGCAGGGCAGGAACAAGTCATAATGGTAGAATGTCATGAGGTGGGTTAATTAAGGCAGGAACTGGCTGTTTTACTTCTATGTGGTTTTTGGCTGCTCCAGACTTCTTGGCTCCTGCAGGCTATCTGGATGTAGATGTGCAGGTCACAGGGGTTATAATGGCTGAGCTTCAGCTCAGAGGCCTGACATTCCTGTCTTTTTATTTATAAAATATAAAGTTATAAGAAAAGATACAGAAAATGTACGTTTTTACTGAGGGTTATTGGGGTAGGGGTGATGTTTCTCAGGGCTACTTCAGGCATGACTTAGGGGTGGTGTGGACACCTAAAGAAAATTTAATTTTATAGCAAGTTGGTCTAGAAAGTTTTTGGGTACAATTTTGTGTGGTTAACAAGGCACCAGTTAGCATATTTTTGAGTTTAGAATTGTCCTAATACAATTTTTTTTAAATAGCAATTAAGCATAATAGCTTTAAGGTAGGTGGCAGTGAATTTTTCAGGCCAAGGAAGGAATAATGTTTTACGTACCAAAGTTCTTTGTCCCCATTTCCCATCATATGAATAGGATTCCCTGTTGTTAAGCCAAAGATCTATTATATTAACCTTTTTCCATAGGTGTGAGTGGAAATCTGAATGGAGAAGTGTAATAGTTCTGATTGCAGATCCTATGCAGGAGAGAGAATAAATAAAATAATCTTTGTCTCCTGGATTAAGCTGAGGAAGAATGAATTTTCCATGACCTAAGAACCACTTTCGCTGAGTTGGAAAAGAGTAGTAGAGCAGGTTTTCAGAAGAGGAGTAGGTGGGGGTGATAGAGAAGAAAGAAAAATACTGGCCTTTTGGAGTGAGAGCTGGAATATTTGCAGGTGTGGAGGCATTTGCTATGTCTTTTGCTGTCCTGTCGCATAGGCATTTCCTTTAGCAATAAGTTCAGTTGGTTCCTGATAATCTTTCCAATGAATGACCCCAGCCTTGGCAGGCAGGAGAGCAGCCTTAAGGAGAGCATTTATTGTAGCAGCATTGATAACGGAAGAGCCTTGTTTGGTAAGAAAACCTCTTTCAGCCCAAATAGCAGCATGGTTATGGCGGATGTGGAAAGCATCTTTGCAGTCAATGTAAATGTTAATGTACATTCCTTTGGTGAGAGAGAGCACATGAGTTAAAGAAATCAGTTCAGCTTGTTGGGAAGTAGTGGAGGGAGGAAGTGCAGTAGCTTCGATAATAGAGGTGTGGGACACGACAGCATAACTAGCTTTAACTGGCCAGAACTGGCTGGGTTTAGAAGAACTGCCATCAATAAACCAAGTGTGGTCTGGATTTGGGATTGGAAGAATAGAAATATGAGGAAAGGGGGAAGATGCTATGTGTATTAGGGAGATACAGTCATGTGGCTCAGGACTTGTGCTGGGTGCTAAGTGATAAGCTGGGTTGAAATGGGACCCATGGGTAATAGTTACTGTTGGGGTTTCAATAAAGAGTGAATAGAGCTGGAGGAGTTGAGGGGCAGACAGTAAGTGTGAAAGGTGTGAGGAGGATATTAATGCTTGAAGGTTGTGAGAACTGTAGAGGGTAAGTGGAGCATAGCTTGTGATTTTGAGGGCCTCTAGAAGTATTAAAGCAGTGGCTGCCACTGCACGTAGACATGAGGGCCAGCCTAGAACTGTAAGGTCAAGTTGTTTGGGTAGAAAGGCTATAGGTCGTGGGCCTGGCTCCTGTGAGAGAACTCCAGCAGCACAGCCTTGTATTTCAGCTGTGTGTAAGGAAAAAGTTTGGGACAAGTCAGGGAGTGCTAGTGTGGCAGCTGTTTCTAAGGTCTTTTTAAGAGAATGAGAGGAAGAATGGGTAAAGGACTTAGGGTCTATGGGATCAGCTAAATCACCTTTAGTGAGCTTGTAAAGTGGTTTGGTTAGAATGGCAAAGCCTGGTACCCAGAGTCAGAAGTATCCAATAATGCCTGAGAAGGAAAGGAATTGTTGTTTGGTGGTGGGGATTGGGGTCTGGGAGATTAACTGAACACGGTCTGCAGGAAGAGCACATGTATGTTGATGGAGGACTATGCCAAAATATGTAACATTAGGGGAAGAAATTTGAGCCTTAGAGGGGAATACTTGGTACCCCTTTGAGTAGAGATGTTGAAGAAGTAGGGTAGTGTCCTCCTGGAAAGATTGTTAAGAGGGTTACAAAGAAGAAATTCATCAACATATTGAATAAGGTGGGAGGCAAACAGGCAGAAAGAAAGTAAGTCATGAGAGACAGCCTGACCAAAGTAGTGTGGGCTGTCCCTGAAACCTTGGGGTAGGACAGTCCAGGCGAGTTGCTGGGACTGGTGGGTGTCAG
Source organism: Piliocolobus tephrosceles (assembly GCF_002776525.5). NCBI lineage: Eukaryota > Metazoa > Chordata > Mammalia > Primates > Cercopithecidae > Piliocolobus > Piliocolobus tephrosceles. Next base: position 134,677,088 of record NC_045435.1, read on the forward strand.
GGTCAGTCCAAGTAAAGGTAAAAAGAGGTTGGGAGGAGGGATGTAACGGGATGGTAAAGAAGGTATCATTGAGGTTGATAACAGAGTAATGAGTTGTGGAAGGGAGTATTGAAGAGAGGAGAGTATAAGGGTTTGGCAAAACAGAATGGATGGGAAGGACAATCTGATTTATGAGGCAAAAGTCTTGAACTAGCCTGTAGGACTTGTCCAGTTTCTGGACGGGTAGGATAGGGGAATTGTAAGGAGAATTTGCAGGCTTTAAAAGGCCATGCTCTAATGGGCTAGTGATAACAGGGTTCAGTCACTTTAAAGCCCGCTGTGGGATGGGATACTGGCATTGAGTGGAGTAAGGGGTGATTAGGTTTTAATGGAATGGTAAGGGGTGCATGGTTGGTTGCCAAAGAAGTAGAGGTATCCCCTACTTGTGGATTAAGGTGGGGAGATACAAGGGGAGGATGCAAAAGAGGCTTTGGGTTGGGAAGAAGGGCAGCAATGAGATGTGGCTGTAGTCCAGGAACAATCAGGGTAGCGGATAATTTTGTTAATACATCTTGACCTAATAAGGCAACTGGGCAGGTGGGGATAACTAAAAAGAAGTGCATAAAAGAATGTTGTCCAAGTTGGCACCAAAGTTGGAGAGTTTTAAGAGGTTTAGAAGCCTGGCCGTCGATACCCACAACAGTTATGGGGGCAAGGGAAACAGGCTCTTGAAAAGAAAGTAATATGGAGTGGGTAGCCCCCATATCAATTAAAAAGGAGATGGATTTACCTCCACTGTTAGAGTTACCTGAAGCTCGGCATCCGTGATGGTGCAGGGGGCTTCCGAGGCAATCAGGCAGCATCAGTCTTCAGCCGCTAAGCAGAGCAGATCTGGGAAGGAGCCAGAGAGCCTTGTGCCAGAGCTGTAGGGACTCTGGGAGTGGCTGTCGGGTCAGCTGGGCAGTCTGATTTCCAGTGGGTCCCTGTACAGATGGAATACCACTTGGGAGGAATCCTGGGCTGTGGGCATTCCTTGACCCAATGGCCAGATTCCTAGCACTTGAAGCACGAACCTGAGGGAGGAGGTCCTGTAGGAATACCGCTGCGGCTTATGCGTTTTGAAGTTCCTGTGTGCTGGAGGTGCAGCTGGGTTTTGTCTCTCAGCAGAGGCAAGTAATTGTAACTCAGAAATGCATTGCCCCTTGACTGTCTCTTCTCTATTGTTGTACACCTTGAAGGCAAGGTTAATTAAATCCTGTTGTGGGGTTTAAGGGCCTGAATCTAGCTTTTGGAGTTTTTTTCTAATGTCAGGAGCAGATTGAATGATAAAATACATATTGAGAATAAGGCAGCCTTTTGGCCCCTCTGGGTCTAAGGCCTAAGCATTGATTAATTTGGGAAAGGTCTGATAGAGAAAATGATACATGCACTCTGACAATGCTCTTAGCTCCAGCCACCTTTCAAAGAGGAAATTGTTGGGCAGGTGGGGGAGTATTTGCCTCAGAATGAAATTGTAATCTGGACCAGGTGTGGAAAGGGTGCACTATTTAACAAATGGTGCGGGGATAATTGGCAAGCCAAGTGTAGAAGAATGAAACTGGATCCTCATCTCTCACCTTATACAAAAACCAACTCAAGATGTATCAAAGACTAAAATCTAAGACCAGAAACCATAAAGATTCTAGAAGACAACATCGGAGCAATCCTTCTAGATATTGGCTTAGGAAAAGACTTTATGACCAAAAACCCAAAAGCAAATGCAACAAAAACAAAGATGAATAAATGGGACTTAATCAAACTAAAAAGTTTCTGCACAGCAAAAGAAATAATTAGCAGAGTTAACAGAGAATCCAAGAATGGGACAAAATCTTCACAATCTATACATCCAACAAAGAACTAATATCCAAAATCTACAAAGAACTCAAACAAATCAGCAAGAAAAATACAAACAATCCCATCAAAAAGTGGGCTAAGGGCATGAACAGACAATTCTCAAAAGAAGATAAACAAATAGCCGACAAGCATATGGAAAAATGCTCAACATCACTAATTATCAAGGAAGTGCAAGTCAAAATCACAACACGATACCACCTCACTCCTGCAATAGCCATGACCAAACAAAAAATAGTAGATGTTGGCATGGATGTGAAAACAGAACACTTTTACATTTCGGGTGGGAATGTAAACTAGTACAACAACTGTGAAAAAGAGTGGGGATATTCCTTAAAGAACAAAAAGTAGATCTACCATTTGATCCAGCAATCCCACTACTAGGTGGGGTTTTTACCCAGAGGGAAAAAAGTCATTATATGAAAAAGATACTTGCACACACGTGTTTATAACAGCACAAGTTGCAATTGCAAAAATACAGAACCAGCCCAGATGCCCATCAATCAATGAGTGGATAAAGAAAATGTGGTATATGTATATATACCATAGAACACTACTCAGCCATAAAAAGGAATGAAATAATGGCATTTGCAGCAAACCAGATGGAATCGGAAACTATTGTTCTAAGTGAAGTAACTCAGGAATGGAAAATCAAACATTGTATGCTCTCATTTATATATGGAAGCTAAGCTGTGAGGACTCAAATCATAAGAACGACACTTTGAGCACTTGGGGAAAAGTGTGGGGGTAGCGAGAGATAAGAGACTACACATTGGGTGCAGTGTACACTGCTCAGGTGACGGGTGCATAAAAATCTCAGAAATCACCACTAAAGAACTTATTCATATAGCCAAACACCACTTGTTTCCCGAAAACCTATTGAAATAAAAAAATAAATTTTAAAAAAATTATATAATCTGTTTTAAAGTGATGGAGAATAGAATATTGAGCTCTTGAAATAAGAAAGTCTTTGTCAGAGATACAATATTAAGATTTATGAGGCTGGGCACAGTGGTTTACACGTGTAATCCCAGCACTTTGGGAGGCCGAGGCGGGCAAATTGCTTGAGGCCAGATGTTTGAGACCCGCCTGGCCAACATGACGAAACCTCTTCTCTACCAAAAATGTAAAAGTTAGCCAGGCATGGTAGTGCATGCCTGTAATCCCAGCTTCTTGGGAGGCTGAGGCACAAGAATTGCTTGAACCCAGGAGGCAGAGGTTGCAATGAACTGAGATCATGCCACTGCACTCCAGCCTGGGCAAGAGAGAAAAAAAAAAAAAAAAGAATTTGTGGGAAAACTGAAGATTTCTGTGTTTCAGAGGAAGTTGTGCACACATTTGAGCAAGAAATGAGCTAGGCTATAGCCTCAATGAGCTAAAGAAAAGGATCAGTACATGTGGAGAAAAAATACTCCAGACTAAAGAAAGGAAAGTTACTCTGACAAACATAGGACATAGGTTGCCATAATATTATGTTTTCTAACCCTGTCTCTCTAAAAACCAAAGAAATCAAAAAAGTTGACTAGTGATGCCAAGTTGTGTCAGTAGAAGGAAGTAATAGAAAGATCCAGTATTCCATTACAGAAAACGGTTCCATTAAAATTAGAACTATAACAGTCCCATTACTTGATATATATCCAGAGGAAATAAAAGCAGTATGTCAAAAAGACATCTATACTCCCATGTTTATTGCAGCATTATTCACAACAGCCACGACATAAAAGCACCCAAAGTGTCTATCAACAGGTGACTGGATAAAGAAAATGTGGTATATATACACAGTGGTATATTATTCAGCCTTAAAAAGAAGAAAATTTTGTCATTTTTGACAACACGGATGAACCTAGAAGACATTATGCTAAGTGAAATAAACCAGGCACAAGAAAGAGAAGTACCAAATTATATCACTTACATGTGGATTTTAAATAAAATTGAACTATTTTATTTAACTTTCTAATTGAACTTCTATTTTAAATAAAAATAGAAGCAGAGAATAAAATGGTGGTTGCCAGGGTCTGAGGGAGGAGTGGGTGGGGATTCAAGATGTTGGTCAAAGGATACAAAATTTTAGTTAGACAGGAGACATAAGTTCAGAAGATCCATTGCACAATGCAGTGATTATAGTTAATAACAATGTATCATGTACTTAAAAATTGGTAAGAGAGTAGTTTTGGTTGTTGTTGTTGTTGTTGTTGTTGTTGCTTTAGAGATGGGGTCTTGCTGTGTTGCCCAGGCTGCAGTGCAGTCGCTATTCACAGGTATGAACATAATGCACCAAAGGCTTAAATTCCTGGCCTCAGGTGATCCTCTCACCTCAGCCTCCTAAGTAGCTAGGACCTATGGGCATGTGCCATTGACTGGGGCAAGAGAGTAGACTTTGATGTTCTCACCACAAAAGTATAATTATGTGAGATAACATATATGTTAATTTGATTTAGTCATTCCATAATTTATACATATATTGAAATATCATGTACACCGTAAGTAAATACTTTTTTGGCCATTAAAATAAATCAATAAATAATAATTTTTTAAAAAAGGGATAAAAGAAAAACTGGTCTTTATCTAGAAAGAAAGCTTAAATATGAGGTCATGTCTTTAACTCCAGGTGAAACTGGAGCCAAGTTGTGAAAAAGCCTAAAGGCTTCAGAAAGTAGGAAACACTTAAGGAGTTACTTAACCCGAGGTGTCTTTTCTGTAGATTTCAGGAAGTCCATAAACACCTTGAAATAGTATTGCAATGTTTTATGAACGTTTGGTTTCTAGGAGAGCTTATAGCTTTCACAGATCTCTCATTAAAGTCTATAGCACAAAACAAGCTCAAGTAAATGACGAGATCATCTTTCTAATTACCTCAAGAAGATTTTTTTTTCAAAAGTGGCTGGTCTTGAATGCCTGACAAACCTGTATAAGCATCAGACAAAGGGATTCAAGGCAGTGGTGTGCTGGTAAATGTTTAGGAGCTGGCGATTCAGCGAAACAAGCATTTGTTGATTTTTGTGGTATACATACTCCTCCATGACCAGTTTCAAGCTACAGAAGAGACACTGACTAATACAAAATTCCTGAAGATATTAACAATCAACTTCGAGAAGTCTGTAGGAGTCAACTCCAGCAAGACCTCTGATTGAAAGGTCAGTTAGGTTTTCTCAGGTCTGGAGAAAGCTTAAATTAGGGCAAGTCATTAAGGAAATGAGTTGAGCCTAATTTTGCGCACATTTTCTGCTTAAATTTTGTAAATATTTCTCTAAATATATTTAAGAAGCATTTTTGAAGTGTTTAGTCAAGTTTAAAAGATCAGAATCAATGAATAGAGCAAAAGCTTTTTCTAACTTTTTGATGAGGATTAATTTATGTAGAGAAATTAATCAAATGGAAGATAGTGTGAAAGTTATGAGGAAGAAATCAGCTCCCTTCTAGAACAGCAGTTCTCAAAATACAGATCCCAAGGAAGCAGCAGCAGCATCACCTGAAAACTTGTTAGAAATTAATTCATAGGCTCCCACCCCAGATCTGAATCAGAAACTCTGAGAATGATGTCCAGATATCTGTATCTGTGTTTTAACAAGTTCTCCAGAGGATACTGATGTGCACTAAAGTCTGAGCACCACTTCTCTAAAACAACGGTTCTTAAATTTTAGTGTGCCCAAGTATCCCTGGAGGAATTTGTTAAAATGCAGATTTCAGGTCCCAGTGCATACCTGCTGAATCAGAATCTCCCAGGGTGAGGTTCAGGAACAGCACTATGTTTTATTTTATGTAATTTTGCTTACTTGTATTAGTTACGGTTTGCAACACAGAGTCACCGGGAGGAAAAAGGAAACTTCTTATAAAACTTTTTAAATATTCTGTAATCCCAGCACTTTGGGGGGCTGAGACGGGCGGATCACGAGGTCAGGATATTGAGACCATCCTGGCTAACACAGTGAAACCCCGTCTCTACTAAAAAATACAAAAAAAAACTAGCTGGGCGAGGTGGCGGGTGCCTGTAGTCCCAGCTACTCAGGAGGCTGAGGCAGGAGAATGGCGTGAACCTGGGAGGTGGAGCTTGCAGTGCGCCGAGATCCGGCCACTGCGCTCCAACCTGGGTGACAGAGCCAGACTCCGTCTCAAGAAAAAAAAAAAAAATTTAAATATTCACAAAAGTAGAATAAAGAGTATAATAAATCCTTGTGAGATCATCATTCATCTTAAGCAAATGTCAACATTTTGCCTGTCTTATTTAATGTTCCCCACTTCATTTTTTAGTTTGTTGTCTATAGGAATATTTTAAGGTAAAGGTATCCTAATATCTAACCAGCAATTATTTCAGTATTCTCTCTAACAGATAAGAGCTTTTTCTATTCCAAGTCATTATTATAGTGTCTTAGTCCATTTTGTGTTGCTGAAAGAAATACCTGAGATTGGGTCACTTACGAAGAAAAGAGATTTAATACGCTCATTCCACAGGCTGTATAAGAAGCATGGTGTTGACATCTTGCTCAGCTTATGGTGAGGCTTTTGTGCTGAGTCAAACATGGCAGAGGTCAACAGGTAAGTGGCCATATGTGAAGAGTGGCCAAGCCCAAGGGGCATTCCGGCTTTATAACAACCCACTTTCTAAGGAGCCATCCTAGTTTCTAGAGAGTGAGAACTCACTCATTACCAAGAGAAAGGCACCAAGCCATTCATGAGGGATCTATCCCTATGACCCAAACACCTGCCACTAGTCCCTACCTCCCTAAATTGCCACACTGGGAATTAAATTTCAATATGAGATTTGGTGGAGAAAAATAAACCATATTCAAACCCTAACATGTAATGTCTAGAATTAATAACAATTCTTTAATATCTTTATCACAGACTTGCAAAAATGTGTCTTTTGTAGTTGATTCATTTGTTGGCTATCATTTTAAGTCTCTTTATTTCTATAATAGTTTCTCCTTTCCCACCTCACTTCTTTTTTTTTTTTTTTTTTTTTTTTTTTTTTTTTTTTTT
>NC_045435.1:134684033-134825851 GCF_002776525.5 Piliocolobus tephrosceles
TTTTTTTTTTTTTTTTTTTTTTTTTTTTTTGAGACAGAGTCTCTCTCTGTCACCAGACCAGAGTGCAGTGGCATGATCTCAGCTCACTGCAACCTCCGACTCCCTGGTTCAAGCAATTCTCCTGCCTCAGTCTCCCAAGTAGCTGGGATTACAGGCACGCACCACCATGCCCAGCTAATTTTTGTGTTTTTAGTAGAGACGGGATTTCACCATGTTGGTCAGGACGGTCTCAGGTGATCCTCCTGCCTCGGCCTCCCAAAGTGTTGGGATTATAGGCGTGAGCCACCTCACTTTTTAATGCTAGTTATTTGTTGGAAAAACTGGATCATGTGTCCTTTATAATTTTCCACACTTTAGACTTGGCAGAATATATCTTCATGATTTCGTTTAGAGTAGCCTTAGATAGATCCAGAAACTTGTTCTGCTCCAGGTTCACTTGTTTTGGCAAGAATACTTCATAAGTGGCACTCTACTTTCTACCATCTCCTATCAGAAGGAACACAATGTTGAGTTGTAATATTTTTGGTGATGTTAAATTAATCAGTGGGTTCAGGTATAATCAGACTAATCCATTCGGTATGAAATTGCAGATTACATTGTACATTTTCTGCCCCAGACTAGGGCAGGGATCCCTGCCTCCTTTGAGTGGAGACTGGACTTACAGACTGGGCTCCTTCCTCCCAGGCTTTTCCAGTGGACAGAGTTTGAATAGACTTTTTGTTTTAGAAGAAGAAAAATAATTAGTTTATACTGATATTTGCAATTCAGATTTAATATCACCAATTATTTACTTGGGTTTTATGCTGATGATATTAATTTCAAACCAAATCAATATTACCATGAACAAAAAGACGACTGAATGTGGTTAAGATTTTTACCCCATAAGAGGTGTACAGTCAAATATGCTATGTTATAAAGATGCATGAAAGATGTCTTTTCTCTGTGTGGTTATGCCACAACTTGATATACTATCAGATCTGCTTTAGTTTGTTTTAAATTTTGAGAAATAATTTTTTTCTTTTTAACTGATAAAATAGCTATATGATTCCAAAAATAAAAACTATAAAACGACATATTCAGAGATATCTAGCCTCCATTTGTTTCTCCTCACACTATTTTAATTTCAACAAATACATGTACACATTGGTATAGCACCTTCTTCTCTCATATAAAAGGTAGCACACATTGTCCTATAGCTGGATTCTTCACTTAACACTTTGTCCTGGAGATCTCATCATATCAGTATCTAAAAATCCTTTTCATTCCTTTTTACAACTGCATAAGTACTACATTATGTAGACATACCACAATTTGTCCAGTTAGTCCCCTCTTAAAAGATATTTGGCTTATTTCCAGGTTTTTGCTAAACACAGTATGCCAGAATAAATAGCTTTGTATATAAGTCATTTTCTATTTTTGCTTATGTACCTGTGGAAATTGCCATATTCCTAGAAGAGGGATCGCTGAGTCAAAAATTAGATACGTATATAATTTTGATAGATATGTACCGCCAAACATCCCCCAAAATATAGCATTTTGAATTCCCAAAGACAATGTATGAGAATGTCTAATTGCACACAGCCTTACCAACACATATGTTGTCAAACATCTTTATTTTTTTTCCCATCTGATAAGTGAGCGATGATTCCTCAGTGTAGTTTTAATTACATTTCTCTTTTTGAGAACGAGAGGTTAAGTAAGTGTACTTTTACAGTATATGTTCTGTGAATTGTCTGTTTATATCTGTAGCCCATTTTTTTTTTTTTCTTTTTTTCATAGAGATGGAGTCTCTCTCTGTCGCCTAGGCAGGTCTCCAATTCCTGGGCTCAAGGGATCCTCACAAAGTGCTGGGATTATAGGCATGAACCACCGTGCACAGCCTTAGTCAACTTTTTCTATAGTTTTTTCCAGAGGGTAGGGGGGAGAATTTTTTGTAATGTGATTAAATTGATCAAACTTTTTTAATGTCATGCATTTTTCATCATAGCTAAACATTTTTCTCACTCAGAATATAGAGAAATTCACTCATAATTTCTTATTGTCCTGAAGAAATTCTTATGCACACCAAAGTACAGTTTGTAATCCAAGTTTGTAAAGTGATGTCAAACATTTCATTGTTTAACATGAGACATTTAATAATCAGTCATGTTCATAGTTTTCTTAATTCTTCTAAATGATGTCAATGAGATATCTTCTTGCCTGAATGACAAAACATTCCATTAGTAAAATAGAAAAAATTGTTTCCGGAGTAATTTAGACTATAAATAAGCATTCAATTATTAAAACCCTTACCTTTCTAAGAGAAGACAACATAAATCATTATGATGCAGCCCACAATCCAGCCAATCAGGAGAAGAATAGGAACCAGAAGGTGTGAAAATGTAGACCCTGCTTTAAAATAAACAGTAGAAAACAGATTATATTGGTCATTTTAGTATTGAATTTTCTGAGTCAAGAGAATAAAAGGAATCTGGTAACATTAAGAAAAAAAGCACACACTCTCTAGTTATACCCATACACAATTATTTTTCCTTTTCTACAGAGAATACATGAGACTGCCATAAATCCTGGGTATTTTGAATTAAATCACGGATCTTTTACTGTTATGTGACTTTGGGCAATTCTGAGCTTGAACTTTCCTATTGGTAAAATATCAATAATGAAACTTGTGCTATCTACTTCCTGGAATAGTTTAGAAGGTCAAATGACATAACATACGTGCAAAGTTTTGTAAACTCTAACCACCGTGTGTGTTTAGTGTATACAGAACACATCTATGCATTTGTGCAATAACACATACAGAAGCTATTTAAATAAAAAACAATCTAATACAACTCTGAGGCAATTTCCACTAAAGTAAATAATTATAACACAGGGAAAGGTGTTGAGAACAGTTCTTGGCCTCCATAGCTGAATGTAATTTTAAATATCACAGGGAAAAGGAAAGTATCATACATTATATACCATTCTTGACTACAGAAAAGAATTTCTATTGTTTAAAAATTATTCATTATAACAACCGGCACTGAACCTGAATCAATGGGCAGTAATAATTCAACATACATATAAATGGTGTTTGTTATATATGATTCCTCCTGTGCCTCCTATTTGTACTCTTCCCTGTAAAAAGCAATTTACACAAGTATCTTTTTACAAGTATTCACTGCATTTAATTCTTGTTCTTTCAAGCAAACATACACGTGCACACACACATAAATCTACACATGCATCACACAAAAAGATTTAGAAAGATCACAGAAAAACATTCTATAGAATTAATGTCCCTGTGTTAAGGACTCAGATATATTCTTAACTGCAAAATACAGTTAGATCTTATGCCATTAGTTAAAAGAGAGAATACATATTCTTAGCAAGTATATTCCTATTACAATTTCCATCACTTTAAAATGTGAAATTTTTTAAAATGCTATTAAAATAAAATCATTATGAGATGAGATACATTTAAAATTAGAAGACACTCTTATAAAAGCAAACTTTCTGAAGTTGAAATGAATTTTAATACTTCTATTTTTCCGAGAATGCTAGAGTCTCTCTTAACTGACAACATTCAACGTGCTTTTCTTATTTCTCCATCTCACCATGACCTTGTATAAGGCATTAAGCACTAAATGGAAAACTGTTCTCTTTACTTGACATGTGGTATTGCTTAAGGATAAAGCAAACAACATGAGATGCCCTTTACTCTCATTTGGACAAAAGCCTTTTTATGAATTAAGGTACCACTACAATGGAAGTACATAGCAGTAATTTTTTTTTAACTGTCTATGTATGTGGCTTTGTATTTTTCTCAATTTCAAAGAACTTGAAAATTAATATTAACCCTTTAATTGTGCATTTATATTTTATACATGCATATTTTAATAAAATTTACATATCACAAAGCCCTAAAAGTCAGTATCTCATTATTTATTTTCCTTATAAAATAGTACCCATTGCACTAACTGTGCATTTTAACACTCAAAGTATACATTCCATTAGTGTTTTTTAACACTAATATTTTCAACTTTACTAACACCTGTGGAATTGTTTGGAAACAGAAATATATAAAAGCACAACATACTTTGCATATATCACTTACATTACTAGCACAAATAAGAACAAAACATCTTTTTAAATATGAAGTGTAATTGTAAAATGCTTCTCTCTTGTCCAGTTCGGAGCATGTCAAAGTAGTTACAGCTGGAAGTGTTCTTGAAGACACTGTGCTCTGGAAAAGACTGTCCAGGTTAAACACCTGGTGCCACCACTCTTCAGTGATCATGAACAACTTACTAAACTGCTATGTCTCAGTTTTCTTATCTATAAAATGGGCATGATGATAATATGCATATTTCAGAAGGTCATTGTCAAGATTCAAAGCAAAAATTCCTGTAAATATTTAAAAGCTATTTCTTAGATATAGTATATATTCAACCTGTTTTGACAAATTGGAATCAATTATTTTATATAACTATAAAATATAAATACAAAAAAAGTTTAAAAACAAGAAAAAAGTTTGACGTGGAACAAAAATGTTAGATGTGGAACAGATGACTGAGCCCAATATTCTCATTTTACTGTCAGAAAACAGAGAGGTATAGGGACTTCTCCAAACTCACATAGCCATTATACTAGCAGATCTGACACAGAACTTAACTGTCTTGAATTCTGGCTCAGAATTGAAATCAGAACTGATTTTTAATTCACCTTTCAAAATAAGCATAAACAAAATTAAGCTCTTTTGCCTTGTTGATCATTTTAAAATTTTCATAACCTATAGGTCTGATCCACAAATTACATAATTAATGCACTTTTGCAGCCACACTAACATATATGGTTAATGGTCATTTAGCATAGATGCCACATTTCTTAGAGCAACTGGGAAATACCAAGAAACATAACTAAACCAAAGTCAAGAAGCCCCTTTTTTTTTTTTTTTGCCAAGAGAATCCAATGCCTTAAATCTTACCTTTTTCAGCCATTATTCCTGTTGGTGGGTGGCTAGGTCAGGCCACGCTTACCTCTTTCTTTTGTGATCCAGTGTCTCTTTGAACTTTAAATAGAGAGAAATCTGAAGAGTGTGGCAGCTGCCCGTCTCCTGGCTGCCAATTGTCTGCAGAGTGATGTAAGTCATTGGAAAGCAGAACTCCTCTGGCTCTTCTTTATTCTATTATTACGGAGGAAACAAGGGGCTACGTGACCTAAACAATTAGGTAAGCTAAATTATCCTAATGCAGAGATTCACAGGTTTTTAATTTGTACCATGCCTTTAGATAACATGAAGAAAATGTTCTGTAAAGAAGGTGTACAGAGGAAGAACAACATTCCACCTATACAAGTGCTATCAAGGAGAAGGGTGATATATTAGAAAGAAAGGATTTTGATGTTGGAGAGACTTGGGTTCAAATTCCAGCTCTTTCTGTAATGAAAGCCAAGTTGCTTAACCTAGGAATCAGCTTCTTTAGTTTTAAAATAAGGATAATAATACCTGCTCATGGGAGTTGCATAAAGATGAAATGAAAGTCTACATGAAATGTAGACAGTTCTTTATTACTTTACAGACGAAAAACAAAAAATGAAATAGTGCCCCTTTCTTTGAAATATTCTGAAAACAAAAATTGTTAATATAAATATACTAGAAACTAAAACAATACAGAAGTTTCGATGTTACCTAGAATTTTTAGAAAGCAGTCATAAGCTTGTTGTTTTTATTAGCAATGTATAAAAATAGGACATTTCGTTTTTCAAAGTCCAAACTGGTTTATGTAACTGACCTAAAATATTCTCTATATTCTCATTGGAATAACTTTAATTTGGGGATCTGGCTGGAAAAGTTTTGCAGAGTGACCCTGTGAGCATCTTCCCAAAAAAAAATTGACGTAAGATTAAGACCTCTGATCAAATTTATCTCCAGAGTTCCAAGAATGTTATTTCCCTGCAAATGACCATGTTCCATCACTGCTCAAAAATCCACCAATAGTTCTTCATCTCCTAGACAATAAAAATCTGAACTCCTTGTTTAGACACCTAAAAAGCCTTATTTCTCTACTCTTCCATTTGCAGTGATAACTTCAGTGACACTGAACTCCTTGCTATTATATGAATTCAGAATCCTCCCACTCTCACAGGCAAGAACATTTGACTTTTTACCTCAAATAATGTACCTATAGATTAGAGTGTGCAGCCAAGAATCTGGCACATTTATATCATTTATGTCAAGTTGTCATCTCTCTCCTCAGTCTCTCTCTTAATATATTATTTAATATTGAAAAAATGTGGCTGTATCAGGTAAGCAGAAAAACTGTATTGTTTATGCAACAAAATCCCTTGCTTACCTGGCAAAGTTGGGTATTTTTTTCAATGTTAAATAATAATATGTTAAACAAAGGTTAACTGAGGCCAAAAGAGAGAGAAGAAATAAAAATGTTCATTGGATCTCATTTAAATATAAAAAATGTTAATTCAATAAGTTCAGATGAACACTAATTATCCTACGGAAAAAAATGACATTCAAAACAAACGGTGTGTTCCTCACAAAGAGCACAAACATACATACTAAAATAAAATAATTTGCTTAAAACATATAAAAAGGTTTCCACATTTTAAACACTCATTTCCATTTCAATTATATTAAGCTTTCATCTTGACATGAAATTGACTATTATTAACACTATTGCTGTCAGTTTGGAGTTTGAGGAGGGATTAGTTTATAATTCATCATTTATTTTCCTTACTTTTCTATGGAAAGAAGAAGGGAAAAAAACTAATTTAACCAACATGAATTTCTCAGACTTCAGAAATGAATTCAACCTAGAATCTCATTTCCTTGGTTATACCATCAGTAAATTTTTTTAAAAATAAAAGTTTTGTAATATTTAATCAGGAAAAGATGTTTTATTCATTAATAGACTGGTTTCACTTTGAGCTCATAAACCCAAGGGCCTCTATTTGACCGTTTTCTAATCTTTCTCTTAGGACATACTAATTAGGAACATTTTCTACTTTTTTACTTTACATACTGTCTTAAATGTTTAGCTCTCAAATCCCTTACTCTCAAGGTGACATTAGATTTTTCAGAGATATGTGAGCCAAAAAATTTAAATATTTGGTTTTTCTTTAAAATACTTAAGAATTCTTCACTTTCCAAATATTTTTCACTACCAGTGTCTGGAATTATAGCATATAGACCTGACCATGGTAGATGCTCAATGGATCTTTGCTTCATGGCTGGCTGATTGGGTAGGTGGATGTAATAATAAATGCAGTATAAGGTAGCTTAGTTTGCACTCTGAACAAAGGTTTACTTATGGCAATACCTAAAAGACTAATAAGAAATAAAATGATCTTAACTATACTCTAGTCTTATAATATATGCATATATAGAATGGAGGCCACTTGCTGAGACCAGCTCGGTTGGGGAGACCCTAACCCAGCGGCACTAGAGGAATTAATTACCAGTATCAATAGATACTGGTATTTAATTACCAGTATCAATAGAATAACCTATAAATAAGAATATAAACAAGTAAAAGAAAGTGACATTTGCAAAACAGAGTGGGAGCCTCCAAAATATCTTTCCTTCATAAGAGCACTAAGAAATCTGTCTAAAATTTTTGAATCAATTTTTAAGAATTCTGGAAATTAACCAAGGACTTACAGCAATTGGGGGAGCTGGAATCTTGGTAGGAACAGCAAGTTTTGTGATGTTTTAATTTGGCCTATTCTCATCTCCCCCATCTCCAGCTTTGTAGTAGCCTTGAAAACCATTGCTCCAAAATCTTAGGGAAAACTAGCAGCCTAGCAGCCACCAGAGGAGACAGAGTGGAACAGAACTCTTTCAAAGTCTCAGTTTCAGAGAACAGTAATTATTTAACCTGTCTGGTGGTTCTCCCAAAGACCTCACCTGCAAAGTTGTCTTTATTTGATCAGATTCAGCACTTACTCTGTGTGAAAAGTACCCACTCCCAGGACATTTGTTGAAAACAGTTAGAGGCAATTGTTTAACATCACAGCTGCCTAGGTAACAGAGTGAACAACAGGCTAACTAAAAAGCTTAAAAGGACAATCCGGGGAATGAGATGTCAATAGAGGTTTCAAAAGTTTCACATATCGTTAAGAATCTAGAAGGCTACATGCATATGTTCAGCTATGGGCATGACCTCGTGGCTGTGGGTATGCTTAGGAAAGACCTGAAAAGGCCCTAAGCTTTCACCTCTGGCTAACTTTGAGGCTCAAAATGCAAAGCAAAGGGTAAGGCAGTTGTCAACTCCCTGACTGAGTGTTAAAGGCGTACCTCAACACATACACAGAGCCCATCATTGAAGTCTGGGAGGCATATTAGTTACAGGCATTTAAAGAAATCTTTGTCCAATCATTAGTTGATAACTAAACAAATTGAGCAAAAACTTTAGTGGTCACATACAACAAAGAATACAAATTGTACAAAATCAGTTCAGAACAATAATAACAACAACAAACAGCAACGACAACAAACTCTTGGGAGGAGGAAGAATCTGATTTTAAGAGTTGACATTATTTAAAATGACCAACTTTCAACAAAAAAGTTATGAGATATGCAAAGGAACAAAAATGTATGGCCCTTACACAGGGATTAAGAAACCTATCAAAAGTAACTGTTTCTCAGAAAGTCTATAAATTAGACTGACTAACAAAGACTTTATGTCAACTATTTTAAGTATTTTCAAATAACTAAAAACAGCAAAAGAATGCCATCTCAGCAAAGAGAATATTAGTAGAGAGATAAATACTATTTTTAAAACAGCAAACAACTTCTGAAGTTGAAAGTTGCAATGACTGAAATGAAAATTTTACTAGAGGCTCAACAGCAGATTTGAGCAGGCGGATGAAAGAATCAGTTAATTTGAAGACAGTTTGATTGAGATTATTCTGTACAAGAAACAGGAAGAAAAGATAATAATGAATATGGCCTTAGAGATCTGTGGGACACCATCAAGCATATCAACATATGCATAATTAGAGTCCTAAAACAAGAAGAGAAAGGGCAGAAAATATATTTGAATAAATCATGGTCAAAAGCTTCCCAAATTTGTGAAAAATGTTAATGTACATATTCAAGAAGTTCAATTAATTCCAGGTAGAATAAATGCAAAGAGACCAATACCTAGACACAAAGTAACTGTCAAGAACCAAAGAGAGGCTGGGTGCAGTGGCTCATGCTTGTAATCCTAGCACTTTGGGAGGTGGAGGCAGGTAGATCACTCGATGTCAGGAGTTGAGACCAGTCTTGCCAACATGATGAAGTCCCATCTCTACTAAAAATACAAAAATGAGCCAGGTGTGGTGGTACACACCTGTAATCCCAGCTAATCAGGAAGCAGAGGCACAAAAATCACTTGAACCTGGGAGGCAGTCATTGCAGTGAGCCAAGATCACACAACTGCGCTCCAGCCTGGGCAACAGAGTGAGATTTTGTCTCAAAAAAAAAAAAAAAAAAAAAAAAGGAAGAAAGAAAAAAAAGAAACAAACACAAAGAGAAAATATTTCCCTGTTGATCTAGGGGGTGTATTCTAACAGGGAACTGCCAAGTCTCTAAATCACCCTCTTGTCTAGCTTGCCGAATTCCTGCCTGAATAGAACTAAGAGCTGTCGCTCGAGGTGCTACTTGAGGAGTCATTGGGGCAACTATTTTTCACCCAGGGTCCCCCAGAAAAGAAAGATCTGGGGGATAATTTTCTTCAAAATAATAATGAGGGGGTGCAGAAGCGCAGGGATGAACCTCTCCTTCCTTTGCTGCTTTCACTTTAGCTGGCAAATGAACATGCTCTGTAACCTCTTCTGTTACTTCACTATACTCTTGTTCCTCCTCATAAGCAGTGTGAAAAAGTTCCAAGGTGAAACAAACCAGACCCCATACCTGTCCCATTGTTACCCTGACGCCTCTGAGCTCCCCTTCTTACTCACCACGGGGATTGCTTTAAGAGTACTTCGGTGTCCTCCAGCCAGTTTTCCATTCCAACCATTACTCCGGCGACCCTTCAACCTGGATTCAAGCCCCCATGAATGGACGCCACTTGCTGAGACCAGCTCGGTTGGGGAGACCCTAACCCAGCGGCACTAGAGGAATTAAAGACACACACACAGAAATATAGAGGTGTGAAGTGGGAAATCAGGGGTCTCACAGCCTTCAGAGCTGAGAGCCCCAAACATATTTATTAACAGCAAACCAGTCATTAGCACTGTTTCTATAGATATTAAATTAGCTAAAAGTATCCCTTACAGGAAATGAAAGGATGGGCCGAATTAAAGGAATAGGTTGGGCTAGTTAACTGCAGCAGGAGCATGTCCTTAAGGCACAGATCGCTCATGCTATTGTTCAGGGCTTAAGAATGCCTTTATGCGGTTTTCCACCCTGGGTGGGCCAGGTGTTCCTTACCCTCATTCCCATAAACCCACAACCTTCCAGCACGGGTGTTAGGGCCATTATGAACATGTTACAGAGCTGCAGGGATTTTGTTTATGGCCAGTCTTGGGGCTGGTTTATGACCAGATTTTGAGGGGGCTTGCTCCCAACAGTGAGACTCTGTCTCGAAAAAGAAAAAGGAAAGAAACAAACACAAAGAGAAAATCTTGAAGGCATCAAAAGAAATAACTAACTCATTATATGCAAGGGATACTCAATAAGATTAACAGCTGACTTCTCAATAAAAGCCATGAAGCTCAGAAGGCAGTGTTATGACATTCAAAGAAAAAATATTGTCAACCAAAAATTCTATAACAAGCAAGACAATCTTCAAAAGTAAATAAAAAATTATGACAATCCCAGATAAACAAAAACTGAGATAATTTGTTGCTAGCAAAGCTACTCTGCAAAAAATACTAAAAGGAATCCTGTCAGAATTAAATAAGAAGACACTAGACAGTAACTCAAATCCACATGAAAAAATAAAGAAATCTCTACAGGCAACTACATAGAAAAACAGGATAAATATATTTTTTGTGTGTAACTCTTTTTTTCCTCCTAACTCAAAAGACAACTGCAATAATTATAAATCTGTATTGGTGACCCTTAATATATAATAATGTAATTTAAATTAAAATGACAACACATAAAAGGGAATGGAGCTCTATAGAAGCAAAGATGTTGTGAACTACTAAAACTAAGTTGATATTAATCCAAACCTGATAGTTATAAATTAAAATATTCATTTTAATCCTTAAGGCAACTGCTAAGAAAATAACTCCAAAAAAAAGACAGCAGAAGAAATTACAAAATAATTAAAATGATATACTAGAAAATATCGATTAACACAAAACAAGACAGTAATGAAGGAATAAAGAAACAAAAAGATGGCATACATAACACAAATAGTAATTATAAATCTTACTTTATAAATAGTTACATTTAAATGGATTAACCACTCCTAATACAAGATAAGAATGGCAGAACGGATTTTTAAAAGTGATCCAACTATAAGCTATCTATAAGAGACAGTTTAGATTCAAAGACACAAAGAGGTTGAGAGCAAAAAGATGTAAAAATACATGTCATGCAAATTGTAATCAAAGAGACCTAGAGTAACTGTACTAACATTAGATGGAATCAATTTTTTTCTTTTTTTGAGACAGAGTCTCACTCTGTTGCCCAGGTTGGAGTGCAGTGGCACGATCTTGGCTCACTGCAGGCTCCGCCTCCCAGGTTCATGCCATTCTCCTGCCTCAGCCTCCTGAGTAGTTGGGACTACAGGCACCTGCCACCACTCCTGGCTAGTTTTTGTTTTGTTTTGTATTTTTAGTAGAGATGGGGTTTCACCATGTTAGCCAGGATGGTCTCAATCTCCTGACCTCATGATCCACCCACCTCGACCTCCCAAAGTGCTGGGATTACAGGGGTAAGCCACTATGCCTGGCCTAGATGGAATAGATTTTAAGAAAAAAAATTTACTGGAAATAAAGAAATATATTTTCTAATGATAAAATAATCAATTATAAACATAGATGTACCTAAAAACAGAGTCCCAAAATACATGAAGACTGGCAAAATTGAAGCAAATAGGCAATTCAACAGTAATGGTTGAATGAATATCCTGCTTATAATAATGGACAGAAAAACTAGACAGAATATCAGCAATATGGAACTTGAACAACACTATAAACCAACTGGACCTAACACATATTTATTGAATACAATAATAAACAGTAACAGAATACACATTATTTAGAAGAAAATTTGGCAAATTCACAATTATATGAAAATTAAACAACATTCTCATCAAGAAGAGGAATGAGGTATGAGTCAGAGCAAGATGTGTGTTTATGATGGATTTAACTAATATAGTTTTGATAGGTTGGATGAAACTTTTTCATATTATCAACTTTTGTTGACTAAGTTGTGTTAAAGAATTTGTGTTCAAAGTCCCATAGGCTTCAGCAAATTGCAGTAGAATGTATTGAGAAATGTAGTAGTCCATTCTCATATTGCTATAAAAAACTACCTGAGACTGGGTAATTTATGAAGAAAAGGGGTTTAGTCAACTCACAGTTCTGCAGGCTATATCAGAATCATGACTGAGGAGGCCTCAGGAAACTTACAATCATGATGGAAGGTGAAGGGGAAGCAGACACATCTTCACATGTTGGAGTAGGAGAGAGAGAGTGAAGGGAGAAGTGCTATGCACTTTTAAATAACTCACAAGAACAGCAACGTGGAAGTCCAGTCCCATGATCCAGTCACCTCCCACCAAGCCCCTCCTCCAACACTGAGGATTACAATTCAACATGAGATTTGGATAGGGACACAGAGTCAAGTAATATCAAGCGAAGTTTATTTGATCTGAGATGTCCAAATATAAAATGTGTTGGGATTAATGAATAAGAGACAACAAAATATCACAGACTATGGCCAGACACAGTGTCTCACACCTGTAATCCCAGAATTTTGGGAGCCTGAGGTGGGTGGATCACTTGAGCTCAGGAGTTTGAGACCAGCCTGGGCAACATGGCAAAACCCCATTTCTGCAAAATATTTAAAAATTGACTGGGCAAGGTGGTGTGCTCACCTATAGTCCCAGCCACTGGGAGACTAAGGTGGCGGGATCACCTGTGATCAGGGGGTCGACCAGCCTGGGCAACAGAATGAAACCCTGTCTTTAAAAAAAAGTCACAGACTACCTGGCCTTCCTCCCTGGAGACTCCTCTTTGCATTTCACAGAAAAGAAAGTGTGACTCAAAACAAAAGGCCGCACTATGGTAGTGGCAGGAACAGGGACTTAGGATCAAGTTTGAATGTCAGGTCTGATAATAGCTGTATGAACTTTAAAGATCACACAGGCCGAGTCTACTTCTTCATTTGGCAAATGATAGGTGCAGCATACAGAATTAGAGATAAGCATATACAAAATTCTCAGCACCAGCCTAACTAACACAAAATACGTTCCCAATGCATGGTAGTTGTTATCGTTAAGCCATGATAAACGGGGATAAAGAGGAAGGAGAAGCAACATCTACAAAAAATCAGATATCCCCCTCTGCATGCTTCCAAGGTCATTTTGAGGGTCATCTAAGAGGGACCATATCTACTGATCATCAGGCCAGG
This sequence comes from Piliocolobus tephrosceles, assembly GCF_002776525.5. NCBI lineage: Eukaryota > Metazoa > Chordata > Mammalia > Primates > Cercopithecidae > Piliocolobus > Piliocolobus tephrosceles. The sequence continues at coordinate 134,697,607 of NC_045435.1, forward strand.
ACATAAGAGGGGTTGTGAGAGTCCATTTTTCAACTCCCTGCTTATACCTCAAGCTGCTTTTGATTGATTGTAGCCTGCATTTCTCTATGAAACAACTCATTTCTAAATCACTAAGACATTTCTAAGATCACTAAGACCTAAGATCCTGTGACTTCTATGTTGTTAAGCCAACAAAATTTTTTTAGTCCTTCTTGATATTACTTGACCTCTTGATGTTGCTTGATTCCATTGGTTACTTTCTCCTTCTTGAAATTATCTCTTCTCTTGGCTTCTGTGGCATCAGAATCTTGTGACTATTTCTATTTTTGACTGTGCATTCTTAGTCTTATAGGTATACCCTCTTCAAATTCTCAAAACATGTTGTGTTTTGTCATGGACAGAGGGAGGGGAACAACACACTCCAGGGCCTGTCAGGGGGTGGGGACAAAGGGAGGGAGAGCATTAGGACAAATACCTAAAGCATGAGTGGCTTAAAACCTAGACAATGGGTTTAAAGGTGCAGCAAACCACCATGGCACATGTATACCTATGTAACAAAGCAGCACGTTCTGCACGTGTATCCCAGAACTTAAAGTAAAATAATAAAATAAAATAACATGTTGTGTTTTGTAAGTTAAATTCAGTAGGACAAGGGAGCATACAAATAACAGAGGCAATATACTGGTATGTGGGTATGTTGTAGGGGTCCAGCAGCAGCCCGCACATGTGTAGCTCAGGCTTCAGGCTCAGCAAACAGCATACCCAAAGCTGTTGGCCCTGTATGTGTGCCAGTGACTGGGACAGTCCAGAGGTGAAGGGAAGCAGCGGAGTAGAGCCAGGCTGGGACCTTGGTACGGAATGATGGTAGTGACAGCAGCAATAGCAGTAGCAGCAGCAGAAATGCCAGGACAGGAACTGTTGGTGCTTAGGTAGTAAATTTCAGCAGTATATTATAGAATCTTCAGTTTAAAAAACTGCTCAGTCTTACAAGACAAATATCCACAGGCTTAGAAATGGAAATTAAATTCTAAGCGTACCATGTTTGACAGAAAATAACACTATTATCATATGGAGCACTGGATAAACCATGTACAAATGAGGTAAACAATTTTTAAATTAATTTTTTCTTATCATTGAAGATATAGCAATAGAATACATAACAGATATTTTGAAATATACACAAATTAGAAAGTTTCTTGTACAACCTCCACAAGTTATGAAAAGCATCAAGGGAAATAATGAAATGTCATTATATAAATTTACATTTGAAATTAAATTCAGACTTACAGAAAATTTGCACCAAGAGTTACATCTTTTTCTAGAGAAAACAAGAGTCATCAGCTCTAGATGTACTGAAAAGTATATTTTGACATAATTTATCAGAAATTTATCCCAATATTGTTGCAACCCATAAAATACTCTTAACAGCTCCAGTAATCATTGCATTAGCAGAAAGATCTTCTTAAAATTAAAATTATCAAAAATGATTTGTGATTTTGAAATTGCCAAGAGCAATTAATGCTGTGTTCAGTTATATAGATTAAAAAATGGAGAGGGGTGGTGGAAGCAGGGAGAGCATTAGGAAAAATAGCTAATGGATGCTGGGCCTAATACCTAAGTGATTGGATTATTTCTGCAGCAAAGCAGCATTAACAAACCTGCACATCCTGCACATGTACCCCTGAACTTAAAATAAAAATAAAAGTTGAAGAAAAAAAAGAAAGTGATGTTGCTAAAAATTTAAATTCATTTGCATCAGCTAATACCTGCATGTGAATTTGCAAAACTGTGAGTCAGAAAAAAATCTTATGATAATCATGATATCAGATTATTAAGTATTACATATTGTACTACATAAAATTATGACACAAAAAATACTATTTTTACAATTTGTAAGCTTATGCTGCTCATTTATCTTGGCCGTAGCTATTACGTTTTGAAATTCACTGAATTTTTTAAAGGAAAAAACTTAATATTTTAGTATATTTAATGTATTTTTTTTGTTTTTTTAACAAAGAGTCCCAAATTTTATTTTGCACTGAACCCTGCAAACTTTGTAATGAATCCTGATTCCTTCCAGAAGGGAAGGAGAGAACAGGGTGGTAAGAAGTCTGAGCCATCCACTTCCCTTCCTCTCTCGATTCCTTTAACCATAGCATCTCTCTGTCAAATGTAACCCCTGAATGTGCCATGCCATGTATCATATATAACTCCTGAATGTATTATGCCATCATGTATGATCTGTAACCCCTGAACACACCATGCCATGTATGATATGTAACCCCTGAACACACTAAGTCATGCATGATATGGCATCATATTTGGGGGTCGTGGTGCTAAAAAGTTTAGAAACCTCCCATCTAGTCCAACTACACACATAGGAGGGAACAAACTAATGCTTAGGAAGATGAGGTGATTTTTCTAACTTCAGGGTTCGTCTGAAGACAACCTGCCATCACCATGCTGCTTTCTTGGTATCCATGACTTCATCCTGGTGATATGATATGTTCAGGAGTTGAATCTAACACATAGCATGGTGTGTTTGGGGTTATATATGATGCATGACATGAGGGGTTCAGGGATTATATACGAAATCCCTTTTTCTGGAACCCAGTTTGAAGATCCCTATTATTACCCTACTTTAAAGCATAAAAGTTGAAAAAGGTTGGCGAGGGTATGCCCAAAAGTGAGCATTTATTTATCTATTTCTTATTCTAAAAGGTATTACCTAATCTTAAAGCCATTTGCAAAGCAGGTAATAAAATACGCTTTCAACCTAAATTTTTCTATTGTCCTAATGTTTTAATGTTGATAAAAACAGACATAAAAATAGAGTGTTGTCTCAGTGTCATTCTTACCATAGTGCTCATGTTCTTCAAGTCTGGTATCAGCAATCTCCTCTAAAGCAGAAACAAAAAGTGCTGCTACTTCAGATAGATGTTTATTGACTGAGTTGGATGATTTCATCCTCCAGAGAATCTCTGTGCTTCAGAGAAGTCCTGGCTATAAAAAAGAATTATTTGCAAAGACCTGATAGATTCCAACATTCTTAAAAATACAAACTAACTCATTGCTGAGTCATAACAAAGGGGTGAGTACAAGGTCTGTGGAGTCACAGAGACTGAGGTTCAAATTTCTGATCCATTAACTAATATTTGTGAGAACAAGTTACTGTCAAAAAAAAAAAAAAAAAAATCTCCAAACTTGGAAATAGGGAAAAAAGGTGGGAACAGATCTTTTCAATATCATATGGGGCAAAAGTCCCATAGGATTGTCTAGACCTGTAATTAGTTCATCTCATTTTCACTCTTGATTAAAAGGCCTCATACTTAAGGAATTTAATGATTAATTTGCAGGGTTTTGTCCAGTAGAGATGTAAACAATTTCCAATCAATGGAACAGACAATGCAAAATAGTGATGGCCTATTGAATATTAAGCAGTTTTACATCTAACTCAGCAATTTTATCTTAACATATCTTTGTTAAGTTGCCAATAACTGCCATCACTTCTTAAATGCTCTTTGAACTGATTATGACATCTTACTTGTTCCCTCATTAATTAATTAGTTCAATAAAATAATGGACATATGTCCCTTTTATATTTACCTGAGAGTCATGATTTTATCCTTTTGAAAATTATACCCTAACATGACTTAACTCTCTTTGCCTCTGTTTCTCTATCTGTAAAATGGAAAAGACCTACTTTTTAAGGTTTCTGTTAGAATTAAGAGGCAGGATATGTAAGGCACTTAGCACAGAAACTGTTGCCAAGTAAATGCACATGAGGCCTTAAGCTTTCAATGTGAATCTAAAGAGAGGATTTAAGGCAGCTGAAATCGGGATTGGGGTCCAGTTTATCACTGTTCACCTTCAGCTTCTTTCCTAAACACTCACATACACTAGATTTTACAAACTTCCCTGAAACAATTTCTCCTTTTTTATAATCACATTCTTTAAAATCTTACTTGCTGGTCCTTTGCTAACTGTATACCTCACACCTCATGGAAATAATGTCCAATGAGAACTACATGTAAGTGGCAGAGCTAGGTGACCTTTGTCACTGGAAGCTTTCCAGTGCTAGTTTCTCAGGCAGTCATATGGTTTAAAAAGTCCACAATACTATCAATCAAGTAAATGTAAACCAAAAGATAGAAAAGGTTTTTCTCAGAAATTGTGCATCAGCATTTCCATATTCAAATGGTAAAATTATTCAAGATGTAAAACGGTGACATCAAAGATGACATTTTCAATGAAAGATATGCTAAAGAAATAAATTCAGTTGTGAACACATTCTGTAAACTGTTTTCTTTAATGTGTGCCCCTCCCTGAGAGCTCTCAAAACTAGAGAGTTCTCATATATTTGAATTTCTAGTGTTTCCCTTTTGCCACCAAAATATATATATACTCTTTCTCACCCCCATTCCCCAAATAAAAGCAGCCTCAAATTTACCTATCAGAGTCCAAGTACACCTTAAATATTGAGGAAGCCTAGCTAATTCTCTCCACATGCTGACAGTTTCTACTGCTTGAAGCTCAGGTGAGTCCCCAGGGATCCCACTTTTTTGAAACTCTGTACACAGAATAGCAGAATGACACATTTCCCCAACACCCATTCTGTGCAGTCTTTGAAAAATATAAATCTAGGGTCGAGTAACTGAAAAACACAGAAGACAAATAGCTAAGTAATAGCACTTTATAAACTACTCAGAACTCCTGAATAAACTGTTTTAAATCCTAAAGTTGTTAGCTATAGAAGAGCAACTTAACACACAAAAAAAAGTCAAAGGAGCAAAAAAAAGTTAACAAACAACTTAACAAAACAAGCAACAACTTAACAAAAAAAAGTCAAATCACCATGCTTGAAGAACAGAACTGCCCTTGGCCTGCACAACATGTGCTTTGTTAAAAGGCTTACTTTGTTCTCCTAGCCCTTTGAGTGTGTGTGTAGTTCCTGGACCTGTGCTCGCCTCATAGCCAACATGGCCCCTGCTAGTAGGAAAGCAGTGGCCCAGCACAGTGCTCTCAGGGGCTGGGGTGCCGGAGTTCCTCGCTAGCCTCACAAGTCAGAACACTAGGAGACACCACAGAATCTGGAAGAGTCATTCCAGGGGCAACTCAGTCTACACCCAACCCTTCTCATCTGCATCCTGGTTCCTGAAACTGTTATAATAGGAGACAAAATCTCTCATTCTGTAGATAATGTTACAACTTACAGATTTGCAGTTTTGTCTTTATTGTATACCAAATTTCTTTAAATATTAGAGTCTATTTTCCAACATTTTATTATGAAAAATTTCAAGCATACAGCAATGTTGAGATAATTTTATATAGCTATGTAATTTTTCATATATGCAGCCCTCTAGCCATCTTATTTTCTGACTTTCTTATTTGTTTCTAAATGAATTGCAGACAGCAGCTTAATTCCCTCCAAATACTTTAGTATACATATCATTAGATTAGACTCCAATATTATTTTTCGATTTTTTTCTTTCAAGAGAAACTATATACAATGAAACGGGCAAATCTTAACTGTATATTCACTGAATTTCACAAAGTGAAATTACATCTTTATAACCCAAACTCCTATCAAGATACAAAACTGCTGAAAACCATCATTCTCCACAAACTAACATAGGAACAGAAAACCAAACACCACATGTTCTCACTCATAAGTGGGAAGTGAACAGTAAGAAGACATAGACACAGGGAGGGGAACATCACACACTGGGGCCTGTCGGAGGGTGAGGGGCAAGTGGAGGAATAGCATTAGGAGAAATACCTAATGTAGATGACCAGTTGATGGATGCAGCAAACCACCATGGCATATGTATACCTACATAACAAACCTGAACGTTCTGAACATGTATCCCAGAACTTAAAGCATAATAAAAAATGAAAAAATAAAAGATATGAAAACACCCTAAGAAAAAAGATATAAAACTGAATCTACTTCTCTGGGTTGCCAGCTTTTAACCAATGACCTGTCTTTTCATGCCCTAGTAACAATGGGTTTTAAATATCTCAGCTTTAAAATATGTTTTATAATCTGGGGCCAGGAGCAATGGCTCAGCCCTGTAATCCCAACACTTTGGGAATCCTAAAGGGGGCCGGTCACTTGATGTCAGGAGGTCAAGACCAGCTTGGTCAACATGGCAAAATCCCATCTCTACTAAAAATACAAAAATTAGCCAGGCATGGTGATGTGCACCTGCAGTCCCAGCTACTTAGGAGGCTGAGGCAGGAGAATCACTTGAACCTGGGAGGCGGAAGTTGCACTGAGCTGAGCTCTTGCTGCTGTACTCCAGCCTGGGCGACAGAGACAAAATTGAATAAATACAGTAATAAAATCTGTATGCCTTGTTCCTTTTATTACTCTTATTTTTGTAATGATTTTGGCTATTCTGGCGTGTTTAACTTTCCTTTTGAATTTTCAAATCAATTTATTTAATCCCCACCCCCATCCCTCACAGAAAAGAAGGTGAAGGAGGAGGAAGTGGAGGAGGAGGAAGTGGAGGAGAAGGAGGAAGACTCCTGTTGTTATTTCTAACTGACTCGCATGAAGTATAGAGATTAATTTAGGAATGAGTAAAATGTTGTGATATTCAGTCTACCTTTCCAAGAACAGGAAATGCCTTTCCATTTAGTCAAGCCTTCTTTGACGTCCCTCGGTCGTGTGTCAGAACTTTCTTCATAAAATTTTTGCACATTTCTTATCAAGTTTATTCTCTTCTAAAATTATTTTTGGTGGTTATTATGTTTTACGCATCATACTTTTTAAAATGTTTTAAATTATATTTTAAATTTTTGTGGGTACATGGTAGGTATACATGCTATCATACTTTGTTATATGGATTTTGTATACAGATAACAAATTTGCTTATGGTCATTAGGAATTTTTCAGTTGATTCTCTTGGGTTTTGATATATACAATCATTATCTACAAACAATAATTTTATCTCCTGCTTTCCAATTTCCATATCTCTTTTTTTCCTTTTTAATAATAGCATCAACTTGTACTGACAGAAGAATGCCTTCATTAGGGAGGCATTAGTGCTTTTAACAACTTTTATCTATCTCCTTATAGTCAATGATCTCTAAATATACTAAATGACCTTCCTCTTCTGAGATGGTTTTATCAATTTACCTTTTTCTAAAATTATTCCACTTCACTTCAGTTTCGTTGAACAGAGTCAATTATTCCCATTTCCTCTGGATTTGTGGTAATTTTTCTATTCTTGTTTCTCATTTTGTGTAATTGTGCTTTGTTTGTTTTAACCAGTTTTTCTTTCCTCTGTTTTTATTTTTATTTCAATAGGTTTTGGGGAGCAGGTGGTGTCTGATTACATGGATAAGTTCTTTTTTTGTTTTTTGTTTTTTGGTTTATTTTATTATACTTTAAGTTCTAGGGTACATGTGCACGACATGCAGGTTTGTTACATATGTACACATGTGCCATGTTGGTGTGCTGCACCCATTAACTCGTCATTTACATTAGGTATATCTCCTGATGCTATCCCTCCCCCCTACACCCTCCCCATGACAGGCCCCAGTGTGTGATGTTACTCTTCCCGTGTCCAAGTGTTCTCATTGTTCAGTTCCCACCTATGAGTGAGAACATGCGGTGTTTGGTTTTTTGTCCTTGTGATAGTTTGCTCAGAATGATGGTTTCCAGTTTCATCCATGTCCCTACAAAGGACATGAATGCATCCTTTTTATGGCTGCATAGTATTCCATGGTGTATATGTGCCACATTTTCTTAATCCAGTCTATCATTGATGGACATTTGGGTTGGTTCCAAGTCTTTGCTATTGTGAATAGTGCCACAATGAACATACATGTGCATGTGTCTTTATAGCAGCGTGATTTACAATCCTTTGGGTATATACCTAGTGATGAGATGGCTGGGTCAAATGGTATTTCTAGTTCTAGATCCTTGAGGAATTGCCACACTGTCTTCCACACTCGTTGAACTAGTTTACAGTCCCACCAACAGTGTAAAAGTGTTCCTATTTCTCCATAATGGGTAAGTTCTTTAGTGGTGATTTCTGAATTTTTCATACACTGTACCCAATGTGTAGTCTTTTATCCCTTGCCATCCCCACTTTTTCCCTCAAGTCCCCAAAGTCCAGTGTATCATTCTTACGCTCTTGAGTCCTCATAGCTTAGCTTCCACATATGAGTGAGAACATATGATGTTTGGTTTTCCATTCCTGAGTTATTTCACTTATAATAATAGTCTCTAATAACATCCAGGTTGCTGCAAATGCCATTATTTCATTCCTTTATATGGCTGAGTAGTATTTCATGGTATATATACACACATACCACGTATATATATACACCATATATATATACCATGTATATATACCATATATATATACACCAAAATTATATATATATATATATATATAATTTTCTTAAGTGTCCTGTTTTCGCCACAACCATGCCAACACTTATTGTTTTTTGATTTTTTGATTATGGCCATTCTTGCAGGAGTGAGGTGGTATTACATTGTGGTTTTTACTTGCATTTCCCTGATTATTAGTGATGTTGAGCATTTTTCCATATGTTTTTTGGCCATTTGTATATCTTCTTTTCAGAACTGTCTATTCATGTCTTTAGCCCACTTTTTGGTGTGATTTTTTGGTGTTTGTTTTTTTGTTTGTTTGTTTTTTCTTGCTGATTCCTTTGAGTTCCTTGTAGGTATTAGTCCTTTGTCAGCTGTATAAGTTGTGAAGATTTTCTCCCTCTCTGTGGGTTGTCTGCTTTAACTAATTTTTGAAAACTAGCTCTTGAATGTATTTCTTAGTTTCTTGCTTTTTCTGTTTACATTTCATTAATGTTTCCTTTTATTTTTATTTGTTCTTTTCCTTAATTTTTCTTAGGTTTAATTTCTTGTTCTTTGTCTAGTTTTTAAAATGTGACACTTAATTTATTTGTTCTCATCTGTTCTTGCTTATCTGTGAAAACATTTAGGGTTATATATTTTTTCTCTGAACACAGCATTAGCTTGAGTTCTAACACATAATACTTTAATTAATGGTATCTTCTAGATATTCTGACCTTTAAAATTTGATTTTCTCTTTAATCAAGAAATTGTTTAAGATAATTTTTAAATTTCCAAGTGGTGCCGGGCACAGTGGCTCACATCTGTAATCCCAGCACTTTGGGAGGCCGAGGTGGGCAGATCACCTGAGACCAGGAGTTCGAGACCAGACTGGCAACACGGCAAAACCCCGTCTCTACCAGAAATACAGAAAAATTAGGCAGGCGTGGTGACAGGAGCCTATAATCTCAGCTACTTGGGAGATTGAGGCAGGAGAATCGCTTGAACCCGGGAGGCAGAGGTTGCAGTGAGCCAAGATCGAGCTGTTGCACTCCAGCCTGGGCAACAAGAGCAAAACTCCATCTCAAAAAAACAAATAAATAAAATAAATTTCCAGGTGGTATTTTGCTGTTTAAGATGATTCCACCAGCGCAGTGGCCCATACCTGTAATACCAGCTAATGGGGGCATATCACTTGAGCCCAGGAGTTTGACACCAACGTGGGCAACATAGTAAAACCCCGTCTCTACAAAACATTCTTTTAAATTAGCTTGGACCACATGTCTGTGGTCCAAGCTACACAAGAAACTGAGGCGGGAGGATTGTTTGAGCCCAGGAAGTTGAGGCTGCAGTGAGTCGTGATTGTATCACTGACCTCCAGCCTAGGTGACAAAGCAAGACTGTCTCAAAATAAAATAAACTATACGGTAAAATGTTTTACAGAAGAAATATTTTAATGTAAGGTATACATTTATGAATCTGTTCAGGGACTTTTGTTTCCTATATGTTGGAGCTTTTCTTTTTGGTGTGATTATGGCTCACTGTATTGGAGCTTTGTTTATAAAGTATTCCTATATAATGTAGGCACATGTATATATGCATATGTTTTTAAATACACTTTTAATATGTATTAACTACTATGCCCTAAAATTGTATTTGCTACACAAATACATTGACTAGTTTATTCCTTAATTATTATCCATTATAATAGAAGACCAAATCTCAGAGAGATTAAGCAAGATCTCTGAATCCAAATAGTAGAGCTACGATACCTGCCAAGTTATGGCTGATTCCAAGGCCTATGCTCTTCCCAAACTGCATCACTAGAACCATGGAAGAAAACAAAATATGAATTATATACCATTTATAGAAAATAGATACGGCACACAGTACCACAAATAGGCAATGCCTTAGCATGTTTGAGACGCATAGTGAGAAACGTAGTTATGTTATTTCACATTTCATAAAAGCACAAGACTTTTGTAGATTTCAAATGCAGAGAATACGCCAGGAAAATCATCATTCTGCTCTTAATGTTCTTTCAGATTTCCAGGTATTTCCTGGAAGAGTTTTCTTTCAATATTTCACTCTCACCATCAAGAAATTCTTCTTCATACTTAACCTATTACTTCATGCTGGGGTTTAGCCATCTCTTTGGAATTCTTTAGAGATAGAGAGTAGCTGGTCCCTATTTTCTACATAATAATCCCTCATAAACTTGAAGCCTTCCATAGTAATCTTGTCTCTGGGATACATAACCCTAATTCCTAAGTCCCATCTTTTTTTTCAAATGTTTTCTTTAAAGGTGGTTATTTTTATGCCTGGAGAGAAAGATGATATTTATATTGTCCACATCCTTTTTCAATTGTATTGAGTGTTAAGGGGTTATTGCACGGTGAGATGATAAAAGTTGCAGTATGACTGATGTATGGTGCCTACGAGTCTGTTCATGTCTCCCAAGGCCTTTTAACCTAGGTAATAAGGTTTTGGGCACTTGCTGTCCATATCTCACACTCAAGGTGCTGAGGAAAATCAAAACTGCCCATGTCCAAGAAAATTATGAGAAAAGCATGTAAATAGAGAAATTCCAGGGATGAGTAGTGTTTTTGTATGAACTGCAGGTATCCTTACAAAAAAAAAAAATTGTTTTACTTAATAGGTAGCATACAAAAGAAATAAAATGAATGCCTGGGATCTATAATAGCAGAGTATGTGTTTTTATAAAGAAAAGAAAAGAAAGATAGGTCATCTACAGCTTTTCTCACTTCAGAACTCTAGAATGATTTCTGAGTGATGGGCATTTCTAGAGATCATGCTAATAGCAGAAATCTAATAACATAATAATGGAAGAACAAAAAGATGGAGGTGTTTATTGGGACTGAGTTACTGTACGAAAGAACCACAATTATGAAAGTGAGTTATATAAAGGATAAAACCATCAATGCTAAGGGAATTACTTGAAAGAATAAATTAATTCTGTATTGCATCACAAACAAATATTAATAAGAGATAAGAATAATCAAGAGCTTTACTAGATGCCAGGTGTTGTTTTAGGCACATGACATACATCAATCTAATTCTCACAACGTCCTACCACGTAAGGTTTCTTAACCCAATTTTACAGATAAGAAAACTGAGGCAAAAGAGGTTAAATTATCTGACAAAAGTCACAATGGAGGTACAAGAAAGATTTGGAATTCTAACACAGGTAGTCTGGCCCAAGAGTCTTTGGTCTATCAATGTCAGAAGATGATTTTAGCTAGGACTGAGCTATTGAATCTACCAATTCATCAAAACTGACCATTCTCAAAGGTTCTGATTGCATTTTAATTTCAATGTTCTCTAGTACTATAGTCGTAGGTATGATTAAGAGAGACCATGCCCATAGGTGAATTTTTTTTTTCACTGTTTAAGGAATTTTTTTGGAGGAAGAATTTTGTAATCCAAATTACGTTTCCTTGCTCAGTTATCAATTCTGTTACTTAAAACAGAACTGACATTTTGAGCCATTCCACAGCGAAGAATTACAAAATTAAAGAGAGGAATGCTTTAAATTTTTGTATTTGCTGAAAATTCTGTTTCCCAGGGTCTATAAAACATCATTTTTTTTTAATATTTTACTATTTTTGTGGGGATTTTTGTTTTATTTTTAAATCAGTAAGTAATCTAGGACTAACATTACATTTGCTAGACCTGGCATTTTCTCAGTACATAAGGTTCAAAGTTTCCCTTCCTTTTTTATTTATTTTATATTTTGCAATTTTTTTTCCATAATATTTAAGTTTTTCGATGTTTAGATATTTTTCTTCGGTGAAGCACAAGTTTCTTTTCGTGGTCCCTGATCAATTTTAAACAGTTGGAACACCAGTGGCACTGTTAACTGCTTTCTGGGCAGCCTCTTTAGCTTGGTGGGCTTGTAGTACAGCTACAGCTTCATCAACCTTACAACGGAGTAACTCTGGAGACTCCAGCCTATGAAGAAGTTCTGAATTATCAGTCTCCAACAACATCCCAGTGATTTTTACCAGCAAGAGTAGGGTGCGTGGCTTGAATAAAAGGAAACAGCCATTCACCCAACATTTGCTTTTCCTCTTGAGGAGGGGCAGAAGCCAACATGGAAGCAGTCAAAGGTTCCTGACATTGTACATGAACAGCAGGCTATTGCATTGTAACTTGTGGCTGTGCATTAAGATGTTGCTGAGGATTGCGAACTCCCGCAGCATATTTATAACTGTGTAAAGGTGCAGACAGCAGGAGTAACTGCAGCAGCTGCAGCTGCAGGACATGGACCCATTGTCTGTGTTGATGTGTTAGCAACACACTGTGTTGACATGACTCGTGGAACCTGTGAAGAAGCTGGTCTCATAGTACTAAATGGTGGTCTAGGAGCAGCTGGGCGGGTAGCACCGGGCGTATTTTGGAATGGATGACGTCTGGCACCCTGAGCAGCCCAGTGAGGACTTGGTCTTAGTTGAGCAATTTGGCTAGGAGGATGGTATGCAGCAAAGTTCTGAAATTGTGAGATAGCTGCCATGAAGTAACCTGAAGGAGGTGCTGGCTGGTAGGGGTTGATTACAGGGTTGGGCACAGTTCATACACTTGGCATTCTTTGCCTATACTGGTTAGTGAGGTGAGTCTGGCACTCTCCTTTGCACTGAGCTGAAGCTACATACAATGGCTTTGTGGCCACAATTCTACCATTCATTTCTGTAACTGCTTTAGTGGCTTCTTCTGGGGAGGAGAAACATACAAAACCAAACCCGTGCTGTGACCACCCTCCATCATAACCTTTGCACTAGTGATTGTACCAAATGGAGAAAACTTTTCTGGAGATGTTCATCATCAATACCATCATCAAGATTTTTCACATAAAGATTAACATTCTAGTATCTGGTGATCCTATCTTGCTTCATCAGTTCAAATTTGCGCTTAAGTTCCGTCTGCTGTTCCACATTTTTCTGAACTCGATCAACGTAAATTTGTTTTCCATTGAGCTACATTTCCATTAATCTCATTCACAGCTTTCTGTGCATCGTCATGCCTTTCAAAGCTTACAATCCAAATCCTGCAGATTTTCCACTTTCATCAATCATTATTTTCACACTTAAGGCAGGCCCAAACTTGCCGAACAGATTCCTAAGGCGCTCATTATCAATGTCTTCTCCAAAATTCTTGATGTAAACATTGGTGAACTCTTTTGCCCTAGCTCCAAGTTCAGTTTCTCATTTTTTACGAGACTTAAATTGTCCAACAAATACTTTGCGACCATTAGGAGCATCCCATTCATTTTTTCAATAGCTCTTTCAGATGCTTCCTGCATCTCAAAGCATACAAATCCATGGTCCTTAGAACCATTTTCATCACAAACCACTTTACATGAAATGATGTTACCAAAAGCAGAAACAAAGAGGACACAAACAAATGGAAGAACATACCATGCTCATGGATAGGAAGAATCAATATCGTGAAAATGGCCATACTGCCCAAGGTTATTTATAGATTCAATGCCATCCCCATCAAGCTACCAATGAGTTTCTTCACCGAATTGGAAAAAACTGCTTTAAAGTTCATATGGAACCATACAGTGCTTTATTATCAATGGATTTGTCCAGATTTTTAATGAATATATTGCCTATTCCACTTTTGCGAAGTGATGGTTCACACTGAGACCACATGATGCGTACTGGCTTGCCCTTTATAAAATCTAAATTTACAAAGCACACTCGGCGTCCGCCGGCTGCTGGAAGTTCACATAGGCCTAGCCCAAGCAGGGGCGGGTGATCAGGTCCCTACAGACCCGGATGGAGAGGATAGGCCTGGCTATGCTGAACCTAGAGCATCGCCTCAGTCACGTCCGGGTGGAGGCCACCCAGGTAGAGCGAGGCCATGGTGTAGCTGGGGGCGCTAGGGTTCATCTCGGCACAGCTGTCCGCAGGGTCACAGGCCGCGACCTTTCCGTGACAGGAGGAGAGCGAGTGCCTGGGTCTGGGGTCCGGGGCCGGACCCGGTGGGAGGGAGTGGGGGCAAGCGCAGAGGGACAAAAATCAGCCGGACTCGAAAACTACTCAGTGGCTGCAGGACGGCTACAGGCTGGGAGTGAGGGTGGCGGTGTCGGGTCCGGGCAGCGGGAAGGCCTTGGTCTCTTGGTTCCTTCTTGGACCTGCTGCTGGGCTGCAGGCCGCGGGGGGTCGGTCTCGGCTGCTTCACCGGGTTATTTTATAAAAGAGGAAGAAAAAAAAAAGTCTCCTGAGGGGGAGAGGCGATTTTTTTGTAAAATGGCGGGGGGGGGATGTTGTTAAACGACTTTTTTAGATTTTTATTTTTTATTGTTTAATAACAAATGTGTGTTCCAAGCCCGGAGCACACACTCAGCACTCTCAGCACTAACCGCCCTGTAGAAGGGCCCACAGGTGAATTTTAAAGGAGGATCCTCCATCAGATATGAACCTCTGGCTCAAATCAGCATGTTCCCTCGACCAGTCTCCTCTGGAATGCACTTGGATTTAATACACTCCAACCACAGTGTTTCTACTTTGAACTTATAGTCACACCAGTGTCTCATTCCTTTGATGGGATTATTGTATTATCTGTGTCTGCATTTGCCTCTATACCACTGGATTAAAGCTCCTAAAAAAGCAAGGATACTGCCTTCTTTATGTTTGTATTACCAAGCATCCAACTCTGTAATGTTTCTTCCCAACAAGCAGGGGCTACCCAGGCCAGTGGTCACCTGGGGCACAGAGTGAGTGCAAAGTACCTTAAACCTCTGGGGTGGCTGGCATGAAAGATCAGACGCCAGGTGCAGAGACCTGAGGATACTAGCGTTGAAGCCAGACAAATAGTACAAACACCACACTGCCGAGTCCACAGGTTGAGATGGAAAAGCAGGAAGAAGTGGAGCAGGAGAGAAAGTAGGCACAGGGAAAGTGGGTTAAGACCCAGAAATGCCAAAGTAAAATCAGACATTTGTACATCATCAGAGAAGCATATTTCATACAATTCCCATAATAGAGCCTTTTAAATGCCACCAGTTCCTTTGTGGCTTTCTTGCCATCTTTGTCTATACAGAAGTGTTTATAAAATTGTTTCAAGGATTTTTCCTATTTCATAAAAGATAAGTGAGAAATGGAAAACTGCAGTGCACCTTATTGTAGTAAAAAAAAAGCACAGATCTTATAAAATTGTTACACAGATGAAAGTCATTCTATGTGCTTTACATGCTAACTCTTCAGCTTCCATCTAGGGTTCACTGTACTTAAGCTAATTCAAGTGTAAGTTTGACTTTGGAGGAAAAATATAAAGCTTTAAAACTTGTAAAAATTGCTACAACAGCATCTTCAAAATGTGCTACTGAATGCAATGGTAACTACATAATTTAATCTTTCTGGTTTGCTTGTATTACAAATCTCCTTATAACATGTAAATGTCTTGTTCAACTTTCAGACATTTGACTTTCAAACAGATTTTTCAGAAACTCATTATGTAAAAAAGTAGGAGACTCTCTGGTATAAAACTTTTAAAAATAGTAAATATTACTGTATAAGTTAGGCTAGTGGTCCTCAAACAGTGGCGGTTTTGCCCCAAAGGGGATATTTGAAATGTCTGAAGACATTTTTGATTGTCATGGCCGGGGAAGGCAGTGCAATTGGCATCTGTTGAATACAGGCCAGGGAAGCAGCTCAGCATCCTACAATGCACAGGACAGCCCCCAAAACAAGGATATACCTAGTCCAATACGTCAGTAGTGCTAAGGTTGAGAAACCCTGATGTCGGTAAAATACAAGCTGTAAAACACAAACAACCCTACCATCTCCGTGACTTAACACACCGTAAGTTTATTACCCTTGTAATAATCCTATGTGGGTTGATGGGGGGGGGTCTCTGCTCCTTATATACATACAGGAATCTAGGTTTTATCTATCCAGTGGCCCCCACAACCAACCATAGAGCTTCAGAATTTTCCACCAGATCTTTCCGGAAAGCCAAGAAAGAAAAGGGGCCTTTAGAGCAACGCATGGGAGACCTTTTGGGCTCTTGCTGAAGGTGGTATCAATTCTACCCACATTCCATTGTTCACAAGTCAGTCACATGCCTGTATCTAATGCCAAGGGAGGTGAGGAAATGTAGTCTAGGTGTGTGTCCAAAATGGGGAAACAAGTTTGATGAGTGTCTACCCAGTCTCTGCCACTATGTCTTAGTTATCTTTGTGTCTAACAAAATGCTTTGCTCACAGGTGCTCAATAACAATAAATTAACTATTACTTAATACCAAAAAATGTTCGTTAGTACAAACCAATATTGTCTTTTTTAAAAAAAATAGGAACTAGAATCTGAAACTAACATTTAATATGAGGTCACCTGCAAATTTTATCTTAAACAATACATGTCTTACTAAAATGAAATATGATAATACAATAACCAGATTTTTGAGCATTATGTTTAAAATACAAGTATATATATCATTTGATGTTTATTTCATATTTTGTGTTTTCAAACTCTTATCTATATTAGCTAACATAACTTATGTTTCTTATCTAATTTGAACATTTCTTCTTTGTAAATTTTAATTGCTCAAATTTTTAAATATAAAGCATGCAGCATTTTACACAAAGAGCAAAATAACAATTTTTGTAAAATTAATGTGCAATTAGATAGTGGCTTTCTACATACTGTTCTTACAAGGAAGAGAGACAAAACAGCAACCATAACCAACAGAATAATGTTGTAAGTATTTTGACCTTTTGACATCTTTAGAGTTATTTTTAAAGCAATTACTTCCATGTGCCTCCTTCTTTAAAAAAAGAAAAAAGAAAAAAAAGGCTAACGTATAAACAGTGAGTCTTGCGTCATATCCCTAATGTCAGCAATCTGGCATTTCCAGATCCAAATGAATGTTTATTTCTAAAAGGAAGAAAAATAAAATTTAATACCATCAGAGGGTAAATCTAATTACCAGGCAACCACCTTTTTAACCAACTATATTGACATAGTTCTGAAATTAACAATTGGATTTAGTTTAGCAATGAATAGCGTTGGATAGATCAACTACAACCAGATTCAACAACTTCTATTCCGTATTTCCCTTCATTCCTTTCTAAATTCCCAAGTTCCTCTCACTAATGGACTGCTTATGATATGCTAAGGAGTCCATCAACAGTATAGAGTAAGGGTAGAGATAGAATGTGATCATGATGAAATTGCTGCATTCCATTGCAGAGGTGATAAAAATGCAGGGCACCTCATAAATATTTCTGACCCATTTGCTTAGAGGAATGGAAGTATTTATGGTTAGGAAATCTCTGGCTATAAAAAAGCATTCCAGTTTATTCTATGCTATCAAGTAGCCTTTTGTTAAAGTAGAGTTTTATGGGTAAGTTATTACTGGGAAACCTGCCTTTGGAACGTTAGTAATGCAATAACTTCCATCCAGCCCATCTAGGCTATTTTGGGAATAATTATGCCTAAATGAGCCAAATGCATTTCACCAAAGATATTCAGAGGCTTATATATGATCTTCTTTGTCCTTGTCTTTTTGAGATTAGTAATGGTAGAAATATTCATGAGAGGAGTTTTTTTTATTTAAAGAATTTTAATCAAAATATGACACAAAAAATTACCTAAACAAAGATTTGTAGTTAAAGAAGTTAACTGATCTTAATTAGCTATAAAATCACATTGAAGCTCATGAAAATAGCATGTGGGATTCATGAAAATATTTTCCTATCTTGAATCCTTTGGTATGAAGTTTATATGTTTTCAAAATTGTATGGGCATTCTGAAATCTATATATGGTGTGTTTCTGGTTTGCTTTCAAATTAGGCTATAAACTCATTGGCATCAGGGACTGAGTACAAGAGGCAGTTCACCTTTGAAGTCAGATGTCTTGGGTTTCAGTAATGTCTCTGCCACTTAGTAGCTGTGTGGCCTTGGGTAAATTACACAGCAATCCTGTGCCCCTCTCTCCTGCATTATAAAAGAAGAACAATAAAAATACATATTTTAGAAGATTAAGTTATTGCAAATAATGTTCTTAGAGTAGTATCTGGCACATAGTAAACCCCCAGTAAGTGTTTGCTACTATTATGGTTATTTTCATTCTGTATGTTCCCACTCACAGCATTCAGCAGATTATTGGCCCTAAAGGAGGCACTTGGTATACATTTATTGAATAAATCAGTGATAACATATCTTACATGGTTATCTTATTTCCGTGAGACACATGGTAGTATCCTAGTATGGGAAGTGGGAGGGACTCGGAATCAGAGAGAACCAATATTCCAATTTATTAGAAATATATGGCTACAAAGCTTCCAAAGAAAGAAAATCGACATATAACCTTTTCTAACTAATTAAGTTTTGTTTTTTCTTCGGTTAAATGAAGACAAGAATATTCTTACGAGATCATTGTAAAAATTAGGAACAATATATGGTGAGCATTGGCAAAAATGTTTGGCACTCAATAAATGATAGTTACTACTAACCTGTGCAGGTTGACAGTATAGAAAATGACAACACTGTCTACAAATATGATTCCCTCACTCCACTACTTTTGTAAATGTCTACCCAGTACAAGGCAATGTGCTGGTGACTGGGGATGGAAAGATAAAAAGACATGATTTCTGTGTCTCATACTACGTTGAGAAGTAAGATTTTTTTAAGGTGATAAAATAGGTAATTTCATACAGAAGAATAAATTTTCTTTTTATCTTTTCTTACCTTTTTTTTTCTGTAATTGTAGAGATGGGGTTTCACCATGTTGCCCAGGCCAGTCTTGAACTCCTGAGCTCAAATGATCTGCCTGCCTTAGCCTCCCAAAGTGGTGGGATTACAGGCACGAGCCACTGTGCCTGGCCCGGATAAATTTTTTAAGGTGACCCAAGAATAAGTAGAAAGGCAGAAACATAGATCAATAACCTTATTGTAGTAGACCATGGCCAGGCCTGTTTCATCATAACGTTGAGCAGGTACAACATTACGGTAAAATATTTCACATTGGGTTATATTATAAGATGCTCTATAGATGCTAGATGCCTCAGTGTTACTAAGTTGTACTCGAAAATTTGTAAATCTGGTACCAAGAAGATGGTAACATGGTTTAAAATTGAAATGTGTCCTTTTTTAGTATAGACCCCTATGTGCTGATCTGTACCCACCTACATTCCCCCAGCACATAAGGTGTTATCCGGCAGTCAGCTGCCAGGGGCAGCTTCTTCAACACAGTAGACCCTTTCCTCCATGTGGACTATTGAGACCACCAGCCAGCAGCATACCTGCATGAGAAACAAGGACAGTGCCAGAAAGCTCAAAACACTCACACCACCACGAATCCTTGAGTGCATGAATCTGTAAGTGAATCCATGAATCTTTGCATTCTCTCCATTGCTTGTTTGCTGGTTAAAAAGTCAAACACAGAGAAATACATTTTGCTTAAGAAAGTTGTGTTGCTCAAGATATAATTCTCATCAGTCTTCAAGTGCAGGACAGCTTATGTTGTCTGGCTCATCTTATAGAAGAAACCGAAAGAAGTACAAATCATTTGCACATTATAGTAATTTTCAACGCACTGAAAAAAATAAAGTTTTGGATTCCATTTACGAAGCTAGAAAGCTTCAAAAGTATTATACTCAAAAAATAAAATTGTAGGTCAGCATTTTCAAAACTGATCACAAAACTTTTCCTGATAGATGTTAATGAATGGCCACATAAAAAAAGATTTTGTGGTCTAATAATTTAGATCAATGCTATGCACGATATCCCTTTCTTGAAGACTCATAATACATTTTTATCTAAAAGGTTTTGAGAAGTCCTACAGTACACAATTTAACAAAGAATTTCCCAAACTTGTTTGACTCTAAGCTCTCACTCTCTGTTTTATGCCCCATAACATTTTCTACAGCCAAAGAAAACATGGTGAAATAATAATAACCGAATCAATTTGGAAACGTATCAGATTTCATCAGGACAACAGACATAGGCCATATTTCCTGCCTCTAAGTATTAACAATGAATACGTAGCACCTCATAAATGTGACAAATACTTAGGTGATTCTTCCATTTATTCATTCATCTATTAGATTATCATTTAGCTCTTTCAAGGGGTGTATTATTCCCTTAAACATCAGCATTAATGCAATTTATATTTATGTATGGTTTTTCTCCATTGGCTCTGAGACACACAAGTAAAACGTGGAAGAGCTGGAATTGGCCCCAGAGAAAAACGTTGATCAACCTAGGTTAGAGAAGGTAAGAAATAAAGATTATTTTCTGAAACTTCTAACCAGAGTCTCCCGATATTTAACGTCCAAGTAGAAGTATAGATTGAATAGAATGGGCTTCCAATGAAGATTATGGAAGCCTAGTAAAATTCTTTTAAAAGGTACTCTCTGAACTCTATAAATAGTATGTGTGTCTCACATGCTATTGGAACACTTGGCTCTTTTTTCCCATGCCATAACCATGGTGCCTTTTTGCTAGGTTCATGTTGGCAGGGCAGGCTTTAACTGCAACTGCTTTCATACAGCCTTCGTAGTGGGTGTTAATGACACAGTAGTATTCTTTACCCCAGTCTCAACATCATGACTCTAATACTATCAATTCATACAGATGTCTGACGTTTGATAAAAGAAAGTATCTATTATACAAACTACATTGGGCTAAAACATCTTGGGCTTGGAATAATCCAAATTAAAGGTGTTAAATATTACATTCTATGTACACAAATTTTGGGAGCTTCAGTTTAAAATAAATTTTAAAATGCTTCTTTATTTCAATTCTGCCTAGCCATGATTGTGTTTCATAAGACAAAGTTATGCATTCTTTCACTTACTAGAGAAATAGAATTGCTATTCAATTGGTATATATACGCAACAATTGAAATTTCAGGCTGTCATTTTGATGTAAAATCCATTTTGTTTGCTAATTTCTAAATCTTGTAAGAGATCATAATAACTAAAATCCCAACATCTTCTTTAAAAGCCAGATATCAATTATCTCAGTTGAATATCTTTTTTGGTTTAGTTAAAAGGTGGACAAAAGTTGCCAAGTTTAATTATGACCTAAAAAAACTCCAAATATTTACAAAATAGAAAAATGGGCTTTTCATCCGGGACATGGACACATGAACTGATACTAATTAACACCAGCTTAGGCTATCTCTTTGAAAGTTTCATTGTTTTTTTATGTTTGTCATTTGAATCACAACAATGAAAAAATAAATAATTAATCATAAGACAAAAATCCAGTTACGTATGTGTTCAGCTACATGAATTATTTCTTATGGAACCAAGGTCAAGCATTTTAATTTTTCATTCTAATGAAGATAAGAAAGGCAAGCGAGCTAAATCACACAATTAAAAGACAAGGATTATTATACTGAGCAGTATCTTGTAATTGTTTAAAGACTGGTCCAATATGATGTCAAAAGAGGGAATGAGGGTTTTCTTTTCTGTGTTTTTTTGTTTGTTTGTTTGCTTGCTTGCTTTTTGTTTTTGAGATGGAGACTTGTTCTGTTGCCCAGGCTGGAGTACAGTGGCATGATCTCGGCTCACTGCAACCTCCATCTCCCGGGTTCAAGCAATTCTCTGCCTCAGCCTCCCAAATAGCTGGGATTACAGGTGCTGCCACCACACCTGACTAATTTTTGTGTATTTTTAGTAGAGACATGGTTTCACCATTTTGGCCAGACTGGTCTTGAACTCCTGACCTCATGATCTACCCGCCTTGGCCTCCCAAAGTGCTGGGATTACAGGCATGAGCCACGGCGCCCGGCCCGGGAATGAGGTTTTAAAGATACTTGCAATAAGTAAAAGGAGTCATTTTTACCCAGAATTATAAAATTACACCTATGTATTCTTTTTTTTTTTTTTTTTTTTTTAAGGTACTAGACACAGAGTGAAAAATACAAACAATGTAATGGATTAAGATTCTGGGCATCTAACACTCCTTTTTTCAGAAGAGTTCATCTTACTAGGGATCCAGTGTAGACATTAGAGAAGATGCTTACAACATTAAATGTGAAAAGGGTTTTGTCTTTGGTCTGTCCCTGCAAAACAGAGGCTTCGGGTGAGATTAGTCTGCAAGGAGGCTTACTGGGAAGGGCTCTGGGGAACAATACCTCTGAGGTAGAAAAGAAAGCAGGACTGAGTAGAGAGGAAAAGGATGAATGATGATCGAGAGTGACCAAGATCTTGGCTGAGCTCCCATGAATTGTATGGAAAGCCATGGAAGTGGGACGGCCCCTCAGAGTTGTCCAAACCTGAGGCAAGGGAACGAGGCCTTTGTACCTCCACACTGACCAGTCAAGTGGATCATAATCAGGAGGGGATAGAAACTGAGCCAAGACCACCCCTTTTGGCCAAGAGCAGTGCCTGAGGAAGGACTCAGCTACAAACAGTAAGCATGCAGCACTCAGGGCAGCTGGTGGAACAAAGGGGTCCTGGGTGGTGTACAGAGCATCCACTGCCAGTCCCTAGAGTGGGGACTGTTACTAATAGGTAACATTGAGCTGCAAGAATTCCTGACATTAGTAAAATGCAGTGTGAACTTCATTTTATGCTTGTCTACTCAGGTAAAATCCAAAGAAGAGAACTCATCAGGACAAAAAAATAAAAGCTGGAGTATAAGTTTAGGAAGAACAAAAATAGGTGTAATGCAATTCTAAGATAACTGACATCTGCAGAAGTCTCACATTAGGTATGTATTTAGATTCTCTCCCTCCCACACATGCATATATACATTATAGACCTTGTGATCCTTAAGTCAAGAAAATTTAATCCAGCAATATTCCTGGTCAGAGAAATATGACATCACACTCATAAACAAACATCAAATGAAGAACTCTCCATGCTCTGTCTTATTCAGGGCAGAATGAAAACCACACACTTGCAGATAAGTAATATGAATATGGAGGGGCTTTGGCTTAGCAACAGCATTTTATTTCCCCTATTATTGTGTTGGCTGCTGAAAAGGTCCCAAACAGCTAATTCAAATAAAATGTAAAATGTTTGCTCCTTGTTTCTTATTTCTCATTGCCTTCACTGCATTTCAACTGCAATATTCTGCCACCATCTTAAACTTATAATGGCCCATGCCAACCTCCTCACCAAATTTATTCAGAGAGTTTTTCAAATTAACAAACTGTAATACAGCTAAGATAGATGCATGATGCTCTAAGTTGCATATCCACTAAAACAAACCTGAAAAGCAGAAAATAATTAGTTGTTTTTGAGTCAAAGGTACAAAATGTTAGAAATTATATTGATTTTTCCCCAGTTTTATTGAGGCATACTTGACAAATAAAAATAGTATATATTTAAGGTGTGCAATGTGACTTTCTGACATATATCATACATTGTAAAATGATTACCACAATCAAGCTAATTAACATACCCATTATCATACATAATTAGCATTTTGTGTATGTGTGGTGGCAACACTTAAGGTAAACACTCTTAGCAAATTTCAAGTATAAAATAGAATATTATTCATTATAGTCAGCATACTGTGCATTAGATCGCCAGAACGTCTTCATCCCGTGTAACTGAACCTTCATACATTTTCATCATTATTTCCCAATTTCCCCACCCATCTTCTGGCTCCCAGCAATGACCATTCCACTCTCTGAGTTTAGCATTTTTAGATTCCATATAAAAGTAAGATCATGCAATATTTGTCTTTCTGTCTCTAGCTTATTTCACTTAGCATAATGTCCTTCCAGGTTAATCCATGTTGTCAAAAATGGTAAGATTTCCTTTTTTATTTTAGGCTGAATACACACACACACACACACATACACACAAACCACATTTTTAATCCACTCATCTGTTGATGAACACTTAGGTTGTTTCCATATCTTGGCTATTATGAATAATGCTGCAATGAACGTGTGTGTGCCAATATGTCTTTGAGATACTGATTTTATTCCTTTGGATATACCACCCGGAAGTGGGATTCCTGGCTTATATGCTAATTCTGTTTTTATTTATTTTTATTTATTTTTTATTTTTATTTATTTTTGTTTTTTGAGGCATGGTCTCACTCTGTCACCCAGGCTGGAGTGCCGTGGTGTAAACACCATTCACTGCAGCCTCAACCTCCCAGGCTCAAAGGATCCTCCCACCTCAGCCTGCCAAGTAGCTGGAAGAACAGGCTCACACCACCACATCCAGCTAATTTTGTTTTTTCTTGGTGGAGATGGGGTCTTGCCATGTTGCTCAGGCTGGCCTGGAACTCCTGGACTCAAGTGATCCTCCCAACTAGGCCTCCCAAAATGCTAGGATTACAGGCCTGGGCCATTGCCCCTGGCTTATTTTTAAGTTTTTGAGGAATCTCCATACAATTTTTCCTTAATGGGTGTACCAATTTATGTTCCCACCCCAATGTTCAAAGGCTCCCTTTTCTCCACAGCTTCACTTGTTTTGTCCTTTAGATAATAGCCATCCTAATAGGTGTGAAGCGATAGCCCACTGGGAGTTTGAATCATGTTTCTCTGATGATTAGTGATGTTGAGTACCTTTTCATATACCTGTTGGCCACTTGTGTATTTTCTTTTGAGAAATGTCTATTCAGGTTCTCATTTTTAAATCTGTTTATTTTGTTTTTTGCTATTGAGTTGTTTTCATTCCTTATATGTTTGGGATATCAATTCCTTGTCAGATAAACAATTTGTAGATATTCTTTCCTGTTCTGTAAGCTGCCTTTCAATCGAATTTTAGTGACACACAGTTTTTAAGTAGAAGCATAGGTGAAAAATAAATTGTGCATTTTTTCTCAACCAGAAACTTTTTCTTTTTTCAAGGCTAATATACACAGATGGTTTCAGAATCATTCATACCTAAAATATATTGAACAAGCTTTGATGCATAAAACACACAGTTTCATAGCAAGAAAGAATCTTAGATAACCTATTTCAACCTACCCATTTTACAGATAAGGAAACGGAGGCCAGAAATGGAAGTCACTCAGCAATGGACCTGGAGTTAATTAGTAGCCACTGCCACACAGAACCCAGCTCTCAAAACAGTGTTTTTTTGTACAACAATAAGCTCCATTGACATTTCAGGACGTTTCAGTGTGTCCTTGTTTTCTATCGTCACTGTAATTAATATTTAATCTGATAGGAGATTGTGGTTCCTAATGTCCTATTCAATACTAATGTTAAATGTTAAACTGCTTTAGCTTTTGGTATACAATACATAAAACTGTGGTCAGATTTTATATCTTGGATAAACCTTGTTCCATATTTTGCATAAGTCATAAAGCTGGGAAATGTGGTTACCTGGTCACAAAAGTTAAATGCATTAAATATACATTCTTTACATAGGCCCCAGACCCATGGAAAAGAGCTGACCCCATGAGACTCAAGTGCTGAGGGAAGTGGCAGCTCTAATAACCTCCGACAATGTTCTGCCTGGAAAGAGGTTTGCAGCTTAAAAGGACACATGGCCTAAAGCCAGCACTGATCACATAGCATGAAAAAATTAAAACTAGGATCGGGTTTCAAATTCTGAAAGGCATTTTAAATGACTGGCTGACCCTGCTTTGTAATTTTCATTATTGTTTTCCACTTTATTCAGAACAGGATTTTGTGTTAGAATTTTAAAAGGGATACAAGTAGAAAAAAATCCATAACCATACATCTTCCCAATCTCTAAAAGTTCTCTTTATTTATTACTTTTTGCTTTTATTCGGGATCTTACAAGGAAAAATTATATGTATGTATGTATATATATATATATATATGTATGTGTGTGTATATATATACACACACATATATATTCTCTCACATTTCACATTTTATCCTCATTTCCAGACATGACACACTGTTGGCTAACATATTTTATATATTATCTATGCAGATTAGCTTATTCCCTGCCTATGAAGGGCAAGTTAAAAGTTCAAAGCCAGTAAGAGTCGGTTCACCCTTCACTCTGATCTGTGACCCTAGACAGTGTTCCAGAACCTAACTATCCCTCTAATAAAAAACAATAGGAAAACCCCATGCAACAGTGAATGGCCTTACTGGAAAATATCTCCAATGACATGTCTTCATCTAGAGGCCAGCAGCACCTTCTTTACACACAACAGGCAGTAACACATTTCTTTAAAACCAGCTGCAGTCCATGCCTTACCCTGGACCCTGGGAATGCAGCAAGGAGAAAGTTAGACCCAGTGCCTGCCTTCTTAGAACTGCATTCTAAATTTTGCTTCTTCCAGGAAGTCTGTTGAAAATTTCAGATAATCGGCCGGGCGCAGTGGCTCAAGCCTGTAATCCCAGCACTTTGGGAGGCCGAGACGGGCGGATCACGAGGTCAGGAGATCGAGACCATCCTGGCTAACACGGTGAAACCCCGTCTCTACTAAAAAATACAAAAAAAAAAAAAAATTCGCCGGGCGAGGTGGCGGGCGCCTGTAGTCCCAGCTACTCGGGAGGCTGAGGCAGGAGAATGGCGTGAACCCGGGAAGCGGAGCTTGCAGTGAGCTGAGATCCTGCCACTGCACTCCAGCCTGGGCGGCAGAGCGAGACTCTGTCTCAAAAAAAAAATTTTTTTTCAGATAATCTTGATTTCTTTCTTCTCTGAGTTTCTGTAGCACTTAGAATCTGTAACTGAATATAAGACCACTTTATACTGGTATTTTATGTGTTTCACGTTTACTCATTCAGGCAACACTAATCTCCTTTGCCCAATGAGATTATAAATGCCTTGAAATCAAGGAACTTTTTAATTTTCTGTTATACATAATGCTTAACACAAGAGTAGTCACTCAGATTTAATGTTGCCTTTTTATTGCTGTTAAGTAGCTTAAAAAGTTACAGGCAAAAAAAGACTAAGCAATTTTAAATACAATTTGGAGGACTTTGAATGACGCAAACTAGTAAGTAATATATTCATACATAAATATTTAATTCACAATCTCTCTATAGTATTCAATGAAAAAGCAAATTCTTACCACTGTATATGCATAGGAAAAAGAGATCGATACCAAAATGGTATGTTAAATCATATGAAATTGTGGGTTTTGTTGTCCAGTAGGTCCATATAGTTAAACACAATATAAATTCAGCTTGGTTATAGATGGAATTAAATTTTCTTCATATTTTAAGGAACTTTATTTTCCTATAGTAAACATTTATTTTAAATTAGAAAAACAATTTGAAATTACTCTGATTTGTTAAATATACTAATAAGGCATTCTTTTTTGAAATCTGTGAAAAGATGGCTCGGTCACAGCAAGTCTGACATCTAGCCTCCTAAAGACTTGGTGGGATTTGCTGCCTTAGATCCAGCTCAACTGTCCTTGAAAAGGTGGCTCTTTGGTGTCTAACTCCCTCTAGTGAGCAGATTGTGAACACTCAATTTATTCTTGTAATTACATTTGAAAATAGAGGACCTCTGCAATTGATGCCAGCATTATTACTAATGGTTTTTAGCTGCAGAAAATTATGATTATGAGTGTGAATTTCTAAAGGAGCTCAGTTTTCACTTTTTTGTGAGTCAAATGAGTCCAGTGTTTCTATTATTAATAGATACAGTCTTTACCTTCAATTCAATTTGAATTGCAAAGACTCAAGATAAAGAACGGTATAACATTTAAGAACATCAGGGTTAACTGGATTATCTACTACCCTTCCAATTTCAATGCAACCAGTCTGTATTACCTACGGCACATGCCACAGGGATAATGCCCACGTGACTGACAGGAAGAACCAAATACATAGTCTAGACCAGGAGAGCTGGGGGTGATCATTAAATGCTATACAATGTAGCTGGGGCCTGTGCCACATGATTTTCAACATTAATATTTATTTAGAATTTGGATAAATGTCATTCATTTATATAAATTCAATATAGCCAGTTGGTTCTTTGCATTTTAATTGCTATTCTTCCTTTGAACTATTGCTGTGAGTTTAGATTTATTCTGCAAATTTCAATTTGATGAATTAAATAAATAGATGAACATCTAAAGATATGTATTCATTTATAATTTGAACCTCACTCACTCCTAAATTTGCTATCCATTACTTTCTGAGGTTGAATTTCTTCCGGTAAAGACCTTTTTTTAGCACCATTCCCTGGGTAACTTCCCTTTCCCCCAAGAAGATCCCAAGCAGCAACTCTTCCCAGCTCTTGTTTCTCTTTAAACTGGGAGGGTTCTTTGTGATACAAGCTGCAGGCTGAAACCATCTCACCTTACCTACTTGTGTTGGTTCAACACATATTTACTATAGTCCTATTGTAAAAATCTGGATCAATATTCTAGTTCTGAGCAATTATCCTGTAAATCCTGCCAGGTGATGGGAATAAATAGGATGCCCATTACCCAGAGGTTTCCTTTAGGGGAAAGTAAGACCCAGGGAGCTAACCAAAGTCAAGCCCCATGCACCCAATCTTAACAAGCATAACTATAGCCACCAGTTATCTAGGTGTGTCACAAGGCATTCTTTCCTCTCCTTTCCTTGTTGGAGGAAGATGCAATTCCACTGCTTCACCTTAGCATTCAGCCTGTGATAAGGAGTCCATGCAACCCCTCCAAAACACACTTGTGTCCCAAACTCTATTCCAAGCTTCAGATCAAAGCCCTAGGAAACAAAACTGGATCTAAGGGATCCAGACGTAGACAATAACAGAGGTTAAAAAGGCACAGAGCAGGTGAACATGGCTAATTCCTACTGATTAAGCCAAGCCTCCCATTTCATGGATAAAGGTCATGCTAGTATCCATGGCATAAATGAGGTCTAGGGAACTCCAAGGCTTCTGACAGTAGCGGGGGATAGGTGAGAGTGGATAATTCCTGTTCTTGAGGCCCTCCCTGCTTCATGGGTGCAAGCCTTTTTGGCATCCATGGGTGGTGGCTGCCAAGGTCTGCAGGACTCAGGGATGCAAGGATGAAAGAGAGAAAGAGGGTGCTCTTCCCTCCCTCACATACCGCAGGTATTTGCTCAGAAGAGAAGGGAACCAGTGATGTCTGCTCCCCTCTTTCTAGATGGGTAGCCATTCATCTTCAGTCTGTACCCCTTTCAAATGCATCCTGAACCCCTGGGACTCCTTTGAAATAACACCTTCTTTTTTCCTTTCTCCTCCTCTGTCCTCTCTCCACTGACAGGTAACTGCGTCTCCACACTACAGGACACTCCCCTCAGATGCATCCTCTCAACTGGAAAGAGTTAATTTCGCAAACCTTATACTGGTGGATTTAAGATTGGGCTCAGCAGAAAGGAAACCAGAAGCCCAACATATTGGCAAAAAGGCAAAGGTTTTTTACCAGTCAGGCTTTTGGCCTCCCTCTCCCTGTGCAAACTGGTAAAAGGCCTTGGGATTTTTGAGCTGTCCTTACGCTTCCCCTTGTTTCATTTTGATACATGTTTTCTAATAACCAGGTTTGTCTCTTTTTGCCCTCAGGCCATCAAACTCCTAAAGGTCATGCAACCGGAGCCTCGGATGATGGCCCCTTCTATCGGGGACCCTTAGATCGGCCTCTGAGAGAGGTCTCTTTTTCCCAGAACAGCACCCGCTGTCAGCATGAAGCAGTTAAGATCCATCTTCATCCTTATCCTTATTCTAATGGTAGTTAGATGTACTTCTTTAGAGGGGGAAATGAGACAGCCAAGCATAAAAGCATCGCTGGAGAAACTCCAACTGGCCTGCACACTAAGAGGAGTGCACACCGGGGCAGAGCCTTGGGAAGTTAAGCGTTTGCAGTGGGGAGCACCCGGCCCCTCCTCTTCCTGGTTAGTACCTGGGATTCAATATGTGAGGCGGGAAGCCAGCTAGCAGGACTTTCGGTTTTCTGAGATTCCCTGTTTCCCCCCCCCCTTTTTTCCCCTCCCTTTTTTTTTTTTTTTTTTTGCTTTACACCCGGTAAACCCTGCCCTTCTCACCCTTCAAAGTGTCTGTGAGCCTAATCTCTTATGGTCGTGTGACAAGGACCCTGTTCTCTGCTGAGCTAAGAACAAAGTTTTACAACACTATTGGAAGTAATTCAGGGTGCTTTTTGCTGTGTCTGATACAAAGATAATTAAATTGTTTTTAAAATGAGAAATTATCCTAGGATAGCTGACAATTTAGAAAAGAAATTCTTGTCTGTGTGTAAGCAACTCTAAAGTAGAACAGAATTCATTAAGCCCCCTCCACATCCCCACCCCACCTCCACAGGTGCGCGTGACGGCCATGGACCATGAGGAGGGAGTGGTGCTGTCATTCACAAGTGACTTTTGTGGGGAGTTGGCACTCGAGCTGGATCTTAAACAATGACCCAGCTCAAAATCTTGTCTCTACCCATCCCCACTCCTGCTCGTCTCTGCATCAACCTTCTCTCCCCTCTCAAATGCTTCCTTTTTTTCCTTACTTGAAATTATAGTGTTATCCAACAAAACTGGGGTCTGCTTGCTGAGAGTAGTAAGACCAGATATCCCCATCAAGGTTTGCACTGGAGTAAGGAAGGCATTTATTTGCAGGACGCCAAGCAAGGAGGATCAAGCAGTTAACGTGCAAGTCACAACCTCCCCAGTGGCTAGCAGGCAAGGGTTTTTAAAGGCAGGGGTAAATTTCAAGAAAGCAGAAGTCATAGGTGATTACATCTTGATTTTGGCCTAAAAGGATGACCTAGAACTTCCCTCAAAGCAATTCAAGATTTTCTTTTATTTCCATTCTTTGCCTCCTTTCCCAGCAGATCCCCTCTTGGGGATCCCTAATCTGCCTAAAGGAAAAGAGAAAAAGAACGGCCAGATGTGGTGGCTCACACCTGAAATCCCAGCACTTTGGGAGGCTGAGGCAGGCGGATCACCTGAGGTCAGGAGTTCAAGACCAGCCTGGGCAACATGGCTAAACTCCATCTCTAGTAAAAATACAAATATTAGCCAGGCGTGGTGGTGGGTGCCTGTAATCCCAGCCACTCAGGAGGCTGAGGCAGGAGAATTGCTTGAACCCAGGAGGCAGAGGTTGTAGTCAGCTGAGATTACACCACTGCACTCCAGCTTGGGTGACAGAGACTCCGTCTCAATAAATAAAAAATAAATGAAAAAAAGGAAAGAAAAAGAACAAAAAAGGCAGGAGCCAGGAGAATTGAGAAAAAAAACAAAGTGTGCTCAGAGAGACAGGTAAAAAGCTCACACTTCAGGATTCCAGGGCAACAGAAACCTGTGGCAGGTCCCCCTTTTGATGTGTAGTTTGGTGAAGGTCCAGAGGCAAGGGTATTGGGCATGTAAAACATACTTCTGCCAAGACATTTATGTGCGTATGACTCAAGTCAAGCACAGTCCTTCTTTCTGCCAAGCTATGGTGCAAGAAAGAGCTTCCTTTACCCTCATGATACCATTGGGTCTCCCAGCCCAAGGAAGAGGCAACATTTCCTAGGTTATCCCAGCATATTCAAAGCTAAGAGCTCAGGTGCATTTGGTTTGGATCATAATATTTCACGTATATTGAGAAAACAGGAAAAGACTCACCCTTCTAAAACTGGAAATAGCATGGATTTTTTTCTTCAATGTCTCTAATAATCTTCTGCTGTGTTAGGTAAAAGATAGGATGGAGTAGATCTAAAAGAACCATCCCTCAAGGGTCCAGCCCCACCTTACACCCTTATATAACAGCAGAAATCCAAAAGGACGAAAGCATGCAGGAAACAAGCCAGTAACTTCTTCTACTCCCTTATTCACACCCCCTCCCACTCCCTGGTCGAACCAGAGCCCGTGTCCCCTCCACTCTCCAAGCTCTCAAACTCTGCCCTCCAGAAAGGCTTGGACTTAATCCTCTGATTACTATCCAGGTGTAAACTCCTCTACCCGCAAAAAAAAAAAAAAAATTCTAAGCCCCACAACCAACTGAATGGATGCCTCCTCTCCGCCAAGGGGATTTCGAAGAAACCTAAAACATTAGTTCAGTCCATGATGGGAAGGGGAGTTGGACATGCTCATTATTTTCTCCTCCCTTTGGAATTCAGACAGAACCGACCAGCATTAAGAGCAAAACAGAGATCTTAAGATTGACATAACAGACTCTTTGTAGAATCAGATAGCAAATTCCAACCTAACTCTAGCGTAGCATCAAATGACAAACAGCAGGCCCTGAAAGTATCAAAGTATTTTATCCCAAAATGTATTTCTTTGACATATTTTGAAATAGCCCTGCAAAGCTGCCTCTTGTGAGGAAAATCTACATTCTGTAGAAAATCCCCTTCCCTTTCTAGGTCTTTTCCTAATCCAGGAGCGATTTAACTAAGAGTCTGGCACCTTTAAATTCTGGTGAGAGACATGTACTATCTATTCTGTCTGAAGCCTGCTCCCTGGAAGCTTCATTTATATAACAAGAACCTTGATCTCCACAATCCCATATCTTAACCCAGACACTCCTTTCTATTGATTCCACATTTTCAGACAATAACTGAAGTCTTTCAACCACTTACCAATCAGAAAATCTTTACTCCACCTATGACCTGTAAACCCCACCCCCACTCCCACTTCAAGTTGTCCCACCTTTCCAGACCAAACCACTGTACACCTTACATGTATTGTTACATGTATTGATTGATGTCTGCCTGTAACTTCTGTCCCCCTAAAATGTATAAAATCAGATGTAGTCCAACAACCTTGGGCCCATGTTCTCAGTACCTCTTGAGACTGTGTCTCAAGCCATGGTCACTCATATTTGGCTCAGAATAGGACTTCAAATATTTTACAGAGTTTGGCTTTTTTCATCAACACAGATGTCACTTAGTCTCAGTTCCTTGGTTTCCTTACCTGTAGAATGTATACCTTAAAGAAATGTCAAGAGGAATACATGAGATAATGTTTATAAATTCAATGAAAGACTGTACTGTATGTCCATGATTTTAAGCGAGGTGCCCTGTATACATTTAGGAAATGTTGTCTAGCACACAACCATTCTTCATTCCCATCTCCACCATCACCTTAGAGTTGCTGTGTTTTCTGCTATTATGTAAGTTAAGCATTAACATGGCTGAAGTTGATTTATAAACTGTACAAACCTATGCAAATGTGATATTGCTAATAGTTTACTTATTGTGAGGTGTTACTCTTCCCAAGGGATATTTGCATTTTTTTTGGAGACAAAATCTTAAGGTAAAATTGATGCCTAATAATGTTGGAAATTTACGCGCCAGTCCAATATGTTGGGGAAAGGAAATGCAGGAAAGGTGGATGATCTCCTCAGTGTCCCCTCAAAACATTCTAGGTAGGAGGAGTAAATCGACTTTATAGCTCTCTATATAAAAGCAACACAGAGTGACAACACAGGCCCTGGAGATCTGGAGCAGGGCTCTGATATATGCAATGAAGAATTAGACACCTTCTGAAAAACAGCTTCTGCTTTGCTCTTGAGCTCCAGGAGGGAAGGAATACTTGGCCAAGAAACCATGAATCCAGAGCTTATCACCACTGGCTTGGTCCTATCAGAGCTACCAAATCAGAAACAGAGTTCGTTTCTAGAGAAGGAACTCTGGTCTGTGTGTAAGTAACTAGAGGGTTACTTGGAGAGATAGATGAGTTAGTTGCAGAGATAGATGGGTCCAAACAACTTCTCATAAAAATAGGATGCTACACTTGATCTTAGTCAAAAGGCCAACAGGTAATTATGTTTGTTAATGTAGGTTCATAAGTTGTAACAAATGTACCACTTTGTGGAGGTGTCGATAGTATGGGAGGCTGTGCATTTGCAAGGGCTGAGGGTGTATGGGAACTCTCTGTACCTTCTGCTGTATTTTTCTTTGAACTTTAACTGTTCTAAAAAAACTAGACTTTTTTGTTACATGCACAAATTAGTCTTTGTGCATCTCAGGCCCCCTTATATCTCCAGCATCACACCCGTAGGCACATGTGTAGTGGCACCCTCATAATCTCAATCACAGGGTGCTGAGCCTGCTTCCCTCTCAGATCTGCTCTCCCATCAGGCAATTGGGAAGGGATGATGCACTTTGAGTTTAAGGATCGGAATAATTCACTATCAAAGCACCCAAATTTTATACCAGAAGTGTAATCTGGGGGAGCCAAAGAAGAGATGCAGCTGAAAATGAATCACATGGCTGGAGAGAGGCAGACCCAGCTGAAATCCATGCCTCCTTATTCCTGCCACCCCACACACCACACTGCAGCCTGGTGGCATCTGGCATTTAGTCTTGGGTCTACAGCAAATGCGAGTGCCAGCAGAATTAGCCATATAAGCTGTTGGAAGGTGAGGAGCTTCAGTAAATTATGCCTATTTGGAGTTAATGCAGTACTGATTCCAGCAGATAGCAATGAAGGACTTCCTAATTCCTACACAAGGGTGAGAAACCCAGTATATGCTCTTAAATCATTAAAACAGTTTTTGTTCTGATCTAATATAAATAGTTCTGTTCTGATCTAACTTTTTTACAGTACCATTGTTCGGGTACAAGAAAAAAAATAAGGCTCTGATCCTTCTCTTCTGAATGACGTTTTTTCCCTCTTTGACAATAAAAGATCTGAAATCCAAGTTTATTAATTCATTTGACAAAAATGTGTTCTGCTCTTGTCTGAGCAGGCTCAGAGGAGGCTGCTGTGGAAGGATATTGAGGACAATAGGACATGATGTCCCATCAGATAAAAACTGAAGAGTCTAGTTTATCCATGCAGATACATTCAAAAATGGTTCAACAACCAGGCTTTCAAGATAATGGGTTTTTAACAAGAATTGCTTGGTTTTGACTTTAAATCTGAAGACTTAACAAAATCACGAAGGTGATGGATTATGCAATTCTCAGATCTGCCTGAGGTTTTTCAAATTCCTCATCCAGATATTTTGAATTACTAGACCAAAATAGGGGCTTAGATATATGTAGTTTTAATCTCCCCAGTGAATCTCATAAATGTGCTGTCAGGTTTGGGATGTTCTGATGATCTTTGATGTCTCTTCCAATACCAAGGGCCCTTGCTACTGTGAAACATCTTCCAGGGCAACAGAACCAACTTGTACTGGGCCACTTATCAGCTCAGCTGAAGCCAGAGCTGAGAGTCATGAGAGTCATGAAAGCCGTCTATCTGAAAATAAACATGGGCTTTTTATTCTGCACATAGATCTTGAAATGTATAATGTATACACTCATGTATACAAACATTAGTAATACATATCAATCAAAGGTGCTAATCAATATGAAGATTATAAAATGTTGTTGATGCCATTTCCAAAAGTGATCCACTATTTCAGTCTTTCAGAAACCAACATGTGGAGCAAATTAATTTTTGAGGAAACACCAACATTTATCATTATCAAGCAGAAACCAACATGACACATAATATTGTTCATCTGTTTCACTTGCAAGCCATGAGAACACTGAGAATTGGCATATATTCCATTTTCAGAGAGCCAATTTAAGTCCCAAACAGACAGCACAAAGCTCTATAACTTAGATCGAATATTTATTAAAACTGTCAAGGGTAACACACTTAAGGATAAAAGTAAACTATAGATGATACCTTCTTGTCATCTGCTCATAGCCATATTTCCCCTGGATCTGTGTTTGTCAATTCAAGATTGCTAAGTTCCAATGAGTTATTTGTTTGTTTTGATGGAAATACCTGGGATTCTTTTGATAGGGAGTTGGGGCTGTTTGTTTCAGAAATAAAAATAACAATGTACTACTACTAATTATTAGTAGATTTCTTTTTACATGTAAATTCCCAAAGAATCCACTTCAGGAATATGCTGTATTTATGTAGATTTTAGGGTAATAGTCTTCAGCTCTGATGTTCTCCTTCCAGTTCTGGTAGCCATCTCTATCAGTGCTATTCTCTTTTTTTGTTTGTTTGTTTGTTTGTTTGTTTGTTTGTTTGTTTGTTTTGAGACAGAATCTTGCTCTGTTGCCCAGGCTGGAGTGCAGTGCTCCATCTCAGCTCACTGCAACCTCTGCCTCCTGGGTTCAAGTGATTCTCCTGCCTCAGCCTCCCAAGTAGCTGGGGACTACAGCCTGCCACCAGGCCTAGCTAATTTTTGTATTTTTAGTAGAGACGGGGTTTCACTGTATTGGCCAGGCTAGTCTCAAACTCCTGACCTTGTGATCCACCTGCCTCAGCCTCCCAAAGTGCTGGGATTACAGGTGTGAGCCACTGCGCCTGGCCAGTACCATTCTCTTGATATTTGTTATGTATTCCTAATTTGTAATAACTTATTTACTTTTGTTTTGTTGTTTGTGTGAGGCATTTCCTGGTGGGCAACTGCTCACAGGCTGTGTCCTCTCCCCAGGTTAAACAAAGGGACTGTTAGTTACAGGATCTTAGTTGACACTGATGCTCAAAGACCTGAGATACCATCTTGACTCTCTTCCTTAGGGGAAGGAGATGTGAGAAATAGATGGAGTCCATTTGGTCTGGGAACCCACCAACTGAGCACTTACTTGGCTCCTAAATTTATAATTGAGATTGGAATATTTAGTCAGTTCCATAGTCAATGGCTATAATGTCAACATTGGGTCCTTGGCATGTGGAGTAAGGGGTATCATGGTGGGAAAGGTCAAATTGAAGCCTCTGAAACTGCTCCCCTCAAATTAAAAAAAGAAGTTACATCATATGCTGAGGGCAGGGGGATGGCAAAAGTCAATGCTACCCTTAAGGATCTAAAGGATTCACGGATGGTAGCCTTCGTGTTATCTTCATTTAATTTTCCAGTGTGGTCCCTAAAGAAACCAGATGGATTCTAGAGTAGACTACTGAAAACACAATCATGTAGTAGCCCCAATTGCATCTGCTGTGCCAGGCATGGTGTTTTTCTAGAGCAGATTAACACAGCCTCAGGTATGCAGGTATGCAGCCATTGATTTGTCAAATATGTTTTCTTTTTTCTATTCCAGTCAGAGAAGTGTGTCAAAAGTTTGCAGTCACATGAAACAGGCAGCACTATACTTTTACAATTTGCCTCAGAGCTGCGTTAACTCCCCTGTTGCTGGTTGGAATATATTACAAAGACATCTGGACCACCTGGACATCCAAGAGAGAATCACAGTGATACATTACATACATGATACTATGCTAATTTATCTGGATGAGTAAGAAGTCTAGCAGGCTGGAGGCCTTCGTAAGACTCACGCACTAAAAAGAGTTGAAGATAAGACTTATGAAGATTCAAGGGACTACATCAGAAAACATTTAGGGGTCCAGTGATGAGGGACATGCCAGTAGATCTTCATAGTAAAAGACAAGTTATGGCATCTCACACCTTCTATCCTGAAGTAAGGAGCTCAATGCCCTAAGGTTCTGAACGTGGAATATTCCACACCTGAAAATACTCCTCTAGCCTGTCTACCAGGTGACACAAAAGGTTGCTGAACTTGAGTGAGGCCAGGGGAAGAAGAAGGCTCTGCAAGAGGTCTAGGCTATGGCAGGACAAGTAGCCCTGACACTTGGGCCTTGAGCCAGAAAACCTTGTAGTGTTAAAGATTTAGTGGTAAGAAAGACGCTATGTGTAATGTGTGGTAAGCTCTAATGAAGAATGACAATAAGGCACTGAGGGTCTGGAGCAGGGCCATGCCATATGCAGTGAATTATTAGACATCTTTTGAAAAACAGCTCTTGCTTTGTTCTTGACCTCCAGAAGAGAAGTATTTCCTGGCCATGGGACGCCAAGCACCCATGCATCCAAAATGTATCAGCATGAACTTGATCCTATCAGACCTATCAAATCATAATGTCCAGTGCGCCCAGCAGCAATTCATCACAAGATAAAAATAAACAAGATCAGAGGGCCATTAAAAATGAACAAGGCTGGACGCAGTGGCTCACGCCTGTAATCCCAACACTTTGGGAGGCCAAGGCAGGTGGATCACTTGAGGTCAGGAGTTCAAGACCAGTTTGGCCAACATGGTGAAACCCCATCTCTACTAAAACTACAAAAATTAGCTGGGCATGATGGCCCATGCCTGTAGTCCCAGCTACTTGGAAGGCTAAGGCAGGAGAATCCCTTGAACCCGGGAGGTGGAGAATGCAGTGAGCTGAGATGGGGCCACTGCACTCCAGCCTGGGTGACAGAGCAAAAAAAAAAAAAAAAAAGAGAAATGAAATGGACAAGATCAGAGGCCCTAAGCAAGCACTTAAACAGGTAGCTCAGATGCCTTGGTCAAGCACCGTGCCATTTCAGCTCAAGCCTACAGCCATGTGGGTCATCACTTAGATGCAGCTGACAATAGGCTGGTTCAGTAGGTGGGACAAGATGAAAGTGGGTAGTAGCTGTGTTGTAGCCTCACTCATATAAGTCCTTGAAAGAACAGTTTCAAGTGCTCTGGATGTCGTCAGAACCAGAAAATAATCTGGCCCATGGAAGTTCAACACTGGCCACGCCTGATCCACATTGAAATGATTTATTTTTCAATTGAATGAGACCCACAATCATTGTCACAGGTGTTCATCATGCAGCAGATGCTTTTTTTTATATACTGGCAACCCGAAAGCCAGACAGCTGAACTACCTTCAAGCTAATAGCAATTGATGTTTTTCAGAATCCCAAACCACTTCAGTTTCTAACATCATCATCTTTATCTGCTGAGGGTATAAGGCTTTTATGTTGGGTCACTGCCCATCAAAAACAAAGTGAGTTTTGCCAGAAGCCCACAGGCAACCTAGGATGCACACACATCCCTAGCAATTCACAGGAACAAATGCAAAGCCTCTTCCCACGTTAATTACATTAAGATGAAGGAGATCTAGCTGCCACTTAAAACAAGAAACTCAAAAAGGAGCCTGAAAAGTGGTAAGCAAGGAGACTTTATTCATTTTGTAAAATTTATTCAGAAAAGGAATTACATTTTACATAGAAGAAAATAAATCATAGTCATTTCAATTATGCCATTTTTAGGAATCCAGCCCAACACCTATTTTTATACCATCTTACCAACTTCATTAGCTTTCTGGTTATAACTTTATTTTGCTGCCACCTTTTTGGAATAATCACTTTTCAAACAGAATCATATTGACATGTAACACGCTGCTTTGTGACATGGCCCTTACTCTGCTGCAGCACTTTGTGCCAAGTTTGACATGTGCTGCTTCTCCTGACTAACTCATCTTATCCGAACCTGACAGAAACTGAACAAAACCTTTCTGTTTCCTGTCCAGGAAGCAGTGCACACCACAAGGCCAAATCATTCTGCTTTCTTAATCCTGCCTTCACTTAGCATATGGTAAGAAACAAGATAGCGTTACTGAACTGACTCTGAGCAAAATTGTCAGCCAGTTCAAGAGAAATTTATAGCTGAGTAGAATCATGGAATTCACCCAGAATAATCCTTACATTTTGCAAATTGATAGCCTGATTCCTAAGTAATGGATAAGACTTCTTGTGCAAGGCTACTCAGCCTCAGAGCAGAAAATACCAGAAGGAGTGTCATTAAAGCAATGCATTGAGCCAAAAAGAAGTCATCAGTTGAATAAGCTAGATTGGCCTAGAAATCCACCCTCCCAATTACTGCCTCCCACACAGCCTTACTTTTTTTCTCTTGTTACTGACTCTCTGCTCTATCTTTGCATCTCCCTAGCTGTTTCCAGTTGTTTCTTCTGGTGTGTGGTATCAGTTAGGATCTGGTGAAGAGAAAAGCAATCATGCTAGTATTTTTCAAAGAGGTTATTTAATTCAACGATTTGGTTATACTGTTGGTGGAATGCTGAAAGAGCAAAAAATAGCATATCAAAATAACCCAAAGATTAGAAAATGCAGGAAGCAGCTACAACCCCATTGCGGGAATGATAAGAAAACAAATGGTGTCACCAGAGTCTCAGAGAAGAGCTCCTCATGAGGCGGGAGCACCAGCAGCCATGGCTCTAGCTTTCAGCTGGCATCTCATGGCTGGTGCCTACCTCTACTAAGAAACTGCCAGTTGGTTGTTGCTGGACAAATCATTCCAATAGGAGTTATATTACTACTGTTAAGGAAAATAGATTGTGAAAAGAAACCATTTTATAGCATGTATGAGGGAAAAGATAACTGTTTTCTCCTTCTATACTCTCAACACTCAACACAGACCATTTCTGGTCATCAAAATGCGTGGGTTTTTTCCAAATCAAGGAATTCTCCAATACCTGATGAGTGTCCTACAATTCAATTCAATTCTGACACTAACCAGAATTAGTGCAGACTCTACAGCTTAAAGACTCAGTTACATAAGACTGCATCCCAAGGTCAGATGCAAATTGCAACTAGTAGGTTCTCAGGTTACTCACAATTTCTGTCCAACTTGCCTAAAAATCAAAGGTTCCCATGGCCCCCTTCTCAGGTTCAGTCATTTGCTCTAGCAGCTCACAGAGTTCAGGAAAGCACTTTACTTAAAT
Organism: Piliocolobus tephrosceles; assembly: GCF_002776525.5. Lineage (NCBI taxonomy): Eukaryota > Metazoa > Chordata > Mammalia > Primates > Cercopithecidae > Piliocolobus > Piliocolobus tephrosceles. The sequence goes on from NC_045435.1 coordinate 134,738,193, forward strand.
TATCCCCTCACTATAAAAAGACACAACTCAGGAACAACCACATGGAAGAGACATGTAGGACCAAATATGAGGGAAGGGGTGCAGAGCTTCCAATCCATCCCCAGCTTACCACCCTCCACATGTTCAGCAACCCAGAAGCTCTCTGAACCCATCTTTTTGGGTTTTTACGGAAGCTTCATTATGTAGGTATGATTGATTAAATCACTGGTCATTGGTGATCAACTCAACTTTTAGCCCTTTCCCCTTCCCTAGATGTTGGTATAAGGGCAGAGGCTACTGAAAGTTCCAACTATCTCCCACATGGTTGATTCCCCCTGACAACCAGCCCTCCATCCTGAGGCTGTCTAGGACCCTCCAGACAACAGTTATCTCAATAACATACAAAAAGAGACTTATCAATTAAGAGATCCCAAGGACTTTAGGAGCTATGTTTTAGGAAAAGAGACAAAGACCAAATGTATATTTCTTATTATAAATCACAATATTGTGTAGCAACTGAAAGCCTTGTTATACTAATAAAAGATCATTTTATGTATTCATTAAAGCCAGACTCTTAAGAATATGTATTAAACAAAACTTTGTAGCCTGGTTCGAATTAGCGCATGTGATTAAAAGTAATTTTCTCACTCAGCACGGTGGCTCATGCCTGTAAACCCAGCACTTTGGAGGCCGAGGTGGGTGGATAACACAAGCCCAGGAGTTCGAGACCAGCCTGGCCAACATGGCAAAACCTCGTCTCTACTAAAAATACAAAAATTAGCAGGGTGTGGTGCTGCGCACCTGTAATCCTAGATACTCAGGAGGCTGAGACACAAGAATCACTTGAACCTGGAAAGCAGAGGTTGCACTGAGCTGAGATTGTGCCCCTGCACTCAAGCCTGGGCAACAGAGAAAGATTCTGTCTCAAAAAATAAATAAATAAAATAAAAGTAATTTTCTTTAAAAGAAAAACAGTTCTTTAAAAATGTTTTGTAATTAAGACTATTCACTGAGTGAGATTAGACGTTTTTCAATCCCAGCTTGTCTAAATTATTCAGGTTCTTGACAAGAGCAATAAATCAAAACCACTATATTTATATTTATTGTGTTCAGCATCATCCACCATAAGTAGATAGTAATTTGACTTATAACTGCTTTTGTCACTGCCTCAAGTTTTACTAAGAGTAATCATTGCTACTAGTTCTTGAGTCAATTATGAACTCACTACGTTATAAAAATCTCATTTAATCATGACAACTTTTCCATGGAATATCGTTATTCCCATTTTAGAGATGAAGAAGCAGTTCCAAAATTTTCCGTGACTTAAATTCACAGATATTTTTTAGGGATTACTGTATAATTTGTAATATTTATCTCTGTCCTTTGTGCTATTAGAGAGATAAAAGCAAATTATATAAACAAATAATCCAAAAAACCCGGAGCAATAAAAACTATCCAAAATAGAGCATAGGAAGCATTTTTATTATAGTTGTAGCATCTGCATCTGCTAATTCCATCATCTCAGTAGTTTCTGCATCTGTTTCTATGGATTCAATTTTCTCCTGGTTATAGCTCTTATTTTTCTGCTTCTTTGCACGCCTGCTGTTATAGGTTGAATTTTGTCCCCCAGAAAGATACATGTTGAAATCCTAACCCCTGATACCTCAGAATGTGACCTTATTTTGAAATAGGATTGTTGTAGGTATAATAAGTTAAAATGAGGTCATATTGGAATAACGTGGGCCCTTAATCTAATATGACTGATGTCCTTACAAGAAGTAAAGGAGATAGAGACACACAAGGAGAAAGCCATGAGACAGAGAATAGGGTGATGCAGCTGCAAACTAAGGAACTCCGAAGATTGATGGCCACCACCAGAGGCTAGGAAGTGGCAAGGAAGGATTTTACCCAGAGTCTCAGGGAGCGTGGCCCTGCGGACACCTTGATTTCACACTTCTGGCCTCCAGAACTGTAAGATAATAGATTTCTGTGGTTTTTAAGCCACCCATTTTGTGGTACTTTGTTACAACAGCCCCAGGAAATAAATATACCTGGCCATTTGGGTTGGATGCTGCACATTGTAAATTTTATGTTTTGGGGTGCTGGATTTTGTCAGATTCCATTAAGGAGTATCGGACTTTGTTCTAGCATGCCGAACATGTTACTTAGAATTGTTACTTAGAAACAGTTTTCTCCTTTTGAAACTTGCTTTTAAATTTCATCAGGGTGGGTTACAAGAACTATCTAGGGCAAGTTTAGCTCTGCTACTAAGGTAACACCTTTCTTTGAGTTCTGCTCAATGCCCAGATCTTACAGGATTCCCCCACTCTGGCTAACAGGAACATGAATTATTTCCAACCCAGAGTGAGCTCCAGAAATCTTTTGCTTTCTGTGGGTCTTTTTCTGGCCTTGAGTAGTTTCTACTCACCCCTGCATAGACCAGTACTCAGCCAAAGACTAGAGAAGACCTGTGTGCACTTCTTGGGAACTCTCCATATAGCTCCTTCTTCTCTGGTATTCTGTCCAGCGAATTCTAGGTGCCTATTCACCCAGAATTCCAATGTCCATCTCTTCAACTCCACAAGACTTCTGGAATCTATTGGGGTCTCCCTCTTAGAACTGTAGCCAGAAGTAGCCTCTATATAATAAGCTAGGTCAGTTGCAGGACTCATCTTATTGATTGTTTTATTCTTACAAATCACGGTCCTCCACTGCCTCTTACCCAATGCCTGGAAACCTTTGTTGCACGTATTCTGCAGGGCTTTTCTTTTTTTTAATGTTGGAAAATAAATGAATCCAGTTCCTGTTACATCATCAAAGCTGGAAGGAAAGTATGTTGTTTATTTTTTAAGTAAACAAGAATATGACGTTTTGAAAAGTTACAATTTTTTTCCTTCTTTGTATCTGGAGGGCACACCTTTCTACTCAACAGTAATGTGTAATATATAATGTGTGTTTTTGGTACCAATAGATTTGCTGTCAAGTCTCTAAGAAAGAGAAATCTAAAAATTGAAACAGAGCCTGGCAGATCAGACCCAAGGAACCCCAATCTCAATAAACATCTTGTGTCATTGATGACTATTAGATGCAAACTAGTTACAGAAACCAATTTCTGCTTTTTAAGTGATTTCATCAGCCAAGTAGAATGACAGGCTTCCAAACTAGTCAAGAAGTACAAACTTTGTGATTCTCATCTTTGAAACAACCTTGGTTTCTCAGTGCCATGGTGGGCCCTGGGGCAGGATTTGGGAGAGTGAAAACAGAGAGTATTCAGATGACAATTGAAAGCAGATTTCTTGTGTGATGTGGTATGTGATGCAATAATTAGAAACCAGGAAATTCACTTAAGAGTAAGTTGGGGAAAAGCACCACTCTCTACTAAACACATGCTAAATTACATGGACTTTATAAACATGCCAAACTCTAAAAGCTGAGATTTTAATAGCAATTTATAAATTACCAAACATCACCACATGTAGTGATTTTCTTCAAACCATCCACAGTCTTCTTTTTCTCAGCTGATAGCAGTTCCATTTTCCATACGCTCGAGCCAAAAGCCTTAGGCTCATCGTTGGCTCCTCTTTCTCTCTTACGTGCCCTTCCTATCCAATCCATCAGCAATCCAGTCAGGTCTAACTATAAAATAGAACTAGATGCAACCAGTCCTCAACACCCCCACTGATCTGAGTGACTGTCATCTTTCTCTTGAATTCCTTCAATAGCCTCCTAACTACTGAACCTCCTTCTAATCCAGCTCCTCATGATCATTCTCAATACAACAATGAGAATGGTCCTGATATAAGTCAGATTATATCACTCCTCTGCTCCGAACACTGCAGTGGCTCCCAATTTCTGTCAGAGGAAAAGACAAAGTTCTTATAATAGCCTATAAGACACTACAAGACCCAACTACCCTTCCCTCAAACTTGATTTTCCTTGCTGTGATCCACCTTTTGTTAATTCCATAAACACCCTCACTATCTACCATTACACCATGTAATTTGGTTATTTCAAACTGCAATCTAGTCTAGCAAGCCAGCAGCATTGTTTGGTAAGATGTTGATACACATTCTCTCAATTAATGTATGTGGCAAGAACAAGTATACCCACTGGTGCTAACTAACCTTAGCCTATGTGGTCATGTACAACTCTTGTTTTTGGTGGATAGAAATAATCTATGGAGCAATTTGAGGGTGAGCTACTACCCCACACTCTTATAACAAAAGCAAAGCTGACATGCATACAGACATGTGTTGACCAAACAATAGTAAGCAGCCAAAAACAGCTCTCATAAAATGTGTGTGAAGCTCCAAAGAGTTCTGACTGCCTGGATCTCTTTTAGGCTTCCTGAGAAGTTCACTTGAGGTGGACAAAACAACATTCCAGAGGCAAGATTCTATGAGCCTTGCAAACAGTATCAAGCAACCAGGATCCTCTTAAACCAAGGGGACAAGGGACCGTTTACAGATTGAGCGTAGGGTGTCTTCCCTAAGGATATAGGCTACAGGCTTCCTCAGGTTTTGTATCTTGTTCATGCAAGGGAAAAGGTACAGCCAGTCTCTATATCTGGACTATTTATATTTCACAAAGGAGAAGCCATTTCTGATATTCGTTATATAGTCAACAGGTCCCCATTTTAATCAATAGTAACACAGTTCTGACATTCAGTTTCCTAATTACCATAGTCTTGGTTTGATCAAGATACAATAACAAAGCTTATGGTAACATCTGGCATGGGACTACTATATTCTAGTAACTGATTACCCCTGTGGTGTGAATTCTTCACTAGGGCAAATCTCTGCCCCTAGATTTAAAGTTTGAAGTAACTAGTACACACCAATTTAACAATATCCGCAGGGAATGTATTAGATTAGAGATCTTGCAGCACATAGCAGTGAGTTAACAGACACCTTGACAAAAAGTATAGTGCCTCCTGTGTTCAGTAGGACAAGCATTAAGGCAGAGTAATTTCTTAAAAGAATTTTCTTTTTCTCTTTTTTTTCTTTTTACAGCCACACTATTGATCAATTCCTGGCATCACATACCATGCATGTGGTAGACATCAAAAATCCAATCATAAAGAATTGGATGGGCAGGAATGTCATATCAAAATTTCATAAGTATGAGTAACTGCCTCTCTCCCCACCAAAAACTTTTTATGTCTGCGGGCAGAAATGAAGAAAAGGAAAATGGCCTCTTTACAAAATCAGAAAATTTCTAAGCTAGAATATGTAGAGTAGGGGTAATCAGAATCTCGTATGTCAATTATTATTATACTTTTTAAATGGTTTATTTCTTGGTGTTTTATAACTTGAATGATTCTGTTGCAAATGTAGAATAATTAACTTTTCTGTTTAAAAAAGTAGGCCGGGCACAGTGGCTCCCATCTGTAATTCCAGCTCTTTGGGAGTCCAAGGCCAGCAGATCACCTAAGGTCAGGAGTTTGAGAACAGCCTGGTCAACATGGCGAAACTCCATCTCTAGTAAAAATACAGACATTAGCCAGGCATGGTGGTGTGTGCCTGTAGTCCCAGAGACTCGGGAGGCCGGGGCAAGAGAATCACATGAGCCTGGGAGGTGGAGGTTGCAGTGAGCTGAGATCGTGCCATTGCATTCCAGCCTGGGTGACAGAGCAAGACTCCATCTCAGAAAATAAAGTAAAATAAAAACAAAAAGCAATAATGTGTACCTCATAAATATATATACCTATGTACCCACGAAAATTAAAAATAAAAAATTTAAAAGAAAAAAGCAATGTTTGTTGTAAAAATACTAGATTAAAAATATTCTTTTCATGTTTTTTCATTTTTCATTTTTATGCTTTCATTATTTTTCATTTTTATGTTTGCTAAAATATCTAAGCAAATAGAAACATCAAATAAGTTAGATGTGTATTTCACGGCAAAAATTATTCATTGTTTTGAGTCAACAATATTCCCCACAGAAAATTCTGCCAAGCACTATCAATTTAAAAAATATCGCTCTATCAAGTCATGCATTATCTGGGGAGAGTTGTAAAAAGATAAAATTTTTCTTGATTTTTTTATTGGGTTTTGCCAAGCCATATTTCTAATGTCTACGTCCTTCAGATCACAAGATCTCTAAAGTAAGCTATTTTTCTAAAGATCTTGAATTGTGTTATAGAAAAGCTATCGGGTTTTTCCAAATTTTTAGTTACTGATGAACAAAAACAAAAGATAAATTGATTCTGGCACAGCAAAAGTGGGGGTTTTTTTTTAAAAAAAAAAAAAAAGGCTGCTGTTCTTGGAGAAGGTAAGATTTTGGCTGGGTCTGAGAGGATTACTAGTATTTGGCTCATGGGAGAGAGGCAGTAGCCATTTCCAGTGAGAGCCAAGCAAAAGTTTGTCGTGGACACCGGAAGAAACTCTGTTAGAAGTGAGAGAGAGAGCAGAGGAGGAGGGTGAGGAGGAGGAGGGGCTACCAATGAGGCTGCTGAGGAAAATCAACTTGGCTAAACAAAGGTGGACAAGCTAAGAAGCAAATGAACCACTTATTTAGGGCATGAACAAAGCAGGCATATGAAAAAAGGAGAAATCTTAAACTGCTAAATTTAGCTGGGATTTTGCAAACCAAAATTCTATAAAGGGGCTATTTTCATGTCAACACAGATATAACTTACATCTTTCATGGATGAGTGATGCTTTTATTTTGAAATATATAAGGTGAGGAGTGAGGGATTTGTTACAATGTCATCTCCTTAGTCCCCAGAGCCACTAAAAGTATCATGTGGGCTCTATATGGGACTCCAGAGAATAAAGCTTATAAAGGTAATATGAAAAAATGCACTGATATGGCAGGAGAAAGAAAACAGAGTCTTGCAAAGATTTAATTGGGCAACGGTGTACAAAGTCAAGGGAGCACAGTGAGAATCAGCATCCAGGTATGAAGCAGGGGGGAACTGCCAAAAACAACACCCCAGGGATATGTTGAGAAGTATTTTATTTTTCATTACAAAAATGCAGTGTGGAAAGTAACATAATTCACTTTCCATTTTATTTTTGTATGGTAAAATTATCATATTTATGGAAGTTAATTGTGACTAAATCTGTTAATATTGTTTGTTAGATATTCTCCCTATAATAACATCAAATCTTATAAAACATGCCGACCTATTTATCTGTTGAAAGAGATGCTGATTAAATTACTGAAATTACCAATATCAATGTGTCTTTTTTAACAGCTTTGAGATATAGTTCACATACCATCCAATTCATTCATTTTTAAAATTAAAAAAAAATAGCCTGTAATCCCAGCACTTTAGGAGGCCAAGACAGGCGGATCACAAGGTCAGGAGATCAAGACCATCCTGGCTAACACGGTGAAACCTCGTCTCTACTAAAAATACAAAAATTAGCCTTAGGTGGTGGCAGGCGCCTGTAGTCCCAGCTACATGGGAGGCTGAGGCAGGAGAATGGCATAAACCCGGGAGGTGGAGCTTGCAGTGAGTGGAGATTGTGCCACTGCACTCCAGGCTGGGTGACAGAGCGAGTCTCCATCTCAAAAAAAAATTTTTTTTTAATAATAATTTTAATTTTATTTTTTACAGCTTTATTGAAGTATACTTGCCAAATAAAAATGGTAAACCTTTAAGACCTAAAACTATAAAAACCCTAGAAGGAAACCTAGGCAATACCATTCAGGACATAGGCATGGGAAAAGACTTCATGACTAAAACACCAAAGCAATGGCAACAAAAGCCAAAATTGACAAATGAGATCTAATTAAACTAAAGAGCTTCTGCACAGCAAAAGAAACTATCTTTAGAGTGAACAGGTAATCTTCAGAATAGAAGAAAATTTTTGCAATCTACCCATCTGACAAAGGACTAATATCCAGAACTTAAAGAACTACAAAGAACTTAAAAAAATGTACAAGAAAAAAAAACAAGCAACCCCATCAAAAAATGGGTGAAGGATGTGAACAGACACTTCTCACAAGAAGACAACAAACATATGAAAAAAAGCTCATCATCATTGGTCATTAGAGAAATGCAAATTAAAACCACAATGAGATACTATCTCATGCCAGTTAGAATGGCAATCTTTAAAAAATCAGGATAAAACAGATGCTGGAGAGGATATGGAGAAATAGTAATGCTTTTACACTATTGGTGGGAGCGTAAATTAGTTCAACCATTGTGGAAGACAGTGTGGAAATTCCTCAAGGATCTAGAACCAGAAATATCATTTGACCCAGCAATCCCATTACTGGGTATATACTCAAAGGATTATAAATCATTCTACTATAAAGACATACACACACGTATGTTTATTGCAGCACTGTTCACAATAACGAAGACTTGGAACCAACCCAAATGCCCATCAGTGATAGACTGAATAAAGAAAATGTGGCAGATATACACCATGGAAAACTATGCAGCCATAAAAAATGATGTGTTCACATCCTTTGCGGGGACATGGATGAAGCTGGAAACCATCATTCTCAGAAAACTAACACAGGAACAGAAAACCAAACACTGCATGTTCTCACACATAAGTGGTAGTTGAACAATGAGAATACATGGACAAAGGAAGGAGAACATCCCTCGCTGGGGCCTGTTGGGGGCCGGGGGGCAATTATTTATTATACATAAAGCACGCAGTTTCACAGCAAGAAAGCATTTTAGATCATGCGTTTCAACCTACCCCTCTTTAAGCATAAAAAAAGAAAGGCCAGAAATGGGAAGTCACTCGACACAGAACCCATCTCTCAAAACAGTGTTCTTTGTGCAAAAATAAATCCATTCACATTTTAGGACATTTCAGTGTGTTCTTGTTTTCTGCCATTACGGCAATTAATTAATCTGATGGGAGATTGTGGTTTCTAATGTTCTGTTCAGCATTAATGTTAAATGTTTAAGCTGCTTTAGCCTTGGGGGTACAATACAGAAAACTGTTGCCAGATACTCTATCTTGGATAAACCTGGTTATATATTTTACATAAACCATAAAGTTGGAAAATATGGTTAACTGATTATAAAACTTAAATGCACGAATATAAGTTCTTTACCTAGGCCCCAGACCCATGGAAAAGAGCTGACTCTATAAGATTCATCTGTTGACGGAATTGGCAGCTCTAATAGTCTCCAGCAATGTTCTGCCTGGCAAGAGGTTTCCATTCATCCTAAGAGGATGAATAGCTTAAAGCCAGCACTGATCATACAGCAAGAAAAAAATATGTATATATATAGTTTCAAATTCTGTAAGGCATTTTAAATGATTGGCTAATCCTGCTTTATAATTATCCTTGTCATTTTCCTGCTTTATTCAGAACAGGATTTTGTGTGAGAATTTTGAAAGAAAATACAGGGGAAAATATCATAATTACACATTTTCCTGACTCCTAAAAGTTCTCATTACTTTTTAAATTCAGATCCTCTGCCCTTTTTTAAGAGTTATTTGAGGTATTTTTAATTGGGTTGCTTGAGTTCTCTTTATATTTTGGATATTAACCCATGTCTAGTTAATTTTGTGCTGTTCCAACAGAATACTACAAACTAGACAATTTATAACGAAAAGAAATTTATTTACTAATGGTTCTGGAGGCTGGGAATTTCAAGATTGAGGAGCCGGCATATAATGAGGCCCTTCTTGCTACATCATCCAATGGCAGAAAAACAAAGAGATGGGGAGAGAGAGAGAAAGAGAGAGAGAGAGACTGAGAGAGAGAGAGAAAGAGAGAATAAATAGGGGGTCGAAGTCATTCTTTTATAAAGAACCCACTCTCACAGTAGCAAACCCATTCCTACAACAATGGCATTAAACCATTAATTAGGGCAGAGCCCTCATAGCCTAACCATTTCTCATTTCACCTTATCTCTGAACACTGTTGCATTGGGGATTAGGTTTTCAATATATTGAGGACACGTTCAAATCATAGCATCCTTTTCCACTCCCCTAAAATTCACATCTTTCTCACATGCAGAATATATTTATTTTATCCCAATAGCTCCAAAGTCTGAGTTCCTACCAACTCAAAAGTTCAAACTCCAGAGTCTCATCTAAATCAGATATGGGTGAGACTTGGGGCATGATTCATCCTGAGGCAAATTCTTCTCCATCTGTGAGCCTGCAAAATTAAAGTTATCTACTTCTAAACACAATGGTGAGAAGGTATAGGATATGCATTCCCATCCCAAGAAGGAGAAATAGGCAAGAAAAAAAGATAATTGGTCCCTAGTATGTCCAAAACTCGACAAGGTGAACAACATAAATCTTAAGGCTCCAGAATGATCTCCTTTGATCCATGTCCCACTTTCTGGGCCCTTTGTGGCAGGTGTTGGGACCCAAAGGCCTTGCAGAGCCCTGCTCTCGTGGCTTTTTTGGTGTCCCTTCTCATGGGTTGGAGTCCCATGCCTGCTGCTCCCCAAGGCTGGCATTTCACTCTTGTGGCTCTATAGTTCTGGGGCCTCAGGAGTGGTCCCAACTCTACCACTCTACTAGGCATTGCCATAGTGGGAACTTTCTGTGGTGGTTCCTCCCCTGTGTCCCTGAGGCTCTCTGAGACATTCTTTGAAATCTAGGTGGAGGCTACCGTGGCTCCATAACTTGTGTGTTCTGCACACTCTGCAGAGTCAACACCACATGGACATTGCCACAGCATGCAGCTTGTGCCCTCTGGATTTGTGGTGTGAGCCACACCTGGGCCTCCTTGAGCCATGGCTAGGGTCACCAAGGGGTGCTTCACTGGAATACAGAGAAAAAAGCCTCAATGTAGCCCTGGGTCGCAAGCCGTTTCTGTCTTCAAGGCCCTAAACTTCTGAGCCTGTGATTAGAAGAGCAGCCTCAAAGATCTCTGAAATGCCTCAGGGTCATTCTCCCACTGTCCTGATGAAAACATTCGAACCACAACAACCCTTTCTCAAATATATGATTTGCAAATATTCTCTGCCATTCAATAGGTGCCTATTCATTTTGCTGATTGTTTCTTTGTCTGTGCAGAAGCTTGTTAGTTGCATGTAGTCCCACTTGCTTATTTTTGCTTTTCTTACATGTGCTTTTGGTGTCATATTCAAAAAGATTATCAATATCAGTCTCAAAGAGCTTTTTCCCTATGTTTTCTTCTCAAAGTTTTATAGTTTCAGGTTTTACATTTAAGTCTTTAATCTATTTTGAGTTAATTTTTGTATGGTATAAGATAAGGGTCCAATATCATGCTTTTACATGTGGATGATATTTGCTTTATATAGTTAGATGCTTTCCAATGTTAAGTGCATATATTTTTATCATTTTTATATACTCTTGATGAATCTGTCCCTTTTATCATTACATAATGATCTTCTTTATCTCCTGTGACAGATTTTGAATAAAAGTCTATTTTTTCTGATGTAAGTTTAGCCACCCGTACTCTCTTTTTGTTGCCATTTGCATGAAATATCTTTTGCTGTCTCTTCACTTTTATCTTATTTGTGTCCTTAAAGTTAAAGTGAGTCTCTTACAGGTGACATGTTGGTGGATCTTAATTTTTTAAAATATTCATTCAGCTACTCTGTGTTTTTTGATTTGAGAATTTAATCCATTTACATTTAAAATAATTATTAATAGGCAAGTAATTACTATTACCATTTTTTTCTGACTTTTTTTGTAGTACCTTTGTTTCCTTCTTCCTTTCTTGCTATTTTCCTGTGTGATTTGTGGATTTTTTTTTTTTTTTTGTAGTAGTATGCTTTAATTTCTTTTTCTTTATCTTTTCTGTATCTACTACATGTTTTTCTCTTTGTCGTTACCAAGAGGCTTACATAAAATATCTTATGGTCATAACAGTTTATTTTAAGCTAATAACTACTCCAGTTCAGTTGCATGCAAAAATTCTACACACTTACTCATTCTACGCACACATTTTGTGCTATTGATATCACACTTTAAATCTTTTTATATTATGTATTCATTAACAAACTATTGTAGCTATAGTTATTTTTAAAACGTTTTAAATTTTTATACTAGAGTTGAAAGTGACTCATGTATCAACTTGACAATATATTTACCTTTAACAGAGTTTTCCACTTTCATATATTTTCGTTGTTGTTATTTAATATCCTTTTGTTTCAACTTAAAGATGTCCCTTTGCCATTTTTGTCAACAAAAAGAGAGTAGAGGTGGCTAAACTAATATCAGACAAAATAGACTTTTATTCAAAATCTGTCACAGGAGATAAAGAAGATCATTATGTAATGATAAAAGGTTCAGTTTCATCAAGAGAATACAAAAATTGTAAATTATAAAAATAAGGCAGGCTTACTGGTGATGAACTCCCTATAAACAACAAATGTTTATTTCTCACAGTTCTGGAGTCTCAGAAGTCCAAGAACAAAGCCCTGGCAGACTCAATGTCTAGTGAGCTCCTTATTCCTGGTTCATAGATGGCACCTTCTTGCTGTGTCTCCACATGGAGAAAAGGATGAATGATCTCTTTTGGGCCTCTTTTATAAAAGCACTAACCCCATTCATGACAGCTCTGCCCTGATGACCTAATCACTTTCTAAATACCCCACCTCCTAATGCTATTACCTTGGGGGTTAGGATTTCGACATATTAATTGGTAGGAGGGACACATTCAGATTATACAGACTATTAAAAATAATGCTGTAATAAACATTCATGCACAAGTTTTCTGTGGACATAGGTTTCCATTTCTCTTGGGTATATACCTAGGAGTAGAATTTCTGGGTCATATTATAACTCTATCTTTAATCATTTGAGAGAGTACCAGACTGCTTTCCAAAATGGCTGCACCATTCTACAGTCCCACCAACAGTATATGCAAGTTCTGATCTCTCCACATCCACATCCTCACCGATGCTTGTTACTATTTGACTTTTCAATTTTAGCTATCCATGGTTATGAAGTACTGTCTCTTGGTTTTTATTTGCATTTTCTTAATGGCTAATTATGTCAAACATCTTTTCATGTGCTTATTCACCATTTATATATCTTCCTTGGAGAAATGTCTATTCAGATTCTTTGTCCATTTTTAATTGGATTATTCAATTTTTCATTATTGAGTTTTACAAGTTTTTTATATATTGTGGATACCAAACCCTTATCAGATATATGATTTGCAGTCTTGCAAGTATTTTCTCTCATTCTGTGAGTTTCCATTTCACTTTCTTGATGGTTGCCTTTGAAACACAAAAGTTTTAAATTTTGATGAAGTTCTATTTATCTATTTTTTCTTTGATTGCCTGCGTTTTTGGTGTCAGATTTAAGAATCCTTTGCCAAATCCAAGGTTATGAAGGTCTTCTTCTAAGAGTATTATAGTTTTAGCAGTTATATTTTGGTGTTTGATTCATTGTGAGTCAATATTGTATATGGTATAAAGTAAGGGTTCAACTTCTGTATTTTGCATGTGGTTCTCTGGTTGTCCCAAGTCCTTTCATTGAAATGAATTTTTTTTCCCCACTGAATGGTTTTGGCATCTTTCTCAAAAATTAGTTAGATGTATGGGTTTATTTCTGGATTCTCAATTTTATTTTAGTAATCTGTATATCTGTCCTTGTGTCAGTACCACGTTCTCTTGATTACCATTGTTTTGTAGTAATTTTGAATTCAGGAAATATGAGTCTTCCAACTTTGTTTTTTTTACAAGATTCTTTTGTATATTCTGGTTTCTTTACAATTCATATGAATTTTAAAATTATCTTGCCCATTTCTACAAAGAATTTGACTTTTTTTTTTTTTTTTTTTTTTTGACAGAGTCTCACTTTGTTGTACAGGCTGGAGTGCAGTGGTGCACTTGGCTCAATGCAACTTCTGCCTTGAGTTCAAGAGATTATTGTACTTCAGCCTCCAGAGTAGCTGGGACTACAGGTGCACACCACAATGCCCAGCTAATTTTTGTATTTTTTTTTAGTAGAGATGGATTTTGCCATGTTGGCCAGGATGGTCTCGAACTGCTGACCTCAAGTGATCCTCCTGCCTGGGCTTCCCAAAGTGCTGGGATTATAGGCATAAGCCACCATGCCCAGCCAGAATTTGACTTCTTTCCTGAAATAAATAAGTGGCTACTAAAATGCATTCCTCCTTAGCACTTGAAAGATATTTTAGGCCAGGTATGGTGGCTCACACCTATAGTCTCAGCACTTTGAGAGGCCGAGGTGGGAGGATTGCTTGAGCTATGGGGTTTGAGACCAGCCCAGACAACATAGTGAGACCCCATCTACAAAACAAAACAAAATAGTTGGGCATGGTAGTATGCACCTGTGTTCCTAACTACTTAGGAGGCTGAGGTGGGAGGATAGCTTGAACCCAGAAGTTCAAGGCTACAAGTGAGCAATGCCTGGGAAACAGAGAAAGACCCTGTCTCCAAAAAAAAAAAAAGGCAAAAAAAAAAGATGTTTTAAAGTCAGGTAATTAGGCAGAGCAGATACTTAATATTTTTGGCAAGAGAACATAACAAAATGGAAAACCTTTTTAAAATTTGTCAGCCAGGCAGTATTATCAGAAAATTCAACCTTGTTTGTCTTCCTGAAAAAAGGAATTAACTCTTAGACAATCAAGGAAGAATATCCAGATCCTAGGTTAAATAACGGAATGATTTCTACTATGTTAATGAGAAGATACTCATCACTTACTCCAGTGCCCTAAATCCAGTCTCCCTGCATAGGCCTAATACATACAGAGTGGACACCTCATTTAGAAATGCTTACTCTCCTTGCTGGTGGGTAGAAAAGGGTCTTAGAGTAATGATTGGGCTTATTGTGTTTGGGTTTTTTAAATTTAGTGTAGTAAATTTGCATTCCAAAAGGAGAACACTAAGTTTTGAACAGGCTGATAGCTTTAGAAAATTAATGTTTTCTTGGCTTCTGACTGAGTTGGTTTGTATCAATTTTGTATAAATATGTATTATAGTTGGATAAAATATTAATTTGTCCTGAAAGGAAGGGTTCTAAATATTAAAGGAGTTTTTTCTAGCTCATTTTACTCAGAAACTTCCAGAAACACTAAATTCTAAAGTATTTCAATGATACGCCTTGCTTTTTTAAAAAAAAATCAGTGAAAGCAATCCACTATAGTCCAACCCCTCTCTTCATTCCACAGTGTGTATCCAAACAGCAATTCCTCAATGGATAAAAGTAATCCGTGCACATATAAACCCATGAGAATAGAAGAGGTTTATGTCATCCATTCCATAAAAAAAATCACAAATATAAATGGTTGTTTTCATTATTTCTGTTCTTTTCCTCTAAATTCTGATTCTAAGAATGTATTTACTTCAGTATAGAAAGTGGACATTTATTCTTGCAGCCTTAGAATCACTTTTAATTTTTTTCCAGGAAAGCAAACCTGCAAGTGATCTCTGTTTTTCACAAGAGTAGTTTTCTGACAATAAGTGTAAAACACATTTGACTTTTTATTTTATGCACTTCACCAGGACTGGACATTTATGACCAAGACGTGCTACAATGCTACAATGACAGCTCACCCTGTAGCCACTTGAATCTGCAGAAATACAACGTTGAGGAGTGATTCTAATCATTCCAAGTCACTAACACAGATATCAGCACAAATAGATGTTTAGGGAAGATTCTATTGCAGATTTTTCTGTCTGATACTCTTTAAGGAGCAAGTAGACTACTCAAATCATACATTTAGCCATTTCCAAAAATAACCAGCATTTCTCTCATTTTATGCCACTAGATGGCACAGCTATACCTAACTAAACCAAGGAATTTGTATAAAGAAGGAAATTGAATCTCTGGTTAAAATAAGCCTTGTCAAGTTGACACATCCATGACATCTGAAACGGAGAAAAATGGAGCATGCTGGAAAACCATCATCTCTTTGGCTGTTAGAAAATGATTTGGGAAATTATCATTTTGAGCCATAGTACAGTTTTTTCGTTTCCTAGGGCTTGTTACATTACTATGAGTGGCTTAAAACAGCAAAAATTCATTATCTCACAGTTTGGAGGCTAGAAACCAGAAACCAAGGTGGTGTTGTTTTGTTTTTACTTCTTGAGGTTCTACGAAAGAATCTGGGTGCAGGACACGCTGCTTCCAAATATGGCACCTTGGCATTTGAGAAAACAGCAGAAGCAGGAAGGTCACTCTTACATTCCCACTTTATCCCTGAGGCAGGTCATAGACCCCAGTTTGAGAGATGCCCTCCCTATACCCAGAAGAAAGAAAAATCCTTATCTCTGAAGACACAGGGACACAGAGAAGAATCTGAGCAAATAGGTTTTGCTAAGTTTTCCCCCCATTTATAATCCTTGGGTGGTACATTTTTCTCCAGCCATACTTCTCTATTAATGGCTACTTCTCCATCAACCTAGCACTAAAAATAACCTGTTTATTTACGCCTTTATTTCTTAATGCTCCTGTGTCATGTAAAGCTCATATCAAATTAATGTGTATCCTTTTCTCTTTTTCATCTGTCTTTTGTGATAGGGGCTTCAGCCACGAAGCAAGCAATTGGCAAAGAAATCTTTTTTCCCCTTCTTCTGCCAGTAATCCCTGGCATTCCTTGGCTTGTAGACCCATCACTCCAATCTGCCTCTCTCTTCATGTGCTATTCTCCTTCATGTATCTTTATGTCGCCATATAACCTTCTTACAAGGACACCAGCCATTGGGCTTAGAGCCTACTCTAATCTAGTGTGACTTCATGTTAACTAATTATATTTGCAATGACCTTATTTCCAAATAAGGTCACATTCTGAAGTTCCAGTTGAACATGAGTTGGGGGGAACACCATCCAGTTCAATACTCAATGCAACACCCAAGCTGTGTAGACAGGTTTGGAGCCTGGCTGCATCAGTGCTGAGCAGTGAAACTCATGGACAAGTCACATAACCTGTCTAAGCACTATGTTCTCATCTTAAAAAATAAATAATAATAGAAAAAAATAATAATAGTAACAACATTTGCCTTGTGGCACTGTTGTGAGAATTAAATGAGGTAATGCCTGCAATGAGCTTAGTGTCAGACACATAGTAAGTGCTCAATAAGTGTTAGTTATTATTATTGTTATTGTTATTGCAATTCAAAAACAAGGATTCTTACCCTATGTTTCACACCAGAGCCCGAAATAGAAAGCTCCCTAGTAGTATATCCAAATTTTGATTAAATGATGAAGAGGTAAAAACGCATCTCCTGAAAGACCAGTCTTCTGTTTCTGTACCTTTTCTCCTCCAGGAAAAGACACTAGGGCCCCTGTGTCTCCATTTTTTTTTTTCTGTCATGTATACCTTAATTTTACTGGGTCTATTTTCCAAAAAGGATTTGCAATGGTAATGTCCTTGCATTCTCTCCCTGCCTCCTCTGGTGAACATGCCATAGGAAAGGTCTTTACCTAGAAGATCTGAGGAACAAAGCTCAGCAGTGTTTCAGTAAGCAGGTGACAAGAGAAGGACAAAGTGCAGCTGGCTGTCCAACCTGATGCAGAACCAGCTCAGGACAGGCAAGCCAAGACTTGCCCAAGGACATGGAAGGGGAGGAATGGGCTGGGGCTTGAGGAGGACAGGAGAGGTTGTGACAAAACAATCACCCTTAGGGGCTGAAACCAGTAGTGGATCTGGTGGACAAAAGTAATGCTTCAGGGGAAGGAGCCCACCAAGGCCCTCAGGAAGGATGGAGGTTAGGGACAGCCTGAGAATCAGCCAGTTGGAAGGAGCATGGCTTTCAGAAAGAAATGGGTAATAAAGAAGCAATAAGTGATAAGTAAAAGTCTCTTTCCAGAGCCCCCAGGATCAGTGGAGACCCAGACCCTGAGAATCTCCATGTAGATGCCCCGCGGACACCTCTACTTTCATACTCTGAAAGCAAACCCATCAGCCCTACCCTCAGAGACCTGCTCGGGTTCTGCTTCCCTTTCTCAGAGAAGGTCCCACCATGTCCCCAGGCTCACCAGCCAGAAGCCAGAGGTCATCTAGGACCCATCCCTTGTCCTCATGTCCCATGTCCTGTGGGGGTTTAACAACTTCTGAGTCCATTGAATCCATCACCTCTGCCTCTGCCTCTTCCCATTGCCTGCAGAATATAGTCGTGGGCATAGAACACAAGGCTTCCATGCTCTGAGCCCTGTCTACCTTTCCAATTCCACCTTCCTGTTTCTCCACAGCCCCATCAAACTTCCTCTGTGGTGAACATGAGTGATTGCTTAGTGAATATATGAAACAATAAATGCATCATTACAAACAGGAAGAGGTTTGAAGTTTCCTAAGGGGTAAGATATATGTTTACTAATATTTTGCTGTCAAATTCTACCTTTTAATAAAAGACTCTGGGGTTTTCTTATTAGATGGACAGTTCATTGTGAATTTAAAGTGGTCCTATCCACTGTGAGAGTACAGATTGCATCTTTTTCAGCCCTCACATAATAATATTTTCAGTATTATTTATTGAATGGTGAGATCTAAACTCTCAAGCCGTAGGGACTTCAAGTTTTTCTCCAAGACTGGGTCTTTGGCATGGGTCCTGACAATCATATGTGGTAGAAGCAGAAATGACTAATATGGATTAATACTCCTTACTCCTACAGGAAGATGCCCAAGGCAGGCAACTGTGACCTAGGGGCAGGAGCTAGGAGAAGGAACTGAGGGCCAGAACAGAAACAAGTGAAGGAAGGAGACAGGCAGGGAGCAGGTGGGGAGCTAGGAGAGCTAAAGCTGATGCATGGATAGATAGTCTGTTGCAAAAGTCCAAGAGGCAAATATCAGATGGGTTAAGTCAGGTAAGATATTAAGACATCAGAGGCTAGGTGTGATAGCTCATGCCTGTAATACCAGCACTTTGGGAGGCTGAGGTAAGCAGATTGCTTGAGCCCAGGCATTTGAGACCAGCCTGGGCAACACAGCAAAACACCATCTCTACAAAAAATACAAAAGTTAGCCAGGTGTGGTGACACATGCCTGTAGTCCCAGTTACTCAAGAGGCTGCAGTTGGAAGACTGCTTGAGCCCAAGAGGTCGAGTCTGCAGTGAGCCATGATTGCACCACTACATTCCAGCCTGGGTGACAGGGTGAGTGGGGAACGGCAGAAAACCTCAGAAAGAAGTTAAAGTGCTGGACTCCACAAGGCAGAGGTAGACAGTTCCCACGAGTGCTCTGCATGGATCTTGTTAGGGACTGGACTGTGCCTTCCCACCCCCAGATTCATATGTTGAAGCCCTAGCCCCAGTGTGATGATGATGCACGATGTCTCCTTGACCTTTTTGTGGAACTTCCGACAGGGTGTCCCGTTTACTTAGTCCACCGTGCTCAACTTTCACCAGAGGGAGCATGTGAGCAAATGACTACAGGAACTGGCTGGCTGCTTTAGTGCTGGCAGGAGCCAACTTTGTGCAGGCCCTGCTGCAGCATCCAGGCAGGGGTGCCTGTGATTAGAGGGCGTGTTACAATTCTCTCTTAGCTCCGCCATTCACAGACAGTAGTGTGTTATCAGCTCAGTGGGCCCTTTGCCTTGTCATGTGGGGCAGCTGCCCTCCAGCAGCAAGAGCAAATGGCCATTGTGACAGCCTTCCTGGGTACCCACACGTGGTGGGTCCTGAACTCTTGTCCAAAGCCCAAGAAGAATAAGGTCGTGTGGGTGAATTGAAGGATGGTGAATGAGAAGAATTTTACTGAGTGATGGAAGCAGCTCTCAGTGGAGAGGGGAGCTGGAAAGAAGCAGGAAGGGCAGGTCGCTCTCCCCTGAAGTCGAATTGCCTCCCTGCCTTTCTCCTCCAAAGTCAGGTTGCCTCTCCCCAGCATCCAGTCACTTCTCTCTACCAGCCAAGTCTAGGGTATTTATAGGCACAGGATGGGGGGTGGGGTGGGTCACAGGTAGTTTTGGAAAAGGCAGCATTTGTTTTGGTAAAAAGATATTATTCAGAAAGAACCAATCAGGGGAGAGTGGGTGCACAGGAATAGAAGTTCTCTCTTTGGACCACGGGTTTCAGGCTACTTTTGGTTTGAAGATGGGGTTTAGGACAGCATCTTTATGCGGGTAATTTTAGTGACCAGGTCATAAGGATGGAGGACTAATCTGACAGGACTGGTATTTCATAAGAAGAGGAAGAAATGTCAGATTGTTCTCTCTCTCCATCCCAGGTGCACAAAGGAAAGGCTATGTGAGGACACAGTGAGAAGGCGGCTGTAATGTTGTGATATAATAAGAAATATATATTTGGTTTTTGTTCCTGGTTTTTAGCACGGAGTTTTTAAAATCTTTGGAATTTCCTAAGTGATTAGGGTAAGAGGAGTATCTTTTGTTATTTGTAATAAGCCTCTTTTAACCATACCTGAGTTTATGCTAAGGAGATGACCCTGGGAGGATGCCAGCTGGTTGTCAGGGAAACCAACCACACAATTATATGGTTAGAACATTCAGTTGTACCCCCTAATCTGCAGGAAAGAAAGAGGGGCTAGGTAGGGATCAAGTTAATCACCAGAGGCGAATACAGTCATGTGTCACAAAACAACATTTTGGTCAATATCAGTCCACAGGATTATAATACCATATTTTTACTGTACCTTTTCTATGTTTACATCTACAAATACTCATTCTGTTATAGCTGCCTACAATATAGCAACATCCTATATAAGTTCGTATCCTAGAAGCAATAGGTAATACGGTATAGCCTAGGTGTGCAGTAGGTAATACCACCTAGATTTGCCTAAGTACACTCTATAATGTTTGCTCAAATACAGAATTGTCTAACATTTCTCAAAATGTATCCACAATGCCCTGACTGTAATTTAATCAATTATGCCTACTTAACGAAGCCTCCACAAAAATCCTAAACAATGGAGACTGCAGAGCTTCTGGATCAACAAATGTATCCATGTGCTGAGAGAGTGATGCACCCCCAACTCAAAGGGACAGAAGCACCTATGCTCAGGACCCTTGCAGATCTCAGAAAACTCTTCGCTTGGTTGGTAAGCTGTATTTTTGTAATATCGTTTATAGTAAACCATTAAACATAGTGTTTTTCTGAATTTTGTGAACTCCTCTAGCAAATTATCAAGCCCAGGAGGAGGGCTAAGGGATTGCCTGATTTGTAGCCAAATTGGACAGAAGTGTAGGTTTCCTGGAGACCCACTGCTTGTGATTGGAATCTGAAGCGAGGAGCAGGCTTGTGGGACTGAGCCCTTAACCTACGAGATCTGCTCCTAGCAGAGCAGAATTAACTCCTGGTATTAATGTCAGGATTGAGTTAAATTTTAGGCCACATAGTTGGACTAGAGAATTGCTGGAGTGGAAAGCCATACGTTTGGTGTCGAAAGAAGTGTGTGAGTAGAGAAAGTCTTTTTTTTTTTCTTTTTTCCTTTTATAAGCTTTCTGAAATTTAATTGAATTAAATTGCAGGAAAACCAGAAAATTGAAGAATTGCTTAGTGTGGAAAACCCACACATTTGGTGCCAAAAGAAATATTGTCTATATAGATAAACAAATTTTTCATTTTAGCAGCCATTTGCAAGTCAACAGACAGCCCTTATCAGAAACCAAATTTGCTGGCACCTTGATCTTAGATCTGCAGAATGGTGAGAAAATAGGTTTCTGTTGTTGAAGCCACCCAGTCCCTGCCATTTGTAATGGCAGCCTAAGCAGAGTCATATAGGTATCTTTTGAAGGGCAATGTTCCACCCCCTCTGGTAAGTAGCACTCTTATCCTCCTGCAGAAGATGCACAGTGGGGTGCCTGCAGAAGACAGCCCCTGATACACACACACACACACACACACACGATAAACCAAGCAAATTGAGAGAAAGTATCCTAGAATTATGCCTATGTGAGCCAACAATAAGGCCAGATCTCTCTGTGGAAGAATTATTTAGGGACCTCAAAAAGCAGATAATTAATGCAGTGACTTGTTCAGTTCAAGAACTCAGAAACATCAAGATGGTCATATTGTCCCAAACGACTGATTTATGAGTGTCAGTCTAGGTTCTTACTTATTGTTCACCAATTTTCTGTCTGATCTATACTGAGCTGCTTCTACTTCAAGACAAACAGTCTGAGCTCCATGAATATAAGACTTCTTGGTTCCATTTATGCTTCACTTTAAGGATTTGGAAACTTAGGAACCCAATGAAACCAGACGTCTCTGGATCTCTGGCATGTCTGGTAAATGCATAAACTCCTTCCATCTTCTTTCTTTTTACAACAAATGGTCTTTAACAGAATTATTGATAATACTCCATAAAGATCCAGTTAGGAAAATCATTTCCTCCAATCAATCTTTTTTGTTTTCTCCCCATTACCTGAAAAGCATTTATTTATATTCTGCTAAAAGTTAATGAAGCCTGTCTTAGTCCCTTCAGGTTGCCATAACAAAATGCCATAAACTCGGTGGCTCATAAACAACGGAAATTTATTTCTCACAGTTCTAGAGGCTGAGAAGTCCCAGATCAAGGCCCTGGCAGACTGAGTGTCTGGTGAGGGCCTTCTTCCTCATAGAGGGCATCTTGCTGTGTCCTCACACGGTGAAAGAGTGAAGAGATCCCTCTGTCCTCTTTTATAATGGCACTGTCCCATTCTTGAGAGCTTTGCCCTCATGACCCAATCACCTCCTAGTACCATCACCTTGGGGTTAAAATTTTAACACATGAATGTGAGGAGAACATAAACACTCAGTTTATTGTAAAGCCAGATACCAAAACATTTTTTCAAGCTGTTTTATCAGTAAATATACAAGCTAATGTCTGCCCCAGCAAACATCCCAGCGATGTGCACATATGAAGTGACCCTGCAGTTAAACCCCATGCATGGAGAAGACGGGGTACACTTTTCCCTTTCCCTGAGAGTAGTGACAGTGCTTTGATTTTTGGCCACTACTAAAAGCAATTATGTTTTCTGTTTAAATCCATTGAGATCCATCCTTCAGTGATCCTATATTGTTGCAGGAATTTTGCATCACTAATATAGAGTGTTTCGACAATTGGCTTTTGTATTCCAGGTAGACACTTGTAAAGAAAACCAAAAATATTTTACCTAAAAATACACTTCTTTGAAATATTTTGAGAAGGCTATTCAGAGGGCCTTCAGACAGGAATAGCCCTGAAAAGCTGCCTTTTGTGGAGAAGATTTGCCTCCGTAGAAAAAAAAATCTACATTAATTATATAGAAAACTTGGCTCGCTCTGAATCCCTCCCCCCTTATCTGGATCTAGAAAAAATTAACTCAATCACAGGCCACCATCTATTCTTTCTGAGAAGTGGGTTTTCATCCACTTAGTAATACCACCTTTGCCCCATGCCTTTCTTCCTCTCTACCTCCCATAACCTGTCTTGCCATCTTCTCCAAATGCCTCTTCTTTTTACAACCTCAAAATGGTATAAAAATGTCAGCCATCTGGCTCTTTCTTTGAGTTTTCATATTTTATACTACTCTTGTGCATGCCTTTTCTCCTATTCATTTCCCTATTGTCAGCTGATTTTCTACAAACCTTCAGAGGGTGAAGGGGAAATTTTCCCTTGGATCCTACAGTTTTGGTGACCATGGCAGAACAACCAGATTAGGAGTAAATCATTTATACAGACTAGTCTCAGGTGTAGTGACTCTGGTGTATGTTTTGGTATGAATATTCATATCGTTTGATTCTTTCCTCCCAGAAATAGTCTTTGTTTTTTTCCTTTGTCTCTGTCTTTCTGTGTCATTTGTCATAAAGTACCTCTTGTTCAATACTATGTCCTTGAGATCTTAACTTGTGACGAATGGGACTGCTTTCTCTTGGTGTCTGCCATCTAGGGGTGTAACTTTTGATTCACAGCCAGTGGCCAGTGTGAAAGTAAAACAGGAAAAGTTCCTTTATGCCACTAGCAGGATGGGCAATGGGGGTATGGCTCAGTTCTTTGGTGTCCCGCTGCTCAAACCTCTAGCGAGAGCATGCAGACTTGCCAGTCGTGGGGATCTGACCCCACGGCAGAGGCTAGGGGTGAATGTTTACAGCTGAAGCCCCGGTGGGCATGTTACAGGGTGCTCTTTCAGTTTAGCCATCCATAGGCGGCTTGTGTTAACTCAATTAGACCCCTGCCTTATTGCAAGGACAGAAGGCTTTCCGTATCCCGGGGTTTCTAGGCTTGGCGTACTGGAAGAATTGGATCGCACGTGGGCTTGGAGAATGAACGCAAGACTTTATTGAGTGGAAATAGCTCTCAGCAAATGGGGAACTGGAAGGGAGATGGAGTAGGAAGGTGATTTTTCCCTGGAGTCTAGCTGTTCAGTGGCCGGGCTCTCCTCCTACTGTCCCATCCAAACTCTGCGGCATTCCACTGGTGGATGGCCTGTCAGCTGGACAGCATCTATTGGTGTGTTGTTACCCAGTGCGTTCCTCTCAATATCCAGCCACTTGTGTCTTCTTCCACTGGTGTGTTCCTCTTGATGTCCACCTGCTTGTGTGCATGTCTGTTAGGGTCTTGGGGGTTTTATAGGCATAGGATGGGGACATGGTGGGCCAGGATGGTCTTGGGCATGGAAACAGAAATGCCTGTCCTTATCTAGGCCCATGCTCGTAGGCTGGAGGTGGAACCCTGGCCAGGGACCCATCCTTCTCTACCCAGCACTTCCCTGCCTGCACCCCACCCCCATATCAAAAGGACTGGGAATCCCTAGACACACAAGATATTAAGCAGCACACTCTTTGTTCAGAATGTGCCGAGCTCTCGAGGGAGTTTGTATTAATAAGAATTCCCATCCATAGGTTGGGTGTGGTGGTAATCCCAACACTTTGGGAGGCTGTAATCCCAGCACTGTAATCCCAGCACTTTGGGAGGCTGAGGTGGGTGGATCACCTGCAGTCGGGAGCTCAAGACCAGCCTGACCAACATAGCAAAACCTCATCTCTATGAAAAATACAAAAATTAGCCAGGTGTGGTGGCATGCACCTGTAATTCCAGCTACTTGGGAGGCTGAGGCAGGAGAATCACTTGAACCCAGGAGGCAGAGGTTGCAGTGAGCCGAGATTGCACCACTGCACCCCAGCCTAGGTGACAGAAGGAGACTCTGTCTCAAAAAAGAAAGAAGAACTCCCACCCATAAGGGGCTTTGTTGTCTCAATCCTTGTTGCCTGATTAGGCCTGGGAAAGTCCAATCCCAGGGGGGTATACCCAGTGTCACAGATTAACAAGCCTGTGACTGGCAAACCACCACAAATTGGTGGGATACTAGAGGCACCATATGCACAGACACCATCCTTAATCATCTGTGGCAACGAGAGTCTTTTGTTATCTAACTTATTTCTGGGAGTACATTTTTGAGGGTCTCATATGGTGCTGCATCTTCTGCGCCCATTTTTAAAACAACACTTTTGTCCATGGTGTTTGAACTTTGAAAAGTTACCTCCGGGACCTTCCATAAAAAATGTCTATTGGCTTGAGTCGCTTATGAAATAAACAGAAGGACTATATTTAAAAGAAAACTTTTTACAGAGCTCTTATCTTAAATAGCCATCTTATTGGTATCTATGAAAAAATACAAAAGAAATACAGCCTTTAAAATTCTGTTGGCAAGATTCCAAAATGGCAGAAATCAGATTTAAAACAAACTTAAAACCCTGTGTACGCACATACTGCCTGCTTTGGATTCCCTGTGGGATTTGCAAAAAGGGCAATTCAGCCTGTATTCTGGTGGCGAGGATTCCATGCTTTCACAGCCACTGCCCAGGTTTGATTCCCAGACCGAGAACCAGTCCCTTAGAGATGTAAGTCCTTTAACCCAGGAGGAAAAAAGAAACATTTATAAGTGAGGAGAGCAAAGAACACCTAGTGACCATCAAGCAGGCCATTAAGAGACAAAAAAAAAAAAAATCCTTATTTGAGGAATTTAGAAGTAATTAGACTTCCCTATTATCTAAAGTCAGCACCTGGTTCCAGGCTTCTTTTCAACTTAAAATTTACAAGAAACTAGAACGTCTATACACCTCCAGAATGCATGCATGCCAGGCTGCCAAACTTATTGTGCAACCCTTGCCGACACCAAAATATCTACAAATGTAATCACTTATCATGCAAATTACCCTTCAGCTTCCACTTTAAGGTCTCTAAATACCCCTGAAGAAAAAGCCACCATGCTGTGCTAGTCCTCTCTTGCTGAGGTGTCCCATTGCACTCTTCTACAGCATTCTCTCTTTCTAATAAAATTTTCTGTTTTCAAGCCCGTACCGTTGTCAGTAAATTCTTACCAACCCACAAGTCAACCACTTTCCAATGCCAGGGCTCTGACACCTCTCCCAGCAATAAGAATTAGTTTGGATTACTTATTTTGAATTTATGTTTGTGTGACTCTTGACTTTCTGATGTACTCATTTCTTACTGATACTTTTCCCCTCCATGGATGGCTATTGTTTTCCTGTTTGTCTCTAAGTCTCTTTTTTTTTCATCTAGTAGCTGTGGGAGTAACTCTGGATCTTGTGAGGACTGCTTTTTTCCAAGTTTTTGGAGATGCCTCATGCATCCTTGGTTAAGGTTTTGGTTCTTAGTCACTGGGAAATTACCTTTGGTTTATATTTTTTATTTATTTATTTTTTTTTTTGAGGTGGAGTCTCACTCTGTCACCCGGACTGGAGTGCAGTGGCCGGATCTCAGCTCACTGCAAGCTCCGCCTCCCAGGTTTACGCCATTCTCCTGCCTCAGCCTCCCGAGTAGCTGGGACTACAGGTGCCCGCCACCTCGCCCGGCTAGTTTTTGTATTTTTAGTAGAGACGGGGTTTCACTGTGTTAGCCAGGATGGTCTCGATCTCCTGACCTCGTGATCCGCCCATCTCGGCCTCCCAAAGTGCTGGGATTACAGGCTTGAGCCACCGCGCCCAGCAAAAGAAAAGAGAAAAAGTTCAAAAGCCAGGAATATCGGCTTTGTCCTGGCTAAAAACTGATAATGAGAGATTCAAAAGATTTTTTTGAATTCTATCAGCAAATGTCAGTTTAATCAAAGCTGATACTCAGATTATACATATTTTTTGACATTTCTGTTCTCCTTTGGATCCTATTTCTCCCATGGGAATTTTTTTGATCCAGCTGAAACCTCTTTTTAATTGTATGTTCAGTTCCTCTGCTTGTTTCCTTTCTTGGCAAGATTTTTGCTTTAAAAAATGTGAAACTTAACTGGCCTTTTTTTGAGAGTTTGAGATCTCCCCAGACTGGCTCCTCTAGGACTCATTCTTGCATTTGCTCCTCCCCCTGTTTTTGCTATGATCTTCCATTCATTTCCCTTTAGTCATTGATATGTGCCCCTTCAAGCCCCTACTTTCTTCATTTGGTGGTCAATGGATGAAAAATTACTAAGAGGAAATATGAGAGTCCTGGTTATCACATGAAAGAATCTGAAAGAAACTTCTAGTAACTCTCATACCTCTTTGAGAAACAGAGCTAAGGTATCACTGGCCCCTTTTTAGGTCCTCTGTCTTCCTCATAGAACCCTAAGAGTCATGAGTGGGTCTGGCTCTGTTTGTTAATGAGTTCTGGCCTGAACAATAATCCAGCTAAGAAACAGAAACTAAGTTTAAAAGCCACCTATCAAACTAAATATCCAAAGTACAACCTTCTGGCCTTCTGCTGGCTATTTTTAAACTCCTGGTAAAAGAAATGTTCATTTACAAACCAAATCTCAATTTGTAAGGGTCTCTCTCTCTCTCGCCCTCTCTCTCTCTCTCTGCAACTAAACCACTAGAAACTTTTACAATGGGAAAGGCATTGACTTAAAAGTTTACATAACAAATCTTACCTTTGTCCAAAGTAGTTTTTCTGGCTATCTTGCCTTAACTGAGCCTTACCTATATCATTCTCTGTCTTGGCAAATAATGTTCAGATCTAAATTCTGTATTTTTGAGATATAGATTTTCCACCTTATTTCACCTAAGAGTCAGTACAAATTTAGGATTGCCTAGCTAACAATTGCTTAGGGCAATGAAACAGGTAATCAGAAGGTTTATTGCATGAATGGGGGAAAGAAACTATTTAGAAGCTGGCTAATGACAGCTATAAGATCTGCTTCTGTCTATGTGTCCATATGTCTGTCTATGTATCTTAAGTGTATGTAATATTTCCATATGAGCTGAGATACTATCTGGTAAATAAAGGTAGTTTTAAAATTGTTGGTAAAATAAAATAGTGTATTCAGAATTGTCAGTATTAAATATAATTCAGACATTTTTGCCTGAGTCTACTGGTCAGATGGGTTTATGCTGTTTGTGTTACATGTTTTAAGGTCATAAAACTGCCACTTCTATAATGTTTTTGGTACTTGCTTGATTTGTCTGTAAGCTAAAACTGTGAGGGTGGCTGGTGGGCCCCTCTGAAGTGTAGCACACATCTTGCTGTAAGCATATATCTTTGGGTTTGAGCCTCTGGATTGTAGAGTCTGGATAGGTGACCATGGAGAAGCTTGAGGACATATGTGTGTTCAGAGAACCTAGGCCACCAGCTGTCACCTTTACAGCTCTGTCCTCTGTCCTGGGTTCTACACTTGATGTTTAAATCCAGGGTTCAGATGGGCCCTGCCCATCATAGCCATCCTGGGTGCATGTGGGTATTCAGGACCCCGAACAGCTAGGGAGGGCATTAGGAATGGCACCTGTATCATCATTTCAAAATTCTTTTTAGTAATTTAAAATCTTAAAACCATGTTTTGCTAAATTAAGTAATAGATAATCATAAAATATCTGAGTCATTTCTAAGTTAAAATACTTAACCATGAAGTATTGAACATAAGTTTAAGTTGCATACTTTGAGATCTTCTATTTATATTGTATAGAAAAGCTAAATATTTTTCCTGGGTGGTGTTGGTAGAAAATAGGAAAAGAAAGAAAGAAAATCTAAATGTATTTTGTATCAGTTGATAAACAAAATATTGAGGAAACATCTCTCTCTAAAAATTATGAAATGGTCTTTATCTACAAACATATAAAACAGTTCAAAATTACTTATGTGTTAGGTTTTCACTAGAAATTAGAGTTACTAAAAGTTAAAATTCAAATTAGCATATGTAATTTAAACTATCACTGTAAGAGAAATAATTTATATACAACATGTACAGAAAAGCAAGATACACTTTTGGTAGAAAAAGTTATAAAGGCATGAGGCTGTATGTTTGAAGAGAAAAAAATAATTTTGTCTAGTTTAGAGGTTATTTAAAGGCTATTTCTATGGTGTCATACTCTTACAGAAAATGAAGGGAAAAGTCACACAGATAAAACTAGATGCATATACAAAGTTGCAGGAAAAATAATTTCAAAATCTTATGTGGTTAAACTGACTAAAATTAAACAAATTTATTGTAAGGTTTTTTGAGTCTTAAGATAAAAATTACCATAATGCAAAACTAGAATTTTGTTTTCTCTTTTGAACAAGATTTGTATATAGCATTAATAAGAATAGAAGAATTTGGCTCGCCTTTTGAGTAAACTGCAAAAAAACAGAAAAAGGAGAGAGAGAAACAGATTCTGTGTGTTTCGTGCTATTTTTATTATGTCATTTGATTATTTAGAAAGCTTGAGTATCCTCTTTATCAATCTGTAAAAGCTTTTGCTTTGTGAAATTTTAAAATTATTACTCTGGTTAAATAAATTACTATTATTTCACAGTGACCTGTGATCCTAGTTTTTATGAGATATTTTAAACTTTTTATATATTTAACAGCCTTCCAAAAATCAAATTTTAATTTCTAAATTAATTTTTTTTAACTCAAACTAACTTTGGGATGTTATAGAGCGCCCTGGAGGCATTCAAAAGAGAGCTAATAAACAGCCTTTTTTGATATGTTAAATTATACTGGAAGCGTTATCAAATAAGAAATGTTTAGCCTTCTTTGAGTTATATTTGTATAAATGTGTTATTAATATATATGAGATTCCTAGAAATCTGATACTTTAAATTATTGTAGGCCACAGAAAACAACCAAATTTCTTTCTTAATTGAATATTTAACTATGGCCATTTTAAGTTTTGAGGTCCACAGCAAATTGCTGTATTCTGATACGTTTGTTCTAAAAGCTTCTTGCAAATCCTAAAATTTTGTGTTTTCAAGGAGTTTCAGGAAAAAGACTACAATGAGTACTCTTAGATGCAGGTTTCTGACAACTTTGAGATCATATCATTGGACAAAGTAAGAATTTCAAAAGCTCTAATAAAAAAAAAAAAAAAAAAACCTGGATTCATAAAATTACTAACCTAACACCAAGCAGAAAAGGATTAATTACATGTGACTAAACTAACAAAGAATTATTTTTAACTTTTTTTTGTTGAAACTTTGCTGATTCTTTTTTGTTTTCCAGAGTCCAGAAAACTTATTTTTTTCTTTTAAGCTATTTATGGCTTGCATAAATTATGTAAAGTATTCTTTTGTGAGCAAAATTGAAACATTCATCTTTCTCTACTTGATTCCCCCAGAATTCAAAAACTATTCATGAATATTCTCATTTTACACAATATTATTATCTTCATAAGTTCAGTAAGAATCTGTTTCTTTTGTAACAAGAAACACAGTTGGACACACTGATTATTTTAACCAATGCTTTGACCTAAATGTTCTATTTTCAGTTGTGACCAGATGGCTTTGACGAATTGATTTCACTTTTAAAGCCAACAGACTTTTAAAAAGACTGGCCTAGTACCTTTTCTTCAAAGTTCCCTTATAAGATTCCTGATTTTGCAGTAAGTAAAGAATAACACTTTTTGACAGACTCGGGAAATTCAAGATATTTGGGGCCCTCAAGAAGAAAGGAATTCTCTCAATTCATGCAGGAATTGCAGACACAGTATTTGGCTAGGCTCCTAAGTCTCAAGAAAAATTTATAAAGTCTAATCTGAAGTTCCTTATGAGAAAGTTTCAGCAAAGGCCAACTTAAAAAGAGCCTACATGCCAATCGCTATTCTTGCGGCACTTTATGCAAATAATCAGGCCAAGTATAAGACTAAAACTTATTTTGTAAATAAATGAGTCTTATTTTCATTTATCTTTGATAGAATGGGGGACTGGAGAGAGAAAAATTATGTTTCAAAACAAAACTGATAGTATACTTGTTATTAAATTCCAGCTCATTGAGTTTTTTTGTTTCTTTGTTTTCTTTTTGAGACAGGGTCTTGCTCTGTCATCCAGGCTGGGCTCAAGGGATCTTCCCACTTCAGCCTTCAGGTAGCTGGGACAACAGACACATGCTGCCATGCCTGACTGACTTTGATTATTTTTTGTACAAATGCAGTCTCACTATATTTCCAGACTGGGCCTGAACACCTGGGCTCAAGCAATTCTCCTGCCTCAGCTTCCCAAATTGTTGGGATTTACAGGTGTGAGCCACCATGCCCAGCCTCATTGGGTTTTTTGAAATTTCATTATTGACCTCCAATCTGTACTAAGGCCTAAATTTTTAGTCCTCTCCAATATCTGACGATGACTCTCCAGACTAACATTTTCAATTTTTCTCCTACCCCCTGAATTAAAGTTATTAGAAATCAGAATTTTGCTCTTAAGCCCTACAAACTGAAACTAGACAACTTGATACAAATTTGGAGAGAAATCATCACAGTAACTTATATACAAACAGTCTTTATGCCTGTTGATGTATATAGACTACTAAAAAAGTTCATGGGAATACCTGATTTAAACTACAATCCAGGAAAATCTGTCAGATGGCCACTTCCTGCCCACTACAACTGAAGCTGCTTCAAAGACTCTAGGAAATCTAGTTTATAGACTACGCCAGACATTTTTTGTTTTCCTTTTGTTTCCATAGAAATGCCTCTTATTAAAGATCTGTTTTCCTGCATCATATACAGAGGCCTAGCTTTGACAGCCCATCTGGAAAACCACCTCCTGAAACAGGACATCACTGTAAAGGAACTAATGTATTCTCAGGACTAAGAGACTGATTCAAGAAGATACAAGCTGCTTGTTCCAATCCATGTTTTTTTTCCTTCTCCTTTGCCACTTTTTATCTCACAGCCTTAACCCAAATCTCTCCATAATTACCAATCCTACTTTTGATATGTGAATATTTGACCCCGAAATATAGTTCTTTGACGTATTTCAAGAAGGCTATTCAGAAGACTTGCAGACAGGAATGGCCCTGAAAATTTGCCTTTTGTGGAGGAGATTTGCATTTGTAGAGAAAAATCTATATTGCTGAAATAAATAGCCAGGCTTTCTCTGAGGTACTCCCTCTTCTCCAAGTCTAGGAAAAATTAGCTCAACCACAGGCTACTACCTATTATTTCCGAGAGCTGCTCTCTGTGAGGGTTCATCTATATAATAAGACCAACTGTTTAGCATGACTTTACTCTGTCTCCCTCTCATAGCCTGTCTTGTCATACTTCAAGCCTCTATTCTTTCTGTAACCTCAAGATGGTATAAAAGCATCAACCACCTGGCTGTTTCCGTGAGTTTGCATATTTCTTATGGCTAATGTGCACACATATTCATGTTAATACATTTTGTACATCTTTTCTTTGTTAATCTGCCTTTGGTCAGTCAATTTTCAGCAAACAGGTGAAGGGAATGTTTTCCATTGGTCCCTACACTTGCACCAAAATGATTAGCCACTTGGTGCCTGTACTTAACATGGAAGTATGTCGCTCTAAAGCAGAGTTTGGATACATTTACCTAGAATTAAACCACTAAATTTGGCTAGTTGGGGGAGGGTCAAGATAATTTCTGTAGGCTGAGGGATTAGAATACGGGATCTGTGGGCCCCAGTGTATACATGCCAGTATAAGGATTGGAAGCCTTAGACTTTGGCTATAGCCCAGCCACTGACTGACCTTGCTACATGACCTTGGACAAGCCTCCATTTCCCTAACTACAGAGTTTTTGAATAATTAGCTAACATAATCAAATAATTGTTGAGTCTCCATTTACTATTTATAGCAAATCAGTTAAAATTATGCTGAAAAAATAAAAACAATATTTTCCGGACATTTATCTTTGGGAGCAAAAAAACACATACTAAAATATTTTATCTTTTCATCCAGTCATAGAAAGTTGAAAAAGTGGACCTATCTGTTCATTTGAACTAAAGTGTATTATTACATAAGCCTGTGTGCTAGCAATATGTGGGATTCTGGAGAGCACACTCGCCTCAAACCACCAGGGATCATTATTTGAGCTGTTTGGCAAAGACTAGAACAAGCTGGCTTTAATGCAGAATGTTAAGTGGCAATTTTCTTGGTGTCCCAAAATTGTGCCAAAGGCCCAAAGCCAAGGACAAAGGCACTAAGGAGTCTTTCTTAGTACAGTGCTGACAACATCTGTCTGCAGCTGGAGCCAAGGGGGGACCTTAAGGCTCACTGAATCAATCTGACATCTGACCACATGCCACTCTGGACTCAAGATAATACAGGAAGAGGGAAGGAAGTCTGTAATTTGGAGGGAGTGCAGCCTCCATGGTAAGACATTAGGCCTTCCCTGTGAGGGACAAGTGCTTACTACTGTCCCTAAAGTCAAATGAAGTGGGGCAGGGCACACAGTGTTCAGTAGTTTGTGGAACTACTACAACTAACTTTCAATATATGAGAAAACTCACAGTCCTTTTGATAAGCAGAGTAGATAGAAATACAACTTTATGGATAAAAGACGTGCTAATTGTAGACTATCTAGGCATTCCCAGTGGGTGTGGAGAAAAGGTGAAGGACATACCAACCCTTGCAGGAGTGGGTCAAACAGGACATAGTCATTTCCAGCCCACTTTCTTACCTATACAATGCAGAACTTTTATTGGGTAGTCTCTAGAATCCCTTTCAGCTTTCTGAGTTTATAACTGGATATAAAAAGTGGCCTGCTCAGTGGTGAAGTTTGTGGTGTCTAGAGAGGAAGACAGCCTCCTACTCTACAGATGGGTTGCCTCTTACCGCCCACCTCCAACTTCCCGATGGTCCAAGCATCATAAGGTGTTTACGAGCAAGTTGCTTGGAACATGGAGCCCAGAAAAGTATGGGGATTTACCAGTGATGCATGGCAAGTTAATGAGCTTTTTCAGTAAACTTGTTCTCCTAAGTGACTGTCCAGGGCTGAACCTTAATCAGATGCAGAGTCGTGATGACACTCCCAAGAGACGTGCCCTCAGCCATAATCTCATCCAGCTGCTACAGGATCGAGGGCTGCAATTTCAGTGGCCACTGGCCCTCCTGGGCTATTTCATTTGCTATTTGTTGACTTTGTGGTCCTGGTCTTGCTCTCCTTCCTCTACCACTATTCTTTCCTGCCATCCTTCTTCAATTCCCCAGCCCCTCTCAAATGTTTGATAATAATATTCTCTGTAACATTTTACAGTTGACCACATGCTAGTGCCTAAGATCATGTTATCTAAATTCCACCATAGATTCATCTTGTGGTTAGGGACAGCTGTACTAATTCCTTTTACAAAGGACTGTATTGAGAAGAAGAAAGGCACCCTGCAAGGGGCAAGGCTAGTAAATGACAGAAGTGGGCACACATTCCCAGTGTTTGCCCTCTCATCTACATTCTTATCCACTGTTTAAGACCAGATTTTTTGAAATAAGAAACTGTGCTTTGTTACAGAAAATAGAGTTTTTGTGCTTAAAATCCAAACTATGTTGGTGTTGGATCTCTGACCTTCCAAATCCACCTAATAATGATTTGCACTCTGACTGCAACTTCACTGTTCTTGTCCTCATTCACTTACATCTGCTGGAGTGGCGGGTGTTCTTGTTGTGTGTGTGTATTTGGTTTGTTCCCATTGCTTCAGGCAGTTCTCAACACTTAGGAGAGGTTCAAGAAATATCGACTGAATGAGTGAACAAATCCACCAGCATTAAAAATAAAACAGTATACACTCTTTTAAAGTTGAAAACATTGCTGAAGGCATGCCTCCCTGAGCAAAGTTATTTTTAACTAAAATAGAATGATTCTAACAGATTGACTTAAACCTAATGGAGAATTGTGATTTTTGTCGGGAAGATGTTTGACTTCTTTTTTGTTTTCCCTCTTCCCGAAAACACTGCTAGAACTGACTAAAAGAAACCCTTCTCAGTACCAGCCTGAAGGTGAACTAAGAATGTAGGAACTCGTTAATGTGTTTATTTGAACTAAGAATGTAGGATACTTGAGAGTGTCTGTGTGTGTGCATGCATGCACACACAGGCACACTTCATAAGGGAAAGAGAGGAGGGGAGGTGATAGACAAGCAAGAATAGGAAGGAAAAACTCCAGGAAGCAGCCTCCCAGCATTTTGCCACTTAAAGAAGTTGATAAATTCAGGGAAGCTTTGGTTCTATTGCCAATGGGACAGATTCCAGGATGACAAGGAAGAGTCTCAGAAGGCCGAACTACTAGATGCCATTTGGTCGATGGGCTGGATGCTCACATTTCTCACAAAGCTCTCATGTGGAACTGCCTCAAGTGTCTTTCTCTGCATATCACATAAGCAATTATTCTAACTTTGCTGCATAAATTGATTCAGGGGCAAAACTTCTCGGAGCATTGCACTGCTGATTCCTCATGAAGCCTGAACAAAAGTCTCTTGGCCTAAGAGATATTTACAAAAGGCATTTCAATAGTGTGGGGTTCAGTCAACTGAAAATGAATAAATCTGGCTGAATTTTGAAATCATTCGATAAAAACAGTTGGGTTTGAATGTAAACATACCTGTCTCATCTCATTCATTCTTTTGTTTGGTAAGCTCCTAGTTGGTTCTGGGTCATTTATTTCTCGTCCTCTTCCCCTCACAGGCCCACCCCACTCCTTTCCCAGATTGAGGGACAGTGATATGCAAATGAAGAGAGCTGTCTAGCTCCTGCCACCCTCTGATGAAGGACATACTGGGCCTGTCACTGGGAGCACAGCAAACTCTAGGAGTTAAATACCTCCACATAATCACTGCAGAGTCTGCCTTCCAGCCAAAGTCACCTTGGAGAGGTTAGTTGAGCTTCAGAAGAATGAGATAAGACTGCCATTTTTAGATTATTGAATAGCACAGTTATTAGTTTAGAGCTTTGTTTAGGATATGTTGAAGCAACGTATCATAACATCTAATATTTACATAGCACTTTCCCAGAGGTGTAAACTATTGGTCAAAATACCAAATTTGGCTTACTGTCAGGCTTTTGTTGAGCCCACCCAGTATTTTTTTTTAATTAAATTAGTTGCCATCTCTGAAGATTTGGGCAACTTTACATAAAAATCTGGATTTCCAGTTGCTCTTAAGAAACCATAAGACTTTCTCATATTAGGCCCTCGTTTCTTCATTAAACAAAATCTCTGGAATTGAATGGCAGCTGTCCTTTTTAGATGGGGCATGGCAAATCTAGTTCACCACAGGCCCCCACCACTCTCTATTGTCTTCCACACAACCCATTACAACTCATTTGTGTTACCTACCTGCACCATTTGAATCTGTAACTTCTGTTTTTCACTCAACATACTATTTCTGAAAATGTTATTTTTATTTCTGATTGGGTATCTGTGTATATTTGTTATTAATTATTGAAACATTATGCATCTATGAACAATGTGTCAGTTAAAAAATTCACAATTAGTGTCTTTAAATTTTACCTTCAGTCTCTAGGGTTTTGATAATTAGGGTTTTGAATGGCACTTCTTGTCTCAGATTTTTTTATTTAAGTGCCAGTGCTGAAGACAATCAGTAGTAATGTTCTCCTTCTGAAAGAAGAGATGATTGACTCATTCTGTTGGAATTACTAAAAGATACATAAAGTATCCCCTAAGCCTTCACTTACTTTCTTGTCTTATGTAAGGAAAAGAGCAGATCCAGAGGGAAATCATCAAAATAAAAAGGTCTGGGAAGGGAGATTTTATACCCTTCCACCCCAAACCAAGGAAGGGGGAACTTAAAGAGTATCTCTCAGAAAGCTTAGGGATGCCGGCAGAGAGGAGAGCCTGGCATTAATCTCTCCATCTGGAGGTGGCCAAGTGGCAGACAGGTCCACTCCTCCAAAAAGAAGCATAGGCAAGGAGAATGGAAATAGCTGTTTGTCTCTTTGAGTTTGGGAGCATGCATGGACACAGAGACTGGAGCCCACCTCTCACCTGGAGAGCCCAGGCAGGAGGCAGTGGCAGTTTGAGCAGAGAGGGCAGTAGTGGGGCCACCTGCACTCCCAAGGGCCTAGTGGATGCTGCAGAAGATATGGAACCATCTTCAAGCTCATTGACATAAGAGAACTCCAGCAGTAAATAACTCTGAGGTGTATTGCTCAGGGAAGGAGCCAGGCGATGGGGGCTTCACAAGAAGTTAGCCAAAGAATGAATTACATATGAGAAGAAACTAAGCAGTAGAGAGATCCCTACACCAATCCTACAAAGTACCCACTCCAAAAAAAAAGCTTAATTTGGATGCTTCTTAATGATACCCAGGTGACAAATCATACAAGACATCAGCTTCCCATTTCCCAGCAGACTGACTGCACCCACAGTCACCTTTACACTGATATAGTAGTTTTGTCCCCTCAGCAGGGATAATAGAACATACCACAGGTCTGGAATTCCCAAATAACTTCTATGAAGATCTGGTGGCTGATGCCAAGCGGCCTGAACATTTTTCTGAATGCCACCAAGTCAGCTTTCTCCACTTGATAAATGGTGGAACCACAAGGCTGAAACACAGACCCGTGTTGCAGGCTCAGCAGCAGCCAGGTCCTGGTCAACTCCCTGTATGATGGTGGAAGACTCTAGGTACCCAGGCTTTCTCTTCTCACAATTGGCTTAAGTAAGTTTCCCCTTTCTATAGTTCTTAGTTCCTGCCATATCACATTGTAGAATTCATCCAGACCCCTGCAGTGTGACCAGTGAAGAGCCAGGAGATATGTGTCACAAAGCATATCTTCAAAAACTGCAGAGCATAAGACACTTTTTTCTTTTTTTCCGTAAATGAAGAGATTGAAGACTGCTGTAGAATTTATTTGTGAAGATGATAAAAAGAGCAAACAATCATTTTATGATTGACAATTGATATTTGAGCCTTGCTTTTCTCTCTGTGTTCCTCTTGAGGTGCTACCTAAACACCCGCAGGTGTACCTCTCTAGGAGCCATTGTCTAGGATGCTTTTCTTCTCTAGTATATCTGGAATATTGCTCCTATCCTTCAAAACTCAGCTAAGACATTGTCTCCTCCACACACTTTCCTGCCCCCACACCTGCCATCCCCCACAGAAGTGCTCCATCTGGGATTCATTTGTCCCTTTCAGTATTTTTTCTTTTTCCTTTTTCTTTTTCTTTTCTTTTTTTTTTTTTTTTTTTTTTTTTTTGAGACAGGGTCTCACTCTACTGCCCAGGCTAGAGTACAGTGATGTGATCACAGCTCACTACAACCTTGCTCTCCCAGGCTTAAGTGATCCTCCCACCTCAGCCTCCTTAGTAGCTTGGACTACAAGCGTGTGTCACCAAGTCTGGCTAATATTTTTTATTTCTAGTAGAGAAAAGGTCTCATTATGTTGCCCAGGCTGGTCTCAAACTCCTGAGCTCAAGCAGTCGCCACATCTCAGCC
Organism: Piliocolobus tephrosceles; assembly: GCF_002776525.5. Classification (NCBI taxonomy): domain Eukaryota; kingdom Metazoa; phylum Chordata; class Mammalia; order Primates; family Cercopithecidae; genus Piliocolobus; species Piliocolobus tephrosceles. The sequence continues at coordinate 134,776,554 of NC_045435.1, forward strand.
TCCCAAAGTGCTGAAATTACAGGTGAGAGCCACCACATCCAGACCCTTGCAGTAGTTCTAATGATGATTTTATCACTTTATATTTATTAGGTAATCTATCTCCCCTATTAGACTGGGCTTCTTGAAGTCAATATTTTATTTGTCTTTATATCCCCAGTCCAGTAACTAGAATAAATTGCATTAATGAATGAAAAATCCTAACATTTCTGGCTGATTCTCCCATGTTTTTTATGTCTCATCTGAGCCCTATAGCTTCCACCAGAATCATGGCAAAATAAGGGAGTTCTAGGCAGTCTATGCTGGCGCTCATGGAAACGGGCTTAGAGAGTAGAGTCTGCTTCTCACTTGGATGTCTCTTAAGGTGGGAGACTTGCCACAGAACAAGGAGAAAAATGCCTGGCTTCTGATAGCCTTCTGAAGGTGCAGAAGAGCACCTCCTGGCTCTCAACATGAAGAGTCACCTAGAGAGACATAAAAGAAAGGACACCCCATCTGCAGAGGTATTGGAAGTATGCACCTTTAGCAGTGTCCAGTGGGAGACACGTGAGTCAGAGATGGAGGGAATAGACACAGCTGAGCACTGCCCACCCCCAACCCAATCAGACACAACAACCATATGGAGACAATTACAGCAACAGAATTGAGTTTAGTGAGATCAGACAGTCCTTCCCACTATGGTCGGGCATCCTCATTCATATTTCTTTTCTTTTCTTTTCTTCTTTTTTCTTTTTTTTTTTTTTTACTTTTTGGAGACAGAGTTTCATTCTGTCACCCAGGCTAGAGTACAGTGGTGCAATCTCAGCTCACTACATCCTCCGCCTCCCAGGTTCAAGCAATTCTCACTGCCTCAGTCTCCCGTGTAGCTAGGATTACAGGCACCTGCCACCACACCCAGCTAATTTTTGTAGTTTTAGTAGAGATGGGGTTTCACCATATTGGCCAGGCTGGTCTTGAACTCCTGACCTCAGGTGATCTGCCCACCTCAACCCCTCAAAGTGCTGGGATTACAGGCTTGAGCCACTGTGCCTGGCCCTTCATTCATATTTCTCATGTCCACCCCAACAGCCAGAAGAGGGAGGGGAAGGAGGAAAGAGCAAGCAAACCATGACTGTACCCCTGCAGGCTTCTTAGAGGTCAAGTATGAACAGGAGGAGGGTTGCCATTGGAGTTTAAACTGAACCAATTCAGACTTTTTTCCCCCCACAAAATAACTAGAAGTGACTGCTATTATTTGAGTATTTGTATGCCCCCCAAAATTCATGCTGAGACTTAATCCCCATTGTGGTTATATTAAGAGGCAGGGCCTTTGGGAGTAGATTAGTGCCTTATGAAAGGACTGGAAGGAACTAGAATTCCCCTTTTTGCCTTCTATTTCTTCTGCCATGTGAGGACATAGTGTCTGTTCTCTCCAGAGGATGCAGCAACCTGGCGCCTTCTGGAAGCAGAGAGAGCAGCCCTCACCAGACACCAAACCTGCTGATGTCTTGATCTTGGATATTCTAGCCTCCAGAGCTGTGAGAAATAAAATTCTATTTATTTATTAATTACTCAATCTGTAGTATTTTGTTAGAGCAATATGAACAGACTAAAACAGTGACCAAATAATGAGATATAGCCAAGAGGTGGGTGGGACAGGAGAGGGAGAGTTGAGGTACCTCAGTATAATTGAAGAAGGCAGACAGCATGGAAAAAATAAAATAATTTCCTGTTTATACCCCACAGGCTTAAGGCTATTTAATAATAGCCTTAATAATATCTACATATGTAAGAATAGCTGCATGACAAATGCTAAAGGAACAGTATGAGCAATATGCTGTAAGATCATTTGATTATTACTGCAGGGGAGGGGCAGTGCTCAGTGTTCTGCTAGAGGTGCCCAGAAAGGCTTCCTGGAAGAGGTGACATTTAAACTGATTGCTGCAGCACACATCAAGGTAAACAAGAGAAATAAGAGGATGTAGACAGTGGGACCGCCATATGTATACACCAAGAAGAGAAAACATGAAGCATCAGAAAAGTAAACAGCACCCCAAGGGGGCCGGGGGAAAGGTGTGCACAGAAAACGGAATTGGACGCATATCTAGAGCCAGATTTTGAAAAATCCCACCGTAAAGTACCGAGGTATTCAGACCAATGATTCCCTTATAACCTCAAACAACTTGAACCACCACCACACAGGAATCAATGAATATTTGATATTTCTGAATTAGAAAAGTCATAAGCATAGGTGAATTTTCAGACCCCTTATAACACTAGCAGTCTCCCAGAGGTCTAATGCTGACAGAATTTCAACTGCTGCTAAGGATAATGAGAATTCCTTATCAGTTAGGGCACTTTATGTTGCAAGTAACAGAAAACTGATCTGGCTTAAACTATAAGGGGTTTATTGACTCACTTGACTAGAAAGTCCTGACATAGGTGAGCTCCCAGACTGTTTTCATCTAGTAGCTCAATAGGTCACTAAAGACTCTGATTCTTTGATTTTTGAAGGATCAGCTTCCTGCCGAGGCCAGATCCTCTCCTGACTATAAGATGCCAACATTTTTTAGTGTTATATATATTCAGCTACATCCTGAAAGAAAGAGGGTCTCAGTCCCAGCATTTCAAGAAAAAGGCCTGAGATTTACTCCTATTGAACTAACTAAGGCACACTCCAGCCCTGAGCCAATGACTGTGGAGAGGGGAGGAGTGGAGAGGTGGAGGTGGCAATGCCCTCAGTCAATCAGGGTCCATCACTCTCAAGCATTGAGCCTTGAGAGCAGGGAGGTACAACTGAATATATACAAATTGGAAGGAGGATGTGAATTGGGTAGGTAATCAATATTTGTTCTATAAAGAAGCAATTAAAGATGTTTAAGTAAGAGTGGCATGATTGGATTTGTGTTTTTGAAAAGCCCTTTTGACTGCAGCGTGAAGTTTGAAATGGAGGAAGGCAAGCCTGGAATGGGTGTCTTTTCTATAAATGAAGCCTATATTTGAAAGTAAAATATTGACCTTTAATATATACCTGGTCCTTAGACACATGGAAAAACTGGAAACAGTCAAAAATTGAAGGCACACATTTTTCTGACATTGTCAAACATCTCTAAATATAGTTGATGTGCCTTCAGCCTATTAAAATCATTGTTCTGAAAATTATACTGTCAACATGAATGCAATTTCCCATCTAAAGAACACTGAGAATAGGTTTGGGTCATAATCGTATCTACGAAATTTGACTTCTTTTCAAAAGAAATAAATTTCTCAGCTTCTGTTTGCACCTAAGTACATACACATTCATACATCCTCACATACACGCTCATGCACTCACATGTACTGACACAGACACACATAATCACAGTCACACTCTCATGCACACACATATACTCCCTTTTTTTCTTTTCTTTTTAAATTTTTATTTTAGATTCTGGGGATACATGTGTATATTTGTTACATGAGTATGTTTCATAATGGTAGTGACTGGGCTTCTAGTGTGACTGTCACCCAAATATTGAACATTGTATCCAATAGGTAAATTTTTCAATCCTCATTTCTCTCACACTCTTCCACCTTTTGGAGTCTTCAGTGTTTATTATTTCCACCTTTGTGTCCATGTGTACCCGTTGTTTAGCTCTCACTTATAAATGAGAACATGCAATTTTTGATTTTCTGTTTCTGAGTTAGTTCACTTAGAATTACAGCCCCCAGTTCCATTCATGTTGCTGCAAAGGACATGATTTCATTCTTTTTTTATGGCTGCATAGTATTCCATGGCGTATTTATACACATTTTCTTTATCCAGTCAACCAGTGATGGACTCTTGGGTTGGTTCCGTGACTTTGCTATTGTGAATAGTGCTGCAATAAACCTATGAGTGCTGGTGTCTTTTTATATAATTATTTCTTTTCCTTTTGGTAGATACCCAGTAAGATGCACACTCTTTTATATACACACATCAGGGCATTTTCATATGCCAAACTCAGGGCAAAGAGCACCATTCATTACTCTGTAGGACTCAGAATGGAAGAAAAAAATGATGAATATTTATTTGGGTTCAGTTTTTTAAATCTTGCCAGCTTACTTTTATATTCAAGAAGAGAATAGAGATCAGTCTGGGTTTGGGGATTCAGGTCTTGGAAATTTCCATCTTTATTACACATTCTAACTGTCTGGGGAAAGGCACATTGCACATTTCTGCTTTAGCCTGCTCAATCGGCCTGCAAAAGCTAGAGTCTGTAAAACAGAAGGCATCATCAACTTTCTTCAGCTCCAAACTGGAAAAAAATTTAAACCTATATTTATGCCATTATATTAAAACAAGAAAGGTAAGAATAATACCATGTTAGTAATAAAAATAATGGAAAAATAGGTGAAGTAAGATGTAACAGCATCTCAAGTTTAGCCTGGAGCAACTCGGGCAGCTTAAGTTTTAGCGCCAGCTCTGCCACTGTCAGACGAGATCAGGCACGTTCAGGGTGTGATGGCTATAGACACTGTCAATAACTATCTAAGAGACTTTGGTTGAGTCCCTTGAACTTTTTGGGTCCAGTTTTTAAATTCCATGATAACAGAAGTCCTTTTCAGATTCAAAGTCCTACAAATGTAATTGGGTAATAATAGGGCAGGTCGATTTTCTTTGAAGAGTTTGACCATATCCAGTTCCTAGCAATTGCATGCTCTAGGTAGCCACACACCAGTACTGGAAGACTAGTTGCTGGCATATCTGAAGCACAAATGCAGACCCCTCTCTCTCAGCTATGCTTTTCTTTCTGGGAAGCCTGTGCCCATACACTGAAGGGAGATTAGAAACAAGGAAATGTGGTAGGGCATCTGTACGACTGGTCCTTTCCTGGGGATGAAAGTGAAAAAGAGCCACAGCAGCATCTGTCCTTCGAGACTGACTGCATCCTGCCCAGTGCCAGGTAAAAAGATGTTTTGTGTGAACAAATAAGGCACACTCTTTTTTTTTTTTTTTTTTTAAGACGGAGTTTTGTCCTCTGTTGCCCAGGCTGGAGTGCAATGGTGCGATCTTGGCTCACAGCAATCTCCATCTCCCAGGTTCAAGCAATTCTCCTGCCTCAGCCTCCAAAGTAGCTGGGATTACAGCCACCTGCCACCATGCTCAGCTAATTTTTGTACTTTTAGTAGAGATGGGGTTTCACCATGTTGGTCAGGCTAGTCTCAAACTCCTGACCTCGGGTGATCGCCTGCCTCGGCCTCCCAAAGTGCTGGGGTTACAGGCATAAGCCACTGCGCCCGGCCTAAGGCACACTCTTATTACTGTTGGAATTTTTATTTTGATTTGACTTTGTCACTCTTGTTTTTTGTTTTTTTGTGTGTGTATTTTTTTGCACTGACTTGAATAAAATTCAGCAAGTTAGACATGATGATGTCAAATAGCAATATAGCTCAGTTTTCAGTTCCACCCCTAGAAAAACCTGAGAAGTAGGTAACACCTGTGTGTGAGTGTAGGATCCCTCCACCTTTACTCCAACACTACGTCTCCTCAGTGGCTCCAGATTCTCAGGGTTTTCCACAACAGCACTCTACAATGAGGTTTTTCTGAGGGCAAAAACCTCAGAAGCCTTTGCCCTTTTGTCCCTTTCAAAACCCAGGTCTTCCATATTTCTATTTGCCAGAAAAGCCATTATAACATGGATGTCCCCATATTTAACTTGTGCAAATTGAATTATACACAATTAAAAATAGAAAATACATATTTCCATAACCACAAGCTAAGTACCTCTCCTAATGTTCAACAGAAGTGGCAGTCGCCTTTTGGAACTCTGGAGGAAAAACTGCTGTGTGAGGCTTAGAAATAGGCAACAGTATCCACAGAAAAACCACCCAATGTATTTATGGACCCAGCACCATGCAACTCATGTGAAACTCAAGGTAAAAATTTAACATCTAATAAAAGCTTTGTATCCTGCCTATTAGAAGTCATTTTTGTATTTTAACAGGGCTCTTCAGTACAAAACTGGAGTTAATATAATTTTCATTATCTACAGGATAAGTGACCATAATTTTTATTATATTAACTACAGGATTAGTGACCATAGCAATATGGCCCCACCTGCCTTACCTCCTTCCCTACAGGCCTCGACTCCAGCCCATCTGCTCTTTTTCATTCTGAAACCTACCCTATGCTCTATAATTTTCTGACTTTCTCCATTAAAACAATACAAACTCATAAAACTCTGAGTTCAAAAAACATGAAGCAGTAAAATGCTATTATATAAATATTCATTTGCTAGACTTTTATGTATATGAGACACAAAATCATTCCACATAAACAATTATATTTATTCTCTTATTTTTCCCTTAATGCTATAGCATAAGCACTCCCCCATAACATTACAATCTCTTTGTAAAATCATTTAAACAGGCTGTGTGACAGTCCATCGTATGACTATTTGGCATGGTACTTAGGTGTTCCCTTATGGTGTCGAGATTTAAGTTGTTTCCATTTTCCACTGTGGTAATGTGTACTGAGCATAGGCACTTCATGCCTCTCTGTTGTGTAGTTGCTGCCTGCCTGTCACATCTTTCCCTCTGTTCTCTGCCTGGCAAACTCCCACTTACACATCAAATCCCAACTCAAGTGTCACCCGTTCTGCGTACTAACCTATTCTGTAACTGAGGTCCCGGGGTTAGTTACTTTCTATTTTGGGTTTTCACATCACTTTGAGTAAATCTCCACTACAGTACCTTTGACAATGTGTAATATTAACATGTTGGAAAAATTCTTCCACCAAAATGTGAACTTCCTGACTGTAGAATCATGTCTTTTTCATCTTTCTAACCATGTTATCTAGCACAGTGCCTGACATGTAGTGAGTGGTCAGTAAACATTTGCTGAATTAAAGCATTTCAGTCATTTCACCAGGATCTTCGGGTCCCAGAGCTAACTTTTCCAGAACCCTTCAATTGTAGCATTCATAAATCATTTCCATTCATTTTTTCTTCCATCCATGCCAAAGGACTGGTTGGTAGGAATAATTTGATAGATAATAGAAAGGCAAATTATTGTATTCCAGATAAAGAAATCTAGTTTGTAATAAAAGCACCAAAGCAGTAATCAAAATTTGTACTAACTACTGCTTGGGTGAAATCAAATGAGGTTTTGTCATTAAAAAATGGTAGATCTGTAAAAGTTTTCTTAGACCCTGGACACTACTAGAAACACAGAAATGGCATTTTAGTGTGAGTTCAGAAAAGGTCTCCTGACCCTGTCTTCGTCCATCAGGCTGCTGTAACATATTACCTCAGACTGGGTAATTTATCAATATAAATTTATTGCTCACAGTTCTGGAAGCTGAGAAGTTCAAGATCAAGGTGCCTTATACATTTTTGCTTCCTTCGTAAAGAGGATGTCCCCGAATTCAAACTTCTTACCCTCAAACCTCAAGACATTTGCAATTTCAAATCTATTTACTTGTCTTTGTTTATTTGAAAAACTTATTATAAAAATAAACTATTAACTAGTTTTAGTATGGCTTTAGTTTTGTGCTTATTGATTTCTAAAAGTCAGAAGGTAAGGAAGGTAGAGGGAAAGAGGTGGAAGGTGAACCTTTTGCATGCAGAGTGCCTTCAAATTGAGACTGCCCTTTGCTTTTCCCATGACCTATGTAACCAACCCCTATCCCCACCCCCACCCACCACTCCCTCATGTGGAGCAAAAGCCAGTGTCTAAATCTGTGGCCATTTTGGCCTCGGGTGGAGGTATGGCTCTATTACAGAGTTGCCTACTTTCCAGACAATGACTTTCCAGATCTACCAGCCTTCTCTCAGGCTTTCCCAGAAGCCATGGCTTTACACTACTCTTCTCAGTTAAGGAGTGCCTGCTTCCACCAGCACCTTCCAGGGCCACACGGAACCCACTTACCACCATTCAAGGTGAGCTCACACTATAACAGCCCAGGGAACAGACAAGGATCTTTCTCTACCCAGACTTTGACTGGTTAATTTAACATGATCTTCAAGCAACGGCCACAGTAGGAACTTCATTCACTACTATACTATCTGGAGGGAAAAAAGAAAAATTTTTCTCAAATTCCAAAAAAAAAAAAAATAGGCATAAAGGTAGTCCAGCCAATCCATAGAGACTATAGTAAATATCACTAAATATCACTCATATAAACTCAAATATGCTGCAATAAATCACAGGGTGCTTTACTTTTTCAGTCACATGATATTCTTCATACCCACTTCTGTTTTCACAGAACCCTAATGGAAAGCAGCACAAAGAGGGCCTGTGACAGGGGTGGTCACTTCTGTGTTCCAACACACATGCCAATAAAAGTGGGAAACAGCACCCTCTTCCCTACAAAACTAAACTATTTCAAGACAGCCATAATGATGGCCTGTCCTCCTCCAGTAAGGTACAAATGTGTCCAAGTTGCTATGTTATCTCGGTAAAAAACAAAATAAACTTGAATGTTTTCATTCATAATCCTACTTATGGAATTTAACCATAGGATTTAAGGTCAATTAATTAAGAAAAAATTATTCAAAAGGAAAGACAGATTACAAAATGATTCAGTATTATTGACTATCTGAAAGTAGGAAAAATTGTTATACAAAGCAAGATGTTTATACTTTAGGATGTTATACACTGATTTTTGAAGCCATACAGAGCAAATACAATGGATATTGCCTTGGAATAAATCAAAGTATTGAGGATTTGACAGAATTTCCCGTGCATATGCTAGGAAGAAGGAGCTACTATGCCCTACACTGCACTTACCTGCAAAACACTAACTTTTACAGGTAGATGATAAACATTTTTATCTGCAAATTTGTTAAAAGTTTTTATACATTTTTATGAATTTATGTAACATACGTAAGTTTCATAGAAACTTTTACATGTGAATGATAACAGTCTTGTCAGAAAAAAAGCAGGGTCTGGAAAAGGCTAGAGATAGCAGGTTGCCAGGATCCCATAAGATAAGGAAAGTGGGGACCAAACGGCAGCCACAAACACGTTGACATCTGGGCAGGACGCTGGGAATGTAGGCCCAACAAAGAGCAAAGGAAGCCATGCAGTGGCGCTGCAGTGCCCGCCGGACCACATGGGATCCCAATGACTGCCCAAACCATCAGGAAGCTGACATGGGACTGTGAAAAAGGACTGGAAAGAAACAGGGAAAATAAAGACAATTGGTTTGGTAGTGTAATGAGATTATCAATCCATTTTTCCCTTTAGAAATTTGTATTGATATCATTACACAATAAATATTCCAAACATATATTTCAATAGACTTTTAAACAGTGTCATACACTGGTTGATGGGAAAGCACAAAACACATGTATTTGCATATATTTACGGTATGAATAGAAAGGGGCCCTCAGCAGCAAGGACGTTCCAGGTGTTCAGTGGCCAGGAAACAGTAGTCTTTTCATTTATCAGCAGTTTTAATATCTCCTGGCTCCCTCCTTTTCCGTGGCACAGTGTCAGGGAAAATCACTACCTCACAAACCTTGCATCTCCTTTTGCCATTCACCCAACTGTGCCACAATCTCTGATTTTAATGTAGTCCTTTGTCAAATTCACATAGCTTCCCCTCCTTCCAGGGCTTAGGCCAAACGGTGTGGTAGCAAGTTCCTTTCATGTCCTTCCTTTTGTAGAATTCCTTTGGCAAAGTCCAAAGCATACCTCATGGCCATGAGTGTCAAGTGTTGGTTCTCACTGACTTAAATAGTCCTCTGTCCTTCTCTGAAAATACCTTGACACGAAAATGAAGAATAATTCAATGATGTTCCTCCTAGGTTTTATGGTAATAGCATGAACTCTGGGAGAATGGCCATACAGCCAGGACCATCTTTGCCTTAGAGCATTTGCTAATAATAAAATTAATAAAATGCATGCAAGTTATTCATTCAATAAATATTCATTGAGACCTGCCATAGGAACTGAGTAGTGACAGAGCTGGGACCAGGATCCAAGCCTCCTTGCTCAACAGATCCTGCCCTTACCCCAAGGTGCCCTGTGTGAGTACTGACTCTGGGCAAAGCTCTCTTCTAAGCCTGGAAGAATAGGAAGGTTTGCACTCTGCAAACTTATAGCCAATTTCACGGCATAAAGTTCCCTGTTATTCTTCAAAAAGGCAGCTTCACAACTCTCCCTGGAGTCTGTACTTCCTCATATGATCACCCCTCAACCCCGTACATGCACCCATACCTCTATTTGCTTTTTATTTCCATATATTTAGCTACAACTAAAAAGCTCTCCTTTTGAGGGAATATTTTCAGCCATTGTGCTGCCTTCTTTGAACTTGTTTCTCCTAATCCAGCAGCCTGTTTCTCTTCCTCCACTGTGAAATTGATGAAAACCAGCAACGGGTTTTTATATAGAGACTGGACATAGCATTAATGTCTGAGATTTTTCCCCCTTTTAACACAAGACATTTTCCAGTGCATCTTTATTATTATTATGATTATTCATCAAAAGCTTTTTTATCCAAAAAGATAATTCAGATCTAGAAACCTTGTTCAACCAATTGTCCTCAAGTGGTGCTCTCCTGGGGAGTGAATTATATCCTAAATATAACAGTAAAACATTTTTGTTGAAGAATAGAGTAAGTAAAACATATTCTGGTTTTCTTTGCTCACTTGAGTTTATTCAACTCATAACACTTTTTTTTTTTTTTTTTTTGGTAAGAAGTGGCAGGCTATTTACCGTTTTGCTCAGTGAGAAAGAAAAATACAGGAAGGGACACAGAGCTTTAAAAATAGCATCAATGGCAGAAGTAAACACAAAACCAGGGAGTTGTCTTACTGAACTTCATATTCACCATTAAAGAAAAAATTATTCATGACACTAATGAAAGATGATAAGGCAGACTTTATTTAGGACTATCATGATAGGCATAGGGACCACTGCAATGGGGTATTGCAATATGGAAGAGAGATTGGGCTCAACTCTGAAGATAGCAAAGAAAAAGTGGGAATGTAAACCCAAAGTGGGGGGAAGTAGTCAGTAGGTGAAAAATTACTAAGAAGAAACAATAGGAGTAAAGAGGTTAACCTAACTGGGTTCTTGCTAAAGGCAGGCCAGGGCGATCAGACATCACCTGGGAGGATGATGGAGGATGAGGAACCTGGTCAGGTAGTGAGGGTGATCAGATATTGAGGATTAACGTTAAACTGACTCGACAGGATTCTTGGTAAAATTAGACAATGCAGAGATAAACATGGAAGCCCAAAGGTCAGGACGTAATTGAGACGAGAGTTCAGAGGAGCCTGATTAGAGTTTGGTCATGGAGAGAATCTTTCACCATCAAGCCAAGCACAATGCCCAGCACACAGCAGGTGCTCAATAAGTGTTTGTCAAATAAAGAAATGAGTGAGTGTATGCTATGTCCCAGAACCAACCCTTTCCTTGAAGCATGTCTGGGCAGAGGCTCTTAGTCCACAGCCTTGCTGCATTGTGGCCTTGGCCAGCTGAGGAGAACAGAGGGTGTCGTATTTTAAAAAGCATCTCACTCCACAACTTGCACCCATTTCAGAGTCAACCTCAAGAGGACTCTGTCTGTACATGAGATGAGAGTCCTCTAAAAGCTATGTCCAAAGAAGCTTCTCAGGTCCCCTCTGGAGTTTCAGAGGACAGCGGTTCACGGCGCTACCACCGGGGTCTGCAATGGAGAATCTTATGAAAACCCCAAAGTCAAGCCATTGACTTTCCCCTGAAACAGACTCTATGTTTTGTGCTCCCCAATATCAGACACTTGCTTGTGCATCCTAGGGGTACCCCTTCCATCAACACTGAACTTCCCACTGTTCCATGAACACCTCCATGCTTTTGTGAGTGCTGTTTCCTCAGGGTAGAATCTTCTTGCACCAATATATTATGTGGAAAACTACTCATCCTTCAAGAACCTGCTTACAAGTCATCTGCACTGGTAAACATTCCCCACTTACCAGAGTTGGGTGAGCATCCAGAGTACTCTGTTCTGGAATTCAAATAGCACTTGCAATTTATCTAATAGCTTTTCTGTCACCTTCTGAATGTGACTGCCTCCCTTTAAGTGGTTCTGAAACCTATAGGAACATCAAAATCACCTGGGAGATTGGATGCGGTGGCTCACACCCATAATCTCAGCACTTTGTGAGGCCAAGGCAAGGGGATCACTTGAGCTGAGGAGTTTGAGACCAGCCTGGACAAATGGTGAGAGCCTCATCTCTACAAAACATTTAAAAATTATCTGGATGTGTTGGCATGTACCTGTAGTCCCAGCTACTCTGGAGACTGAGGCAAGAGGATTGCTTGAGCCCAGGAGGATGAGGCTTCAGTAAGCTGTGATCACACCTGCACTCCAGCCTGAGTGAAAGAGTAGACCCTATCTCTCAAAACAAAACAAAACAAAACAAAAGCCTGGGTGCTCTTAAAATATAAAGATGCCCAGGCTTCACATCTGGAGTTTCTGATGCAATAAGTCTAGAGTGGAACCAGGGATACTGAATTTCTAATAGCTCCCAAGATGATTCTGAAAATCAGCCATGTGTGGGAGTCCCGTCTAGAAAATAGAGACTGTGCTTTGTGCAGGTTTTTCATCCAGCCTGTGGCACAGCATGGGCATGGAGTAAGAGATCTATCTTTGCTTGTTAGGTAGGAGTATAAGTAAGTGGATGGACAGATGTCCGGCAGACGTTGAGGGAAAGAACTGCATTCTGAATCACTATAAGACTGAGACGACATGTAAGAGAGATTCTAAATTTAGTTCAGATCCTCTGGGAGTGGGCAGCAGAACTGAACCCCATCCTCTGCTCCAAATAACCTTGGCTAGTCTAAGGAGCAAACCGTCTGCATTTAATTTCTGGCAGATTCTCTCTTTTCCGTCTGCATTTTTTCCCCATCTCTCCCTGCCTCCTCAAAGGCACTTATAAGTAGCTATCCAGTCTTAGCCAAGTCCCAGATCAGACATCATCAAGTCCTGAGGTATTGCAGGACACAAGCCACAGACTTGAATAATGTGGCTAAACACCCAGGCAAGGGCCTGGCATGTGTCTCATTAATGGACGTCCAGCTCTCCAAAAGGCCTAATGAGATCTCTGAGTCAGTCCCGGGTAGGGAATCCAACCAAACATAAAAACCAGTTTCAGAAAGGTGAGAAAAACTTTGAGTTGGAGATGTATGTGGCTGGCTTCCCACTGCACAGAAAAGAGAGTCGACCCTCAACCCTGGAGGCGTTATCTCAGTTGGAGGCAGCAGTGCTTTGCTGGTTCCCCTCCTTGCTCCCCTGCTGTCCGACAGCATTTGGAACCCCTCTGGTGCTCTCCTTAAGAGCCATTAGAATCCATAATTTAAATGCAAGAGCGTTTTTGATAGAATAAGGAGTAATGCTTGATTTAATTTTATTGCCATCAGTTTCACTGGGAAAAGGGAAGTGGGGAGGGGAGGGGAGGCCGAACTTCTTCCCCACAAGCAATGACATCTGCTGCTGGCGGGGAAAATGCCCAGAGCAGTGCCTTTCCATGCAATTACTCCTGGGCATGAAAATAAAAACAACCTTCTTTTCTTCCGAATCTCTGGAAACAAGCTCTCTGCAATTGGGCAACTTGACAGGCTGTCCTGCTACAAACCTCAGCTGTCACAGACATAATGCGACAAGAAGGGAAGGCTCTAGGGCCCAGCAGAAGTAGTCAGGACAGCTCAAATGTAGCCAGCAAAGGGACTCTTCAGGTAAGCATGACAGAGTCCCTCAGATGGGTCTTGAGATTTTGCCTATATTTCAATGTCTGTTTTCACAGGGAGAATTCATGGGCTACACACAAATCTCATCTTGAAAAAAGCAAGAACAAGAAGGGAACGAAAAATAGATGGATGCATCTAAACCCATGTCATTGAAATTCTTAATCAAATAAAGTCATAAAAACCACTGTACCCTCCAAAGGTCCCCAGCTCGTACCCTCCCTGACACTCTTGCAATTTAGCCAAGAGGAGGGTGTAGGTCTCCTATAGGGAATGAGCCAGGTAGCTTCTCCCACTGCCTTGCCAAACTGCACACCCTACAGTGGTCTGGTCAGGGCCACACATCCCACTGGAAAGTTAATTTGGACTTCACTGAGTACATCACATTCCAAAGAGAAAGGATGAATTGTGGTATGGCATGGGACAGTGAGCAAGTCCTTCAGTGGTTAGTGCAGACATATGTCCTGAAGGCCACACAAGCTGTCTGCCAGACCTATTGCCTCCTCTGGGATTCCAGCCACATTCACCTGGTTAACTAGTTGGTACCACATAACCCTGCTATAGCTGCTTGGACCAGGGAGGCAGGCCTGATTGAAAAACAGCCTAGGAAGAGGCTTGCCTCGAGGACCCGCCAAACAGGCACAATTGTGACCTAATTGAGCTGATCAGATCTCAAATTGTCTAATATGAGAGCCCAGCATTAAAAAAAAAAAAAATAGAAATTGTTAGAGGGAATAAAAACATCCTCCTTACCAACAGGCAGACGAAGTTCATATCTAATCACCAGAGTACCAAAAAAATTATTTTGTGAAGAATTAATACTTGTTTTATTTTGTAAAGCATTAAAAAAATTATTACAGGGAAAACTTAAAACTTTTTTTAGACTTATTTATATATTTTTTCTTAATGTCTGTTTAATCTCTGCTGCATATTTTTAAATGTTATTTTATTGTGGTAAGAACATGACATGAGATCTACTTTCTTAACTAATTTTTAAGTGTATAATACATTGTCATTTACTTTAGGTACAATGTGGTACACCAGATCTCTAGGGCTTACTCATCTTGCTTAACTGAAACTTTATTGGCATTTATTTTGAAATTTGGGAGAGGGAGGAGAGAGTAGCCTTATGGATATTCTGGTCTAAATGTCTTGATCTAAGCCTGAAAAAGTACACAGAGAGGGAGCAGGAATAGAAGCCAGGAATAGGAAGGAAGGAGAAAATTGAGCTGTCAGAAGACCAGAGCAGCAGAAGTCGGAAACTCTCTGAGCCTCCATGGTGAGCAGGAAGCAGAGAAAGGGGACTCAGATGCCTGCTTCTCAGACACCTGCCTGAATTCCTGTGGTGCCCCAGAGCTGCTGCTGCGGCTTTGGTGGTCTAAGCTTCCCTTATTTCCCCTTGTTGCCTTGCTGCAAATTCCTACTTCCTAAACTTCAGTTTGTCTTTGCTTCTTGAAACCTAAGAAAGCCTAACTAAGGCATCAATCACACTAGCAAATAAAAGAAATTCATTTAGATAGTATCACCAAAGCCAAAGGTCAGGTACTTTAAAGGGAATGCACAGGATATCATGATTTGTGTGGTTCAACTGAGAAGCTTAATTCAAGAAGAGCTTCAAGATGGAAGATAGACTTTGCAGAAGAACATGGAGTAAATTCAGAAGACAGACACCAGGATGAACATATGCAAACCATGTCCTAAGCAGGCAACCTCCAGAGAGCTAGGGATGTACATACAGCCTGTAGAATAGAAAACTCATGAGGCTAATGATAGACGATGTCAAGTGGAAGAAGGGCTGGAATTGTTTCATGTGCCGAAGATAGAAGAGCATGGGAGTAAAGGCTTTAGTTCAATATTAGGAAAAGCTTTCCAAATCTGAACTTCATTAGAAGATGGGGTGAATTGTTTGTCACTGAAAGTGTTCAAGGAGAAACTCAGTTTTTAGACTCTCAATTTAGGTCAGACTCAATTAGAAATATCGTATTCACTGTGATAAGAAAAGCTAATACAAGGTAAAGAACCCTAAAGTTGAAAATTAAGTGAATGCAGCAATAAACCAAATATATGGAACAAACTTGTAGATGATCTGAGATCGACAAACGGCAATCTTCAGACTACTGGGGTGAAAATATACTTGCCTAGAAATTCTGCATTTATTGGACTTGGGGGTATTGTCATTCTTTTATTGTGATCAGTGTGGACAATCTCTAACTATCCATCTTTATTTAACCTAAATGGATCAAATAAGAGAATGTTTTATGCATAAAATTTTTTAAGTTATCAGTTGATAAAATCAAGGGATAGAATATTAGAAGAGACCCTTGGAAATCTAGGACAATCTAACATGATCACAGGATTACTTTTCTCTTCTTTGGGGAACAAATGAAAGTTAATAGACTGTAACCATTATTTGTGAGTTACAAGAATGTCTATGTGCCTTTTTTCCAGAAGATAAATATACTGAGGGAGGAGAAAATGTAATACCTGCCAAATATCTTTCTCAAAGCTCTTTGTCGGAAGGCTGTGCTGACTTGCTCTCTTTAGTTCTTCTAGAGGAGAGAAATAATCTCATCTCCTATTGACCTGAATGAGCTGAGAGGCTTACTATTAATGGATGCAATAGACTTGAAACTTCTACTCTGAAGGAAGATATAAAAAAGAATCAGACTACCTCTCTGCAACTACTATTCCCTGCAGGAACAGCCATTTCATTTCTGCCAAAGATTTGAGGACTATAAGCAAAACCTTTCTACTATATCCCATCACTAAGCAAGTTCTGCCACCTTGGGTTACAAGACTATTCAGATCTTCTTAAAACCTTGACTTTTGGCAGAAAGCTGGAAGCGAGGTAAATAATATAATATTTCTTAGGATTGTATTTGATAATGAAGAAAAGGACAACACGATTTTTGGACTTAGAGTCCTAAAATGTCCATCTCATTGCAAGGAAAAGAATACCAATAACTTCTAACACTGGTGTCAGGGACATCCCTAATTTTGGAAAAGCCCCATGATACTTTATTTGGTAGGAGACTGGACTAATAATTGCTGTTTCCTTGCATCTCCAAAGCATTACACATGCGCTTATGCAGCTAACTTTATATATAACAGCTGAAACAATATTTCATGCAAATGTTCTAAGTATAGGAAAGGAAATGCAAAGAGAACAGCTTCAGCATTTCCAAAGGGAAAATTGATCTTTAGCACTTGATGTGCAATCAAACACTGAAATGATTTTTTTCACTTGATAACCTTCCAGCAGGAATCCTGCCATAATGCATAATGCTTAAGAGCCTCCACTGTTGTTGAATTTTAACCTTCCTTTAAAAATGTGAATAGAACTTTATTTGCTAATTCAAACCTGGAAACAATTTGAAAGGTATTTCATTTTTTCATATGATCTAGAATTTTAAGCATGTTCAAATGAAGTAAATAGGAAAAAAAAAAATGTATCTAGCTTGTTAGCTTTACTCAGCCATACCCATTATGGTAAAAAAAAAAAAACTCTTCAGGAAATTGGTCAGGGCAGTGGCCCACTCCTGTAATCCCAGCACTTTGAGAGGCTGAGACGGGCAGATCACTTGAGGTTAGGAGTTCAAGATCAGCCTGGCCAATATGGTGAAACCCTGTTTCTACTAAAACCACAAAAATTAGCTGGGCATAATACTGCATGCCTGTAGTCCCAGCTACTCAGGAGGCTGAGGCAGGAGAATCGCGTGAACCTGGGAGGTGGAGGTTGCAGTGGGCCGAGAGAGCCCCACTGCACTCCAGCCTAGGCAACAGAGCGAGACTCTGTCTCGAAAAGAAAAAAAAAGAAAAAGGAAAAAAAGTTCTTAAGGAAAAGAATCCAAAAAAAAAAAAAAACAGTTTGAAACTAATGTCACAGGGGAGGATGATCTTTAATCCTAAATAAGTTGAGTTTTAAAGGGAAAACAATGAAACCACTAGCTTAAAAGCAAAACAAGATTTAAGAGATAGAAATGCAATGGGGACTACTCTGCAGTTAAAATGACTGGACTATTTCATTTAATGCAAGTCAGATGTGATGCTTATGCAAATCATTAGAAGTTGCCTGGAATATATGAAATTCTAAGAAATACAATAATCACGCTGTGTGATGCATCGTGCAAAACTTGTGAAAGTAAAATAGGAGACATAAAACAAATTTGAGTTTTGAAATATAAGAAAAATGAGATGTGACATCCTTGATAGAAGTGCTTTTAATAATGGCACTTTGAAGTATGTATTAAAAAGAATATAAGCAAATCTATGTTCTTTTGGAATGTGTATGCCCATCTAAGAGATCCTAGTAAGCTCACTGTATCCAATGGCACAGAAATGGTGTCTGTCCCACAGCCAGGCTGGAGAGGAACACAGTGTTTATGACTTCCTATCTCCCAGCCCCATGGAGTTGCCTTGGTGACGTTCCTCTCATACTGACCTGCTCTCCCAAAATACAACAAGCCAGATGCCCGTGGGTTTGGGTGTGTCTAATTGAGCCACACTGAGCACCAAATGACCTGGAAATGTCTAATCCTGCTTTTGTCAGAACAAATTACTGGGTTACTCTCACGTTCCTCTGCGGACTAATTTATGATTCAATACAAAGTCCTGTGCAGAGCCTTGGGCCAAGTCTGATGCCTACTTCACTTCCCGTATGCAGAGTTCTGGACATGCTGCTCTGATATGAAGAGCATCCAGTCTGAAATGGTGGCACTAATAAGAAAACCATCAAATGAAACACTGCAAGAGTCCTGGAATGAGGTGTGCATTTTGTGCCTTTTGCTTCTCAAAAGATTATTTTTTGGAAAGAGAGCCCTGGTATGCTCTCTACAAATTACCCTCTGCAATATTGCTACTGAGTCCATGTTCTATGCCATGGTGGTGAGTTCTAACCTCACAGCTCTGATATTTTTTGTATCAAAGCATGTTCATTGCATAAACAATTCACTAAGGTAGAGTGCTCACAGAAAGAAACTTGAACATCTCATTTGAGCTGAAGATATATTGGTGTCTGGTAGAACAGGCTCTGCCCCTCTAAGCTTCCTCTCAACTCACCACCCTACCACAGGGCCCTGAAAGGGCACAGGAAGCTGGTTCTAAGTGCTTAGGGAATTTCTCTAGACTGCACTGTCAAGTGCACTCACCCAGTCTGGAGAATTTTGTACTCAACACCCTCCATCTGAACTCCAAAAGGAAAATAATTACCTAGTAATCAGAGGCAACTGACTCCAAATGTGAAAAGTATGGCAGATTTAATTACATCCAAATTAAGGATTTCTGGCCAGGCGCGGTGGCTCACGCCTTTAATTCCAGCACTTTGGGAGGCCGAGGCGGGTGGATCATTTGAGGCAAGCAGTTCCAGACCACCCTGGCCATCATGGTGAAACCCTGTTTCTACTAAAAATACAAAAATTAGCCAGGCATGGTGGCACACACCTGTAATCCCAGCTACTCAGAAGGCTAAGGCAGGGAAATCACTTGAACTCAGGAAGAGGAGGTTGCAGTGAGCCAAGATTGCACCACTGCACTCCAGCCTGGGAGACAGAATGAGACTCTGTCTCAAAAAAAAAAAGAAAGAAAGAAAAAAAGTTAAGGATTTATATTTAATAAAGAACACCATGGCAAATTTAACGAATGGAAATGGACTTGGGAAGACATCTACTACATATTAACAGGTGATATTAATCTTAGATATTACTTAATACATAATGAACAAATCAATAAACAAAAGAAATGCTCATATTTTAGCATTATGTTTTGTTGTTTTCCTTTTGGACTTCACATGGAAGGTGTTGAGTATAATATTCTCCAGATTCAGGCTCTCTATCATTATTAATCTACGCAAAGCCCTTCTCTTGTTTTATTTCTGTGTTTTCCTCATCATAACCCACCAACACCCTTACTTCCCTTCTGTGGCCCCATAGGCATTAATTATAATTAGTATATATTTTTATATATTAATATATATTCTTGGATATTATATATATATATGTCTTGAAAAAGATATGTGAAAGTGATTTCAATTTATATAAATAGTATTGAGCTATATATGTCCTTTAGTTTCCTATTTTATTCAAAACTATATATAACTATATATCTGTATATATAGATATATATATATCTCACTGCATCTACATAAATAAAATATCATTGCTTCTGACTGCTAGATAGTGTTCCATGATTTGCATCCAGCACTTACTACTAAGTACAGTCATACTGCTCTTCAGGACTGTTCCTTTACATTCCAGGAGTGATGCAAAAGAATTCCTGTTTGCTCATAATTGGTATTATCCAACTTTCTAACTTTTCCCAATATGATTGTTGTAAAGTGGCGTCTCATTATTCCTTTCATTTGCATTTCTTCAGTTACTGCTGCAAATGGACATCTCTTCACATGTGTGTTACCCATTTATATTTCTCCTTCTATAGATAGCTTATTCATTTCTTGTGACCATTGTCTTTCATTTATTGATTCGTTCATTGTATGTATTCAGTAATATCTAAGATTAATATCACGTGTTAATATATAGTATATATCTTCCCAAGTCTATTTCCATTCTGTTAAATTTACCTATGGTGTTATTTATTAAATAGAAATCTTTGATTTTGATGTAGTTAAATGTACCATAGTTTTCACATTATTTTTGCACTTTTTGCATTATGCTTAAGATAGATAATCTCCACTACAACATCACAAGAAATTTTTATTAGAATTACATTAAATTTCTAGATTAACTCAGGTATAATTTGTATCTTTACAACATTCATCTTGTCATGAAAATGTTACAGCTCTCCAATTATTCAGGTCTTCTTTTATGTCTTTCATAAGGTTTAAACAATTTTCTTATAACAATTTTCCCTGTTCTTTGTAGATTATTCCTAACTATAATTTTTATTGTGATTATGAATAATGTCTGTTTTCCTATGGCATTTTCTATTAAATTATTGTTATGGCAGACTTTTCAAAATTTATTTTAACTAGAAAACTTCCAACTCTCTTATTGTATTAAGTGTTTGTTTATTGTGTTTTCTATGCAGATGATTATTTTATCTGCAATTAATGGCAAGTTTTTTCCTCCTTTGAATCCTTCTATTTCTCATTTCCATTTCTTGTCTTCTTGTATTAGCCAGGACCTTTAGTTCTTTATAGAACGGTAAGCAGTGCTGACATGACAAATTCTTGTTTTGTTCCTGATCTATAAGAGAGTGAATTTAGTTTCTCCATCAAATATGATGTTGTCTGTATGGCTTTTTTTTTTTTTTTTTTTTTAATTATACTTTAAGTTCTAGGGTACATTTGCGTAACGTGCAGGTTTGTTACATATGTATACTTGTGCCATGTTGGTGTGCTGCACCCATCAACTCGTCAGCACCCATCAATTCATCATTTATATCAGGTATAACTCCCAATGCAATCCCTCCCCCCTCCCCCCTCCCCCCTCCCCATGATAGGCCCCGGTGTGTGATGTTCCCCTTCCCGAGTCCAAGTGATCTCATTGTTCAGTTCCCACCTATGAGTGAGAACATGCGGTGTTTGGTTTTCTGCTCTTGTGATAGTTTGCTAAGAATGATGGTTTCCAGCTGCATCCAGGTCCGTCTGTAGGGTTTTTGTACATAATATTTACGAAGTTAAGGGAGTTTCCTTCATTTCTTAGTTTACTGAGAAGTGCTTTTCCTAATTAATAGACATTAAAATTTGTCAAATTCTATCTATTAATGTGAGTGTCAACAGTAGACTTTTTTGATTTTAGAAGTTTTTAAAAATTTTTAATTAAAATTTAATCTTAATTTTTTTCTGATTTTAAGTTTCTGACTGATTTTAAGTCATGTAATTTCTGGGACAAATGCTACTAGATCTATATATATATAAATTCTACTTTAAGTTCCAGGATACACGTGCAGAACGTGCAGGTTTGTTACATAGGTATACATGTGCCATGGTGGTTTGCTGCACCTATTTACCCATCCTCTAATTTTCCTTCCCTTGTCCGCCACCCCCAACAGGCCTGGGTAGGTGTTGTTCCCCTCTCTGTGTCCATGTGTTCTCTTTGTTCAACTCCCACTTATGAGTGAGAACATGTGATGTTTGATTTTCTGTTCCTGTGTTAGTTTGCTGAGAAGGATAGTTTCCAGCTTCATCCATGTCCCTCCAAAGGACACGAACTCATCCTTTTTTATGACTGCATAGTATTCCATGGTGTATATGTACCACATTTTCTTTATCCAGTCTATCACTGATGGGCATTTGGATTCGCTCAGCCCTATTGTAAATGGTTCTGCAATGAACATATGTGTGCATGTGTCTTTATAGTAGAATGATTTATATTCCTTTGGGTATATATCCAGTAATGAGATTGCTGGGTCAAATGGAATTTCTGGTTCTAGATCCTTGAGGAATCACCATACTGTTTTCCACAATGGTTGAACTAATTTACATTCCCATGAATACTGTAAAAGTGTTCCTTTTTCTCCACAACCTCTCCAGCATCTATTGTTTCTTGACTTTTTAATAATCACCATTCTGATCAGCATGAGATGGTATCTCATTGTGGTTTTGATTTGCATTTCTCTAATGATCAGTCATGTTGAGCTTTTTTTCATGTTTGTTGGCTGTGTAAATGTCTTCTTTTGAAAAGTGTCTGTTTGTATCCTTCGACCACTTCTTGATGGGGTTGTTTTTTTCTTATAAATTTGTTTAAGTTCCTTCTAAATTCTGGATATTAGACCTTTGTCAGATGTGTAGATTGCAAAAATTTTCTCCCATTCTGTAGGTTGCCTGTTCACTCTGATGATAGTTTCTTTTGCTGTGCAGAAGTTCTTTAGTTTAATTAGATCCCATTTGTCAATTTTGGCTTTGTTGCAATTGCTTTGGCATTTTCATCATGAATCTTTACTCATGCCTGATCATAGTATATTTCTATAATACAGTTGACCCTTGAATAACCTGGGGGTTAGGGGTGCTGCCCCTCATGCAGTTGAAAATCTGCATATAGGCCAGGTGCGGTGGCTCACATCTGTAATCCCAGCATTTGGGAGGCCAAGGCAGGCGGATCACAAGATCAGGAAATTGAGATCATCCTGGCTAATGCAGTGAAACCTTGTCTCTACCAAAAAAATACAAAAACAATAGCCAGGCATGGTGGCACGCACCAGTAGTCCCAGCTACTCAGGAGGCTGAGGCAGGAGAATTGCTTGAATCCAGGAAGCAGAGGTTGCAGTGAGCCAAGATTGCACCACTGCACTCTAGCCTGGGTGACAGAGCAAGATTCCGTCTCAAAAAAAAAAAGAAGAAAATCTGCATATAACTTTTGACTCCCCAAAAACTTAACTACCGATAGCCTACTGTTGACCAAAAGCCTTATGAATAACATAAAAAGTTGATTAACACATGTTTGGTATGTTATATGTATTATATATTGCATTGTTATAGTAAAGTAAGCTAGAAAAAATAAAATGTTATTAAGAAAGTCATAAGGAGGAAAAAAATATTTATTATTCATTAAGTGAAAATGGATCATCATAAAGGTCATCATCTTTGTTGTCTTCATGCTGAGTAGACTGAGGAGGAAGAAGAGGAGGGACTGGGCTTGCGATCTCAGTGGTGGCAGAGGCAGAAGAAAATCTGCATATAAATGGACCCATTTGATTCAAATGTGTTGTTCAAGGGTCCACTGTATATTGGTTGGCTCTCATCTAATATTTTACATAAGAATCTTCTATCTCTGTCATAAATAAAATGAACTTAAAATTTTCTTTTGTTGTACTGACTTGGTTTTACAAATCAAGGTTATGCCAGCCTCAGAAATGACTAGAGTTCATTTTGTTCTTTTTTATTTTCTGAAGCAATTTACTTAGATATAAATTATCTAATTAATAAATTAACTAATTTGCTTCCTGAAATTCTATGAGAACCCATCCTCTAAAACCATCTAGATTGAAACTTTTTCTATGAAATTAGGATAATTTCTATTTCAATCCATTTGGAGTTTCTATTTTTAAATCTGAGAGTAATGGTTGCTTATAATTTTACTATTTTAGGCCAGGCATGGTGGCTCATGCCTGTAATCCCAACACTTTGGGAGGCCCAGGAGGGTGGATCACCTAAGGTCAGGAGTTCGAGACCAGCCTGGCCAATATGGCGAAACCTCATCTCTACTAAAAATATAAAAAATTTAGCTGGGCGTGGGGGCGCATGCTTGTAATCCCAGCCACTCGGGAGGCTGAGGCAGGAGAATCACTTAAACCCAGGAGGCAGAGGTTGCAGTGAGCTGAGCTCGTGCCACTGCACCCCAGCCTGGGCAATAGAATGAGATTCTGCCTCAAAAAAAAAAAAAAAGATATTTTAAAATTTCTTTTACTTCTGATTATTTCCCCTTTCACTGAATGTTTTATTTGCATATTCTCTTTTATCTTTGATTAATCTTGTCAAATATTTGTCTAATATTAATAATTATTTTAAAAACCATTATTTTGGAGGTTTTCAATTTGATCTCTATTTTTGCTCTATTATTTACTATTTATTTTCTTCATTTTTCTTTCTTATTTGGTGTTCTTTTTCTATCTTTTAAAATAGAATATTTTCTATTCTATAGATCAAAGCTATACATTTTCCTCTGCATATTGATTTTGTTCTGTCCAATAAATCTTGACCTTTACTACCTTCATCTATTTTTAGTTTTCTTTCTGCATAGTTTTGCTTTAAATATTTCTCTCATAGAAACATATTTCTCTAATCTGAGAGTTTCTTTTGACTAGTGCAGCCTAGTTACATTTATTGTAATTACAACAGAATTTATTTAATTCTATTTTAAGATTTATTTAATCTTATTTTATGTTTTCAATGTATTGTATATTTTTGAAGGTTTTCTACTCCATTGCTAATTTTCATTGAATAAATCAATACATTCTTCTGATGGTTTGAAAGTTACACGTTCCAGGCCGGGCGCAGTGGCTCAAGCCTGTAATCCCAGCACTTTGGGAGGCCGAGACGGGCGGATCATGAGGTCAGGAGATCGAGACCATCCTGACTAACGTGGTGAAACGCTGTCTCTACTAAAAAAACATAAAAAAACTAGCCGGGTGAGGTGGCGGGTGCCTGTAGTCCCAGCTACTGGGGAGGCTGAGGCAGGAGAATGGCGTAAAACCCGGGAGGAGGAGCTTGCAGTGAGCTGAGATCCGGCCACTGCACTCCAGCCTGGGCGACAGAGCGAGACTCCGTCTCAAAAAAAAAAAAAAAAAAGGAAAGTTACCCGTTACCCATTCCAGGTCGAGCATTGGAGCTCTTCTGTAATCCCACCACTTTGAGAGGTTGAGGCAGGTGGATTGCCTGATCACCCCACTGCACTCCAGCCTGAGTGACAGAGTGAGACCTTGTCTCAAAAAAAAAGAGAAAAAAAAAGAAAGAAAAAGACAAAGAAAAGAAGAGAAAGTTACATATTCTGGAGCTAACAGCTATACTGGTGGCTCTTTGATTTCGTCATTTTCTGACTGTAGTAAAAGCCAGTTCCTTCTAACTCAGCTCTGTCACATAGTTCTAGGAAGTTTTTCCTGATAGTTCAACTTTGAAGCTGTTTCAGCAACCTTCCCAATAACTGAGCAATCTATAGCCCTTAAAAATCCTTTTTTATTTAAACTAGCTTGAGTGGACTCTGTTACGCAACCAAAGTCTTTACTTGGTCAGAAAGATAGTTTTCATCTCAATTCCTTTAATGAATGTTCATCCATTTGGGATTTCTGTGTTTAAATACAAGTGATACTTGCTTATAATTTTATTCTTTTAAAATCTCTTCTATTTATAATTATTTCTTCTTTTCATAGTATATTTTGTTTATTTACATGTTCTCTCTTATCTTTGGTAAGTCATGTCAAAGACCTGTCTAATCAGCATCCTAACAAGTATCTTAGCATGTTCTCATATCCTTCTGATATCTTTATTACTATCTTGTAAATATATTATTATCATCAATAGCTTTAGTTTTTTTGTTTTTTGTTTTTCTGAGATGGAGTCTCACTTTGTTGCCCAGGCTGGAGTGCAGTGGCACAATCTCAGCTCCCTGCAACCTCTGCTTCCTGAATTCAAGTGATTCTCCCACCTCAGCCTCCCAAATAGCTGGGATTACAGGCACCTATCCCATGCCCAGCAAATTTTTAAATTTTTAGTAGAGATGGGATTTCACCATGTCGGCCAGGCTGGTCTCCAACTCCTGACCACAGGTGATCCATCCACCTTGGCCTCCCAAAGTGCTGAGATAGCAGACATAAGCCACAGCACCCGGCCTAGTTCTAAATTTGTAATGGATTTTTTTTTCTTTATGTGTTATTTATCTGCTACCACAACAACGTATGTAATAAACACGCACAAAATCTCAGTGCCTTACAAAAACAAACATTTAGTTTTGCTCACAAGTCCATGAAGTTAACTGAGCAGATCTGATCTGAGCTGGGATTGTTAAGGCACACTCATTCATCTGAGATTAGCTACAGGTCATCTAGAAGTCTTCCAAAATCTTGACTGCCTCCCTTACGTGTCTGGAGCCTACTCTGGGACAACTGAGCTGACTCAGCTCTGCCTGACATGGTCTATAGTCTTCCAATACACTAGAGTGGACTTGTTTTTATGGTGGTAGAGAGAGTGCAGAGGTATTCAGGCCCCCTGAAGCTTTGGCTTAGAACTGGCATACCATCATTTTTTGCCACATTCTAATGGCCAAAGCAAGTCACAAAGCCAACCCAGATTCACAGGGTGAGAAAATAGACCCTACTTCTTGAATAGAGGAACTGCAAAGTCACATTGCAAAAGCCACAGACACAGAGAGGGGTGGGAAGTCAGGGTTATCCTTACAATCACTCCATTGTTTCAGTTATCTACTGCTTTGTAACAAAGCACCCCAAAATATAGCAGTTTAGGATAAAACCTTATTATTATCTCTTATGACTCTACATTATGGCCAGATTTAGATAAGCAGTTCTCACTTGGGTCTTTAATTCAGTTGCAGACAGATGATGGCTGGGGCTGAAGTCACCCGAAGGCTCAGTGGAACAGGGCATCCACGACAGTTCCCTTAGCCACATGTCTGGTGGCCTCAGCCGAGATGACTGAAATAGCTCGGAACTTGCTTCCATGTGGCCTGTCCATGTTGCTAGTTTGTAAAGTTTCAGCATAACAGTCTCAGGATATTCAAAATTCTTACATGGCTGCTTGTTTTCACCACAGTAAGCATTCCAAGATCCCAGCCTCAAAAGTCACACAGTGTCTCTTCTGCCACATTCTACTGCTTACACAGGGCAAGCACTGATTCAGTAGAGAAGACTGCATGAAGCTTTGGATGCTGGAAGGTGTTTGTGGGCACCATACATATGTATGTGTGTAATATCATGTGTGTGTGATATCA
This sequence comes from Piliocolobus tephrosceles, assembly GCF_002776525.5. Taxonomy (NCBI): domain Eukaryota; kingdom Metazoa; phylum Chordata; class Mammalia; order Primates; family Cercopithecidae; genus Piliocolobus; species Piliocolobus tephrosceles. The sequence goes on from NC_045435.1 coordinate 134,803,620, forward strand.
TCTTCAGCTTAGCTTCTGAATTTGTAGTTAATTTCTATTCTTTCCTATGTGAATAAATATATGTGTACATGATGCTGTTTTGTAGACAATAAATTTTACTTATTTCCTATGTCTACTAAAGTATGGAGTTTACTTTCCTTCTTGTCAGACTATGTAATTCTTTAAACAGTGTTCTCAAAGTGGATGTTTTTGAGGCCTTGCATGACTAAAAATATTGTTATTTCTTACTCACATTTAATTTTTTGAAGTTCCCTTTCTTCAATACTTGGCATCCAGTGTTGCTACTGAAACACTTCTCTAAGTGATTAGACTAAGTTTTCTTTATTATACACCTTATCCACTCTAATACACACTTTCAAGTAATGTTGCCCCTCAGGGAACCTATATTTCCTGCACAGGCTCTCCTCTTTTCCAACAGCTGCCTCAGTGATAACTCAGTTCTGGAAGTGGAGAATGGAGAAAGGAGGCAGCATCCAGGCTCCAGCTCAAGGCTACACCTGCTTTTATCCACTCCTACTCATGCCCAGGCCACAGGCTTCATAATATCCTGCAGTCTCAAGTCAAGAGCTGGCCCTGCCACTGTCTTCCTCACAGTGGCTGTGGGAAAGGCAATATCTCACTCAGTAAAAGATGGGGCACAACGAGAACACCCCCAGCCTGCTTCCAATTCCAGGCTACCTTCAGCATCAACCTCCATCATATACCCTCTCCCCACAACCATAAAGAGTCTCCATCACCTCCACCTCCTCAGGCAGTTCTCACAATGTCAGTTCTGATATATGACATTACTCCTCTTGGCTCCAGGTCATCCTCAGAGCAGAGATCATGTTATTTCACCATCTGATCAGAAACTACATGTCCCATGCCCCAGACCCTTCAATTCATTTTAAGATAACACAATATGATATTAAAATGTAGGGTTGAAATTAGAACATGCCAAACTTAAGAACATATTTGAAATGAGTTTTTTTTTTAGTAAACTCTAGTTTAAAATTTTTCATTAGATGTTTTACTTTATATAATTACCTAGTTTAAAAAACTGAGGTAAAATGAATAAAGCATCATATGTTATATATGATAATTTTCTAAGATTGTTTAATCAATAAAGAATAAAAAGGTACCATTACAAATGTATTGATCTTGGTAAAACAGAAGGACACAAATATCTTGTTATAAATTGTTGGACGCATTCCCATGTTTCCCTTGTTCTAGAACATTTGGCATTCTTTATCAACTAGTATATAAAAGAATAGAAAAGCAAATGTGTCTCATATTTCCTTTATACTACTATATTAATAAATCAGAAAGATAGTCCACTAGAAAGAATAAATGGCTTCAATCATACGCCATATATAAGAAATGGATCTGGCCATGTATGAGAAAACAGTTTTTCCTTTTATATTCACACCATTCTCAATATCTCACTTCTGACACCAAATCTATGGTGTTTATCCCACTTGATCTATTATCCAACACTAGCTGGGTGTTCAACAATTCAATTCCATTCTGACATTATCTCAAGTTAGTGCAGAACCCATAGGTTAAGGGCCTCCCACAAGACTCTACCCCCACTACAGATGCCAATGATAAGTAGTAGTTTTCCTGGTTACCCACAGCCTGTACAACTTAGCTATGAATTGGAAGTTCTGAGCCCTCCTTGGGCTCAATAGTTTGCTACAGCAACTCACAGAACACAGGGAAACACTTGTGTTTCCTGGCTTATTATATAATAAAAGATATGATCAAGAATACAGATAAACAGCCAGATGAAGGTACATGGGGCAAGGTCTGAAGGGTCCCAAGCACAGCAGCTTCTATTGCCATGGAGTACAGGTTTGCCACCTTCTAGCACATGGATGTGTTCAGCACCCTAAGAATTCCTCAAACCCTGTCATTTAGGGATTTTGAAGGTGGCTTCATCATGTAGACATGATCAATTATTAACTAAATCTTCAGCTCATCTTCCCTCTTCAGAGTATGGGGTTGGGGTTGAAAGTTCCAGGCTTCTAATTATGGCTTGGTCTTTCTGGTGACTAGCACCCATACAGGAGCCCACCAAAAGTGGCTCTTATCACCCTGAAAATTCCAAGGGATTTAGGAGCTCTGTGTCAGGAACTGGGTAAAAGGTGAAATATTAGAACAAAAGATGCACCTAGCATCCCTACCACTCAGGAAGTAACAAAGGTTTAAGAGCTCCAGCCAGGAGCAGAGAACAAGACCAATATACACATATGTCTTATTACATCAAAAATTCACAGGCTAAAAGCAAAGTTTTCTTGTTTTGTTCAACCTATATCAATCTTTGAAGTCACTCACAGTTGAACCTTTTGTCTTGTTTCAAGTGCCGTCTATAGATTTTATTATTTTCAGTATAGAGTCTTTCTACTTGTTAAATTCACTCAAATCACAGCCCTCTTGCTGTTCAAGGTTTTTTTGTTTTGTCATTGTTCTTTATTTTCATGTAATAAATGATTTGTCAAGGTCATCATTTTTGCTTATGACTTTATTTTGAAACATTTTTTGCAGATGAAAATACATGTTTTTTGCTGATATTGAATTGGCAGCACACAAACCAAGTGCAACGTTATGGTCTTTCTCTCCATATTCTTAAATATAAGAATATATATAAATATTTATATCTTTATTTTCTAAGAGTTTGGCACGTATAGCTAGCAGTGCTTTTGCTATCTGTTTATTTTGGATGTTATTGACATGAATCTACAGTAAAAAATTTACCATTGGGATCTCTTCTATTAGTACATTTTTCAACTGAAATACCACACTATACTTGAAGAATATTCTTGAACCGACACATTGGAAATACTTTCTTTCCAGGTTACCTGAACTTTCAGAATAATTTCTCTTTTTTTTTTTTTTCTTGAGACAGAGTCTCACTCTGTCGCCCAGGTTGGAGTGCAGTGGCGCGATCTCAGCTCACCACAACCTCCGCCTCAGCCTCCCAAGTAGTTGGGATTACAGGCACCCGCCACCAAGCCCGGCTAATTTTTGTGTATTTTTAGTAGAGACGGGGTTTCACTATGTGGGCCAGACTGGCCTCGAACTCCTGACCTCAGGTAATTCACCCACCGCAGCCTCCTTAGATTACAGGCGTGAGCCACTGCGTCCGGCCTAAGAATTTCTTAAGCATGGGTTTTGAAGAACTTCAAAAGCAATAGCGTATGTGTTCCTTCAATTTTTTTTTTTTTTTTTTTTTTTTTTTTTTGAGATAGGGTCTCTGTTGTCCAGGCTGGAGTACAGTGGCACAATCTCAGCTCACTGCAATCTCTGCCTCCCAGGTTCAAGCAATTCTCCTACCTCAGCCTCCTGACTAGCTGGGACTACAGGCATGCCTCACTATGCCCAGGTAATTTTTTGTACTTTCAGCAGAGATGGGGTTTTATCATGTTGGCCAGGCTGGTCTTGAACTCCTGGCATCAAGTGATCCACCCACTTCGGCCTCCTAAAGTGTTAGGGTTACAGGTGTGAGCCACCACTCCTGGCCTGTATTCCTTCGACTTTTGAATTACTTTCTTGCTTGATTTGAAAAATGTGGGTGGATTGAGAGATTCTTTTTTTGTTCAAACCAAAATATAACATTTATTTCTAAAACACAGCATCATTGGCACGTTGGGGTTCATTCAGAGGCTGATCCTTAGATGCAGTTACTGTAGGTCAAATAGCAATTTCATTATCAAATTCTGCAGAATTGATACTTTTTATGGGGTAGGTCTGCCTTGGCACTGAAAATACTGAAAACAATTGTAGAAGTTGTTTTTGAAATTTTGTTTGTTTGCCTTATTTTGTTTTTAAGAAAAATTTGAAAGTCATTTTTCTCAAAGGGCCCCAAATGTCTCCTAAAAACACAATTCCTCTAGCAGGGGCCTGACTCAGCTGACTGATAACAGCCCTCTGCCCATTCATCATACAGACCTGAAATAAGGGGAGTCCACTCCTCCCTTGGGCAAATGAGGGGAGTCTACTCCTCACCAGAGCTCCAGCTAGGCTCTCTGGTGCTAAGAAAGACAGAAGGCAGAGAGCAAGAAGGAAGAAAGTGGGCCCAGCCCCTGCACTCTGAGCCTGCCCAGCCCTTGTGGTATTTGTTGCTGTGTTTGAATGGCTTTTGGCTCCAGAGCCCACTTTTACTCTTAGCTTCCTGCTTGCTACCTTCCTAGCTTCAGCTATGCCCACTCCATTTTCATACTCCATCTTAGTACCTGGAAAAATCAGCCATGTTCAATATCCCAGGCCTGTGCTCTGCCCTAGAGGGAAGGAGACACTTAATGAACTGTGAAGTATACCCATCATGCTCTCATGAACCTTTTTTGGTAGTGGAACATCAAAACGCCTCACCACTTGGTGGGAAGACTGAAGACAGGCAAATTCATTCCTGCATAGAATATGACCTGGCTAAGGTCCAAGATGCTATGGCCATTAAGTTAAATGAGAGGTGGGGAGTAACCATCTGTTAGCTGTGCAAAGTAAATAAAAAGCAGACATCTGGGGAGACAGGTGATGGGGTGGAAATGAAGTTGAACTGAAATGCAGGAGGCTTATTTGATAGCCTTAGCTTTGCTGACCATAGTATCTGTGTGACTTTGGGGAAGGTCACTAAACCTCAGAGGACGTTAGTTTCCTCAGCAACACATCAAGAGTATGGAACTGGATGACAGTCAAGGTAGTTACAAACCCAAAAGATTTTTATTGACCCCAATCGACCTGTCCAGCTATGTGGACACACATTAAGTACAGCCTTTGCTCATAATAGGGATTCGATATGCTAAACTGAATGCCCAAGGGCAATCTAATTAAGTAGACAGTGGCTGTGGCTATTTCTGATGCCTACAACGCCCTTGAAAACTGTCCTTTGGTCTACCCAGTCTTGCCCTTAGCTATCAGTGTGTTAGCGTCCTTTGCTGACTTACAGAAAACAACAGCTATACAAGTGTTAAAATCCTTGTCACCCTTGCCAAATAATATTCTGACTGAGGAGTCAACACATTTTGTGCTATGTACAGAAAGTTTTTTGTTTCAGTTGGTATATTTGTAAGCTCAGATGAAGTCCTTTTTCCTCAAAAGTATTTCTTTTTTTTGTTTGTTTGTTTTATTTTTTATTTTTTATTATACTTTAAGTTTTAGGGTACATGTGCATAACGTGCAGGTTTGTTACATATGTATACTTGTGCCATGTTGGTGTGCTGCACCCATCAACTCGTCAGCACCCATCAACTAGTCATTTACATCAGGTATAACTCCCAATGCAATCCCTCCCCCCTCCCCCTTCCCCACGATAGGCCCCAGTGTGTGATGTTCCCCTTCCCGAGTCCAGGTGATCTCATTGTTCAGTTTCCACCTATGAGTGAGAACATGCGGTGTTTGGTTTTCTGTTCTTGTGACAGTTTGTTGAGAATGATGGTTTCCAGCTGCATCCATGTCCCTACAAAGGGCACAAACTCATCCTTTTTGATGGCTGCATAGTATTCCATGGTGTATATGTGCCACATTTTCTTAATCCAGTCTGTCACTGATGGACATTTGGGTTGATTCCAAGTCTTTGCTATTGTGAATAGTGCCGCAATAAACATACGTGTGCATGTATCTTTATAGCAGCATGATTTATAATCCTTTGGGTATATACCCAGTAATGGGATGGCTGGGTCATATGGTACTTCTAGTTCTAGATCCTTGAGGAATTGCCATGCTGTTTTCCATAATGGTTGAACTAGTTTACAATCCCACCAACAGTGTAAAAGTGTTCCTATTTCTCCACATCCTCTCCAGCACCTGTTGTTTCCTGACTTTTTAATGATTGCCATTCTAACTGGTGTGAGATGGTTTCTCTTTGTGGTTTTGATTTGCATTTCTCTGATAGCCAGTGATGATGAGCATATTTTCATGTGTCTGTTGGCTGTATGAATGTCTTCTTTTGAGAAATGTCTGTTCATATCCTTTGCCCACTTTTTGATGGGGTTATTTGTTTTTTTCTTGTAAATTTGTTAAAAGTATTTCTTATAAATTTTGGTAGTGAATTGAGATGGTGGCCAAGGGGCAAAGAAGAAGTCATATCTTAAAACTGAATGGTGATAAGCGCCTCAATCCTCACCTCAGATGAAAAGGTCAAAAGTTTTATCTCAACAATTCCTGCAGTACTTTCATTAGTGTGAACATTTACACAAACAAAACATTATTTTCTCTCAAACAAAAAGGTATTTAAGTATCATAAATTCATGTCTCTTCTTAGTAAGTTATTCACTGAGGATGGACTCACCGAAAAAGAATGATATTAATTTATAGGGCAAAGAATATGACTTTGACCCAAGTTATGGGCTCAGAAACTGAATACACATCACAAATGTGAAAATAAGTAATTGAAAATCTAAGCTGTTGGAATCCCAAATTATTTTGAGCCTTAAAGGAGTGTGATTATGGGACCTAGGTCATGTGACAAGCAGCTGCAACCGAGGCAGCTATAATCAAGGTGCTATAACCTTTGTTTCTCTGCTTATAGATTAGCTTTCCTCCTTACCTACATTGTTTTGTAAAATGTTGCAAATGACTAAAGGGTGTCAGGAAAAACCCCTACCCTCTTCACTGTTAATCTTCATCATAGATTAACTTCCCTCTTTCCTTTCTTACACAAAGGCTTCATGGTTACCATAATGTGTTAAGATGAAATATTAAATACAGTTTTCCTAATTAAAAAGGAAATGAAAACAAGCTATACAGAAAACAAGCCATATGGAAAACAGAACAAACTGTAACGAATTAAATTGTTGTAACTTGTAAAACCAGCCTCGTATAGAAAATGGTATAATCCCACTAAACTTCTTTGTTTTCTGCTCCTATAAGTAAGAAGTTAACTTTGGAGCGCTGACCCCATTTTTCTGGAGTCTTTGCCTCCCGGATGACCATTCCCAGCTTTTCACTTGAATAAACTCTTTAAACTGGATTCTGATCCTTTCAGTTATTTCAGGTAGACAGAAAGAAATAAAATATTGAATTGGATTACAATAACAGCTCATCTCATTTTCCATTGACCCAAATGACTGATGCTGTGGAAACAGTGTGATTTCTATTCTATAAGTCAATAGCTTGAAGTGACATTAAAAGTAAAAGCATTTGTTTTGTTAATTTATTTTACTATAAAAAACACTGAACAGAATCAAAATAAAAGAACATCCTATGAAGTGAAATTGCCTGTTTGCTGATGACTTGATCTTATATATAGAAAATCGTAAAGACTCTAAAAAAAAAGAAAAAAGAAAAAAAAAAACCTGTTAGAACTGATCATGAATTCAGTAAAGTTGCAGGATACAAAATCAACTTAGAAAAATCAGTACCATCTCTATATACTATATGAAAAAGAAATTGAGAAAACAATCCCATTTATAAAAATAAAATAAAATAAAATACTTAGGAGTAAATTTAACCAAGGGAGTGAAAGGCCTGTATGATGAAAATATTGTTGAAAGAAAGTAAAGATGGAATAAATACACAGAAAGCTAACCCAAGTTCATAAATTGGAAAAACTAATATTTTTTAAACGTTCATATTGCCTCAAGTGATCTACAGATCCAGTGCAATCCTTATCAAAATTCCAATGTCATTCTTCACAGAAATAGAAAGCATAATTCTAAAATTTGTATGAAATCACAAAAAAAACTTAGATAGCCAAGACAATCTTGACCAAAAATAACAAAACTAGAGGCTTTACAGTACTGGATTTCAAAATATATTACAAAACTATAGTAATCAAAACAGATACATTAACCAATGGAAGAGGTTAGGGATTCTAAAATAAGCCCACAAACCTATATTCAGTTGATATTCAACAAAGGTGCCAAGAACACACAATGAGGAAAAGACAGTCTCTTCAATAAATGGGAAGAGTAGATATCCACACACAGGAGACTGGAAATGGACCCTTACTTTACCCCTTATACAGGAATCAACTCAAAATGGATTAAAAATTTAAACAAATGTAAAACCATAAAACTACTAGAAGAAAACTTAGAGAAAAAACTCCATACCATTGGTCTGGGCAGAGATTTTTTGAATATGACCCCAAAGCACAAGTAACAGAAACAAAAACAAACAAATAGTATTGCATCAAACTCAAAAGCTTCTGCACAGCAAAGGAAACAATTAACAGAGTGAAGAGTCAACCCACAGATTGGGAGAAAATATTTGCAAATCATACATTGGATAAGGGCCTAGTCCAAAATATACAAGAAACTCGAACTACTCAATAACAAGAAAACAAATTACCCTATTTTAAAGTGGGCAAAAAATTTGCATAGCTATTTCTCAAAAGACTTATGAATGGCCAAGAAATACATGAAAAATGATCAACACCTCCAATCATCAGAAAAATGCATATTAAAATTATAATGAGATGTCACCTCAGATGTATTAGATAGGCTATTATAAAAAAGACGAAAGATAACACATGTTATTTTGGTGAGTATGTGGAGAAAAACCTGAGAAAAACCTGATACACAGTTCATATCATTCATTAGTACAGCCACTTTGGAAAATGATATGAAGTTTTCTCAAAAATTAAAAATAGAAGTACTGTATGATACAGCCATCTCATTAGTAGCATTGCTTTTTCCTAACTTTTTTTTTTTGCCTTCTGTCTGGTTATTGGATGTTCAGTTTAATTGAGACTTTTCCAATATGAATGAATTAGCACCAGTTCATGTGCTATTTTAAATACACCAATTCTGGTGTATTTAGATGACATGCAGTGCTACGTGCGCTATAGTAAGCACATAATATATGATTTTTACAGTCATACCAGTAATACATAAATAATGAAAAAATTACTAAAAGTGAAAAAATAAAAAATAAAAAAGGAAATCAATATTGATTTAGGCTTTGTGGCTGGTGTTGTACTAGGCCTTTTCATATGTAATGACTTCAATTTAGACTTACAACAGCCTTGGGAGGTAGGCATGCTATTGTAAAGCTTTTAGAGATGAAGAAATGCACACTCAGAAAGGCCAAGTCACTTGCCTAAAGTTGCACATTTTATAAGTAACAGAATCAGAATCTCAACCCAAGTCCCATTAACTCCAGAGGCCAAACTGTAAACAATCAGTAACTGAATAGACAAATTGGAAAATTCTTTTGAAGGCACAGGAATTTAAGGAATTTCAGTAAGGTCAAAACCACACAATTGGTTATAATGTATTTTATATTATTCTGACATATCTGTGCAGTAAATATTTAAATGGAGACAATAAACAGAACTTTGGATTTCGGTTTAAATTAGAAGAATATACCCATATTTCCTCCAGGCCCAGCTGAAACCTCCTACCCTTAGTCAGCCAATGAGTGGAGACCTGGTAGTCTATTCAGAGAGGTTACTCAATCCTGTCTGGATTGAATAATGAGGATTGAGGCCGATAGATTACAAGAGCACACAGCCAAGTCATCACTATAACAGGAGTACTTTATGATTTTGAGAAATATACTAAACATTTGGGCTGTTAAAGGCCTACTCCTCTTTCATTGTGCTAAGTAAGTGAGAAATATTGGTCCTAGAGTGTCTCCTTCCCAGAGGATTCGGTGGGTTGAAGACCAGGTGTATTCATCTGCTTGAGCTGCTATAACAAAATGCCATAGACTGGGGTGACTTAAACCACAGACATTCATTTCTCATAGTTGGGAGGCTGGGAAGTCCAAGATGAAGGTGAATGTCAATTCAGTTCCTGGTGAGAGCTCCCTTTCTCACTTGCAGATGGCCACCTTCTCAGTGTGTTCACACAGGGCACACAGAGAACGATATCTCTCAATTTCTCTTCTTATAAAGTGACTAATCTCATCATGATGGCCCCACCTTCATGCCTTTGGGAGGTAATCTAACCCTCATTACCTACCAAAGGTCCCGTTTCTAAATACCAACACATTGGGGGTGAGGGCTTCAAGATATGAATTTGGAGGAGGACACAATTTAGTCCATAATACCAGGAGATGCTAAAATCTTGGAGGACTTACAAATTTTTCCTTTCTCAAATTATCCTATCTCATGATTCTTGCTTATTTTCACCTTTTCTTTCAATGTAAGTGAGGTATTGCATTTAAATAGGCTTCAGTAAGAGGCAGGATCTCATAAATTCTCAAATCATGTACCTCCATCAATTCAGAGATCAGAGAAAATACCAGTGGCCCAAAGCAGGTAATTTATCATATTCTATATAGTTGAGATTTAAGTTGACTGTCTGCCAAGGGGGTGTGTGTAATACCTAGGAGAAATTTAGGTTTATGAGAAACCTTGCTTTTAAATAATGAAGTGGATGTTAAGAACTGAGCCTTTATATCTCATTGCTTGAGCTGATGGTGAGTGTGGTGGAGCAGCTCAGGAGCTGTTGCTGCTATACAATGCAGTGCAGTGGACAGCACCTAGGTTCCAGCTGTGCTTCTGCAACATATTAGCTGTGTGACCTCAGGCAACTCACTTCACTCTCCTGAGTCGGTTTCCTTTGCACATAGTGATGATGATAAAAGAGATCAATACAAATACTGCAAGTGTGGAACAGCTAACACCGAATCATTTTAAGATGCCGATACTATAATTATCACACCTGAAACTCACTATCTGGAACTAGTTTAAGGCCTTGGTTTCCCAGGTACCATAAAATTGGCATTCCAGAGCTGTCTAGTAGGAGCAATCAATATTTTCCCCTTGCTTTATGCCTGTGGCCCTAGACTCCTTTAAGATCCTAAATATGATGACCTAAGATAAGAATGTCCCTATAACAGAGCACTCCTCTAAACTCAGCCATTGTTTGACATGTCACTTTGCAGACTCTGTTATCAGGGGACTTCGTTTAGCCTTTTTATCTTCAAAGCAAAAGGTTATTAAAGGCTTTACTCTTTAATGGTAGCAAACCGCTCTTCAGCCTCTTCTAAATGGTGAGGGTATCTGGTCAGGTGTAAAGAGAGGGAAAGATTAATTTAAAAAGAACCCTTCCCTTCTGACTCTAGCTGCCTTGTGTCTTAATCAGGGTCACTTGAGCAGTCAGTCCACAAAAAATGGAATAATCTGTCCCAGAAAATTTGTTTTTAACTGAAAGGCAGCTACTACCAGTTTAGAGAAATTAGCTGAAGTGAGAGGTAAACTCTATGAATATACAGGGTAGAAAAGCTTTGAAATGAAGCCTAAGATGTTGGCCAAATCTGCAGACAACTTGCCTGTGCGCAGGAGACACTGCATTACCTGTAGGGCAGGCCTAGAGGAAGGGCAGGGCTAGAGGAAGGGCAGGGCTAGAGGAAGGGCCGTAGGAAGTGGAGAGGCACTGCTAGGGGACAGGGAGACATGACGCCTCAGCATGTGGAAACAGGAAGGGAAGGCAAACTCTCACTATGAATAAGTGGAGCATCTGATTCAGAAACTAAATATACAAACAAATCTTAAGAATGGTCTGAGAAAGTCATCAAGCAGTTTAGAGCTCCAGAAAGAGATTCCACTAAACAGCTAAGATTATTCCAGGACTTCAGAGTCAGCCTCCGGTCCAGCTCAGTGGCCTTCTACACAGAAAATGGCATATTGTCGTGGATTGAATTGTGTCTCTCCCAAATTCCTATGCTGAAGTTTTAACCCCTAGTACCTTAGGATGTGATTATTTTCAGAAACAGGGTCTTTAAAGAGGCAGTTAAGGTGAAGAGAGGTCATAAGTGTGGGAACCTAATCCAATATGACTGGTGTTTTTTATAAGCAGAGGAAAAGACAGCAGAGATCTGCACATGCAGAAAAAAGACCATGTGAGAGCACAGTGAGAAGGCAGCCATCTGCAAACCATGGAGAGGGCTCAGGAGAATCCAGACCTGCTGACACCCTGATCTTGGACTTCTAGCCTCCAGAACTGTGAAAAATAAATTTCTGTTGTTTGAGCCACCCAGTCTGTGGGATTTTGCTATGGCAGCCCTAACAGACTAATGTATATATGCAGTGGGAACTAATCCCAAATCAAAAAGATCATGCTTTCAAGAACAGTTAATATTTTATTTTTCTACAGCACTATTACAAGTAATTTCAGAATCTCAAACGCCTGCCTTTCCTACCACAGGCAGTGTACAATTTAATCTCAGTCTACCCTGGATTCCCTCAGTGCCTAGGCATGGGGAAGGGAGAACCCCCTATCTGCCTCTTGGGCATTATGGGATAATGTTTGTCCTTCAGATGGGTCCTTCAGTTTGGGAATCTCTGTGGGGCTGCAATAGTCCTATTGGCCTAGATTTACCATTATGTGGTTTTTATTTTCTAGGGTCATGTTGGGGCTCAGAAACCGATACTCCACAACATATGGGACAGCGACATCCTACACTGCATAAGAAGCCTCAAGGTCTCTCTGAATTCCCCACAACCACTACGATCTATACACTCTTCCTAAGAAGCTGAAGTTCTTTTATAGACCTAATTTCCAGACCCACCAAGAACAATTGTTTTTTCTTCCCTTCTTTATAAGACCAAGAGTGCAACCACACCTGAATAGATCCTTTCACTGTCAAAGAGAACTATTACAAGTTAATCTCCGTACCCAGATCTACTCATTCTCCCTAGTAATCCCCTCAGAAGAATTCCTCTTTCTCCTCTTCTATAACCTCTTTTGCCAGGATGGTATATGAACTTCTGTCCCTCACTGGAAGATTGTCTTCTTTCTGAAGGATCCTATGAATGCACATTAAATAAATTTGTATGCCTTTTCTCCTATTAATCTGCATCTTGTCAGGGGGATTTTTCAGCAAACTTTCAGGAAGTTACCCCTTGACCCCTACAGTCACACCATCTCCCCTTAACACTACAGGAAACAAGGCCTGGGACTCTACTGCTTACATAGGATTTGGGGGTACTCTCCCCAGTATAGTAGGAAACTCAGCCATGGGCTTATCATCCTTTCATACCCTAATTATAACTGCAGGCTGGAGAGTCAAGTGTGGCTACTTAAAATAAGAGCAATGACTGACTATACTGCCATTGTCCAGTGGGGTTTTCCTGACCACTGCACAGACAAAATCAATCCACTGAGACCACAGCATTGCAGAGGAGAAAGAGATTAATTGACAGGAGGCCAGCCCACTTAGGGGAACTGAAGCTATTCCTCAAATCAGTCTCCCCATGGGCAGCTGACTCGGAGTTTTGTGGGCAGTTTGGTAGGCAGAGAGCTAAGGAATGGGTGCTGCTGATTGGTTAGAGATGAAATCATAAGGGTGTGGAAAATGATCCTCATGCTCTTGGTCTGCCTCTGGGTGGGGCCACAGGACCCGTTGAGTCAGGGGTCAGGAGTCCACATGGAATCAGCCCGAGAAACATCTCAAAAAAACAATCTTAGGTTATATAACAGTGGTATTATCTACAGGAGCAATTGGGAAGGTCACAGAGCTTGTGACATCTGGCCACAGGATCCCTGAACAGTAAGGAATTATAGAAACTATGCCTACATCTTAGCAGAGTTTAGGCCCCTCTCATAATCCTATTCTTGTTGTCTTTCATTAGTCTAATAAAGGTAGTATTTGATCCCTAGGCAAGAAGGAGTTTAGTTTTAAGGAGGACTATTATCATCCTTACTTTTGTGTTAAACTACAAATTAAATTTCTCCTAAAGTTAGCCTGGCCTATGCCCAGGAATGATCAAGGACAGCTTAGAGGTCAGAAGCAAGATGAAGTCAACTAAGTCAGATTTCTCTTACTGTCATAATTTTGCAAAGGCAGTTTCTATGCATACACACATACGCGCACACACACAAAATCATAACTATGTAGAGAAAATCAATATGTTAATTTAGCTTGACTGTGTATGTCAAAACATCAAGTTGTACCCCATAAATGCATATGTTTTATATGTCAATCGATAATAAAAATAAATAATAAATAAAAATAAATTTCTAAGCCCCCCAACTGAAAAAATGCCCTCTTAGCTAAGGGGTCTCCAGAGAAACAAAAACTGAGTTCTCAGCAATGACAGAATGGGAGGTTAGATGCACCTTAGTATACCCCCTCCCTCACTAACTGCCATGAAGCTCTTTTCCCTAAGGGCTAAACAAAAACCAGCTCTTTTGAAAGACTCCACCATTGATAGCAACCAATTGCCTGACACCGCCCCTCTATTTTATGGTTTCAACAGCACAACTGACCAGCATATTTTTCTGATAAGAGACCACCATTGGTAGACAGTAGTCTCAAAGATTGGTAGTCTCTTATCTTATGTTTGCTGAGGATTTGCATATTCTCTGCTTCACCTTTTGACTGAGAGGACTGAAAACTCCACACCCAGGTGAAGTTAGCCCTGCTATTATTTGTACATGGTACCCACGATATTCATGACTCCTCCTGCAGCTTATTGAATATGTATACTTAACCACCCTGCTCAGCATAACTTCCTGTTCCCTTTGTCCCTACTTTGAAGTGGCTGTTTCCAGCTTCTGGCTAGAAGCTGTGCTTCCCAGCCTGTCAGAATGTCCACCCTGCAGCCTGCAATCCTTTATGAGAAATAAAACTCCTCTTTCAAAGTTTATGAACTCATAATTCTTCGGTTGATACAATGATATGTTCATTTTTAAAAATAAGGACAATGACTCTTATTGGCTTTGAATCCTACAATGGCATCACCTGGAAGCTCATTAGAATTGTAGAATCTCAGACCCCAACCCATAATCAGAAACTGCATTTTATCCATATTCCCAGGGGATTTTTTAAACACACATTAAATTTTGAGAGGCAAAGGGCTAGCATAATGATTCTCAAACTGTAGCAGGCATCAGAATCTCCTGGAGTCTTGCTGAAGTACAAGGGCTTGGCCCACTCCCCCAGACTCTGATTCAGTAGGTCTCAGAAACCAGGAACTAAGGAACCAGGCTGCAATTCAGAGCCTTTTGGGCAAGGAATTACTGTGTCTCAGGCACCCAGAGGAATAGGCCTGAAAGGGGAACCCTCCTGTGTTGGGGTGATCAGATTCAACACCAGGCCGTCGGGGCTACAAAGTCCAGCAGAGTCAAAGGAATGAGAAAAGACAGTTGAGAGTGCATAAGGTGGGTCCAGGGGGCCAGCGCTGGTATGGAGGCTGCCAAGGGGCCGAGCTCTGGGAGTCCACACTATTTACTGGTGATCAAACAAAGAAGCAGGTGGTGAGGACATGTGGATATGTGGGTAAACAGATGAGGCCATGAGGACGTGGGGGTAGAAAGGTTGCAGGGCATCAAGTGCAGCTGTGACAGTTTAGCATCTTCTTTGATGCATATAGAATATGCTCTGCTGTTTGAGATAATGGAGAGCATGTTTATGAGACTGGGAGAGCAACCAACAAGTCTGTGCACATTCCAGGGGCTATGAGGGGTTTTATGCCCTGAGCCCTGGATTTTATCCAAGTCACGAGGGGTTTTAGGCCCTGGGCTTAGATTTGTGGTGCAGCAGGGCAGGCTTCCACCCTTTGGCACAGAGCTTGGTGTTCCAAAGACCACGAGCAGCTTTAGACCCTGGACCCTGGAAATCTTCCAAGACTCTTTTATGTTATGACAGACAAGCCAGTCCTGCCTCAGCTCTTCTACCAACAGTCCTGTGTGGCATATCACTTGGCTTCACAGACTCCATGCACATAGGGAGGAGTGAGGCCGGAAAAGAGCCAGATGGGGCCACTTAAAGCGCAGGACACAAAGCAAGTCTCACCATGGCCATGTCTAAGAACAAGCAGATTGGAAGTCTTGGGGAAGTCTGTGATTTTCTGATCATATTCTGGAAGTCATGAGATGATTTAGTGCCCCCTAACAAGTCTGTAAGATAAAATGCAACTGTTGACCTACTAAGTTCTGTGACTCTTCATCTAGTTCCTAGACCAGTGGCATCAGCTTCTCAGGGGCTGGATGTTTATGTTCCCTCAAAATTCATATGATGGGTCCTTTGGGAAGTCTTTAGAGTCAGATAAGGTCATGAGAGCAGCCCCTGATGGGATTAGTGCCCTTAATAAAAGAGATAACAGACAGCCTGCTTAACAGACAGGCACTCTATCTCTTTCTCTCTCTCATGTGAGGACAGAGTGGCTGTCTGGAAGCCAGAAAGACAGCCCACACCAGCAAAGATCAAGGTGCTGGATCTTGGACTTCCCATTTTCAAAAACTGTAGGAAAATTACTTTTGTTTAAGCCACCAAACTATGGTATTTTGTTATGGCTGCCCAAGTCAACTAACACAAGCATTAGCTGGGGACTTGCTGGAAATGCAAATTCCCTGGTCCACACCAGACCTATTGAATAAGAAACTCTGGGATGGGGCCCCAGTAGTGTGATTCTGATGCACGTTTCCATTGTTCAAAGAACAATTTTTTATTCTTCTATGTTCCCCGATCAGGAACAACTGGGAGAATATTTTTCATAAGGATTCAGCTTTGGACTCCTTATAGTTGAAAATACTACCTGCTGCATTATCAGCAGGATCTATCCATTTCGCATTAAGTTCATGAATACAAAATGAGACTGCTGATATATTGTGTGCTAAATTGTTGTACCTGATTAAAAATACCAAAAAAAATCGATCAGTGTGCTGTTTCTGAAAGAATTTTCAAATGCGTCCTTTTGTTTCAAATAAAATGTCTTTTCATATTTTTATCTCTTTTAAAATTACAGTGATAAGACCTAGAAAAGGGTTGCTAAAAAGCACATTTTAGAAAGACATATTTCTTCGATTTAAATTCAAATTTATATTCATGTAGGCATAAATATCACAAGGGGATACGACAACCATTTATTGCTTCAACCACTTTCCTCAGCTTCTTGTGAAAACCATGTCTCCATAGTAATATTTAAATATAAAGAGATGAGAAGGAGATTTAATATAAAAATAATAATTAGCACTTGGATTTAAGAATCATAGCATGCTGAACCTTTGTATGTGCCCCATGAGAAGAGCTAGAAAAGAAAGTCATATGTCTTAATCTACTTGTGAGTGCCTCTTTATATCCCTCATGTTACATTCAATCATCACAGCATATTGAGGTTAGTAGCATTATCCCATTTTACAAATGAAAAAAAGGTAGACTCAGGCAGCATATGTATATTTCTGAGAGCAATTTGGTCAGCAAATAGTGGCTATGGGATCTGAGCCAAGAGTGTCTAGCTCCAAAGAAATTCTCTATTTTACCAGAACATCACAATGCCCTCTTAAACTTGAGAAAAAATGCATTATGATCTTACAATCTGACCTTCTCTGGGGAAACTCTGCAATATTGCAGTTACATAGTTCAGACTCTACTAATTTTTGCTTCACTTGCTATAAGAACTTTCTAAAGAATATCCCACTCTCTAGTCCAAATTTGTCTATGTACCACTGCTAGAATGAGTTCTCTGAAAAGTAAGATTAATCATGTTCTCCCTCCAGTAAAATCCTCACCTCAGCCTTCAAGATTTAGCTCAAACTCAGTGTGACACAGAAGGTCTTTCCCAGTTTGTAGTCTGCCTACATGGTAAATCCTATCACCTCTCATTACTCCACTCCTACAGGCAGCCTGTGCTCTACCCTTAATGAGCCACTTCTATTCCTGTTTGATCATGCATCTTGCCTTTCCACCATCTGCCCCAAGGTTTCACGGACCCCTGAAATGCTCTGAGTGCCTTTCTTGACTCTTGTCACTTAACTAGTTGCTAGCTGTCCTGCCAAGCCAATTTGTAGGATCAACTGTGCTCACCTGTGCTGCATGGTAACCTTCAGAGTCTGATTTGAGTCTGTCTCTGGTATGTTCTCTTGGTGTCTCCTGATTCCTTCTATCAGGGCACTTAGGGCACGTTGGAACTGTTTACTTATACAAACGCTTTGCCCCAGCCCATGCCAGCCCAACAACAATAACTAAATGGGCTGTGGTTTTCTGGCACTGGCCCACTCAGGCAGGACTACTTGGATCTTGAAATCCCCCTCCCACGTTTGTGGAAATCCTCATGATAAGTCTCTTCACCTGTACCAGCTACTGAAATCTTGCTTGGAGACTATAGTTATGCATCACTGAACAATGGGAATACATTCTAGGAAATTAGTAATTAGATGATCATCATTGTGTAGTCATGATAGAGTGTACTTACACAAACCTAGACAGCAAACCCTACCACACACCTGGACTATATGTTATAACTTATTGCTCTTAGGCTACGAACCTGTATGACATGTTACTGTACTGAATCTTGTAGCCGAATATAACACAGTGGTAAGTATTTGTGCATCTAAACATATCTAAACAGTTAAAAGATATGGTAAGAAGACAGTGTTATAGTTTTATGGGACCACTATTGTATATACAGTCTGTTGTTGACTGAAACATTGTTATGCAGTGCATAACTGCATCTGGTTGACTTTGTTGAGCTACTTTTCCTACTACTACTACCTGCCACTGCCGCTGAGCCTGCTAGCACCCTTTACCCTCCATGCCCTTCCTCAAGTGTGACTCAGTCCACACTGGACCAAACATCCTGCTCTATCTACCTGAGATTTTTGCATAGAAACAGTTCTTTCTGTTCTACTTTATTTTTCCCTTATAGCTACCACTCTCTGCAAAGTTTCAGATATCCAGAAGGTAATGAGACAGGGGCACCATTCTGTTCTCAAAGTAATCCTTCCACTATGATGACTGAGGCCATAAATTTGGGCATAGCTTGTCCTGATGCTATCTTGTAGTAGAAGTTCTTCTCCAGTAGGCTCCTCATTTCCACATGCAAATAGACCCCATGTGGTCCTATCCAACCAATATTCCCTTGCCCAGAAAGTTTCAAGTCCCAGAAATAAATTCAATGTAAGTTCAAACTGGTACCCCCACTACTCTCGCACCGACAATCCTAGGCACAGGTTAAAAACAATCCAATAGGATATAGATGTTATTTCTCTAAATTGAAGGTGCTACCATCACTGAATCTGTCACAGAAGGAAAAAAATTGCACATCTTCCAGATCCTCCTTTTTGGTCAGAGAGAATATTCAAAGAGCTCTTGTTCAAGATTCTACATAGGCGTGGGCCCTGGCCTGGTGTTTTGTCCATTTCACCATCAATTTTCTTGCTTCTCCCAGCCACGGCAACATAACCTGCAAAGGGTGGGGATAACAAATGGGCTGATGAAACTCTGAGGCCGAACATGGTGAGGCACTATGGTGGTCACATAGTGGTTAAATCTCTTTGGAAAAATGTTGTACACATACCGCTTAAAATCCCCCTGATTCTGACAGTTCACTTAGACTGCTTATTTCTT
Source organism: Piliocolobus tephrosceles (assembly GCF_002776525.5). Lineage (NCBI taxonomy): Eukaryota > Metazoa > Chordata > Mammalia > Primates > Cercopithecidae > Piliocolobus > Piliocolobus tephrosceles. The sequence goes on from NC_045435.1 coordinate 134,822,835, forward strand.
GGCAGAGCTGATCTGGTCTCCTAGAAAAGACAGATAAGAATTTGGCCAATGCTTTCCAAAATACTCTGCTTTTTAAGGAAGAGGGTGCATATCATTAAAGTCCTTTCTTTCTTTTCAGACGTGTCACTTTGCTAGAACCAGAGCATTCTAACCTGATGAATGTCTATCTTGGGGAATCATAAAGCAGAAAGTTCTACTCTGTAGCCTAAAAACAGAGTTTATCTAACTAGCCAATTGGTGGTAGTCCACCTGTCAAGTAACTATTGGCTAAAAGTGAGGCTGGAGAACTCTGTGGCAGGATTCAGTAAGGGAAAGTCTATTTTCCCCAGGAATGGGAGGCCAATGTCTGGTTCTTAGAAAAACAAGCACATCTCTGGTGCTAGGAGTGTAGCTGTTGCCATGGCACCCATCCAGCCAAAGCTTTAGATGCTGTGGAAGCTCCACAGAGACCAAGGCCTCAGAGCTGACAGCAATAGTAAAATGCAGTCACTGATTATATATTAAAACAACAAGAAAGCCCCCTCTGACATGCTGCAGATGGCTCTCGGTAAGAGTGGAACTGCTGTGGATAAATTTCATGTTTATCCTTTAAAACTTCACAACGCTGGGTCATGCCTGGGGCAACCAAACCCAATTTATGGAACACTGAGAGTATATACCTCCTTTGCTTGTCCCTACAGCATATATTGTAATTCTGCTTTTTTTTTTTTTTTTATTTAACCTTTGGCACATTAGGTCACTACCTTTTATTTTCATAGTATGATCTTTCTCTCTATTTGTTCAACTCCCTCCTTTAACAGATGAGAATATCCATGTTCCATCATGCATATTATCTTGTCCAAGTTCAAGTGACCAGTAAAAAAGCCAGGATTTGGCCAGGTGTGGTGGCTCATGCCTGTAATCCCAGCACTTTGGAAGGCCAAGGTGGGTGGATCATGAGGTCAAGAGTTCGAGACCAGCCTGGCCAACATGGTGAAACCCCATCTCTACTAAGAATACAAAAATTAGCTGGGTATAGTGGCACATGCCTATAATCCCAGCTACTCGGGAAGCTGAGGCAGGAGAATCACTTGAACCCAGGAGGCGGAGGTTGCAGTGAGCTGAGATCATACCACTGCACTCTAGCCTGGGCAATAGAGCGAAACTCCATCTTGGAAAAAAAAATAAAGAGCCAGGATTTGAACCCAGGTCTGTCTGACTCCAAATAAAACCCATGCTTTTCTCTAGTAGTCCATGTTGCTTCCTTGGGCTAGCAGAAACTATATTATGTCCTGACTCAGTTAAGAAGGATTTTGGCTGCAGATAGCAAAGACAACAATAAAAACTAAAAGTTTATAAACTACAAAGAAATTAAACCTGGATATAGGTTATTACAAAACTGGTCCAAAAATAACAAAGGGTCAGGGCCCTGGGTCAGTGTCTCTGCAACTGTCATGACCTTCCTAGTGGGATCACAACATGGTTATTACAAATGCAGGCATCAGTTCTACATGAGCATGTCCAAAGCCAGGATTCATGGAAAGCTGCATGGTAAGAAGAGAAAGGAAAAAGAACTATTATGGTGATATGCTCTCTCCTTTTATCCGGGGGCAAAGTTCTTTCCAGAATCCTCCCTGTTGACTTTCTCTTAAGTCTCACTGGACAGAACAAGTTTACGGAGACAACTTGATACTGTTTGGCTATGTCCCTATCCAAATCTCATCTTGAATTGTAATAATTCCCATGTGTCAAGGGCAGGGCCAGGTGGAGATAATTGAATCATGGGTATAGTTTCCCCCTCACTGTTCATGTGTTAGTGAATAAGTCTCAAAAGATCTGACGGCTTTACAAAGAAATGTTCCCCTGCACAAGCTCTTTTTTACCTGCCACCATGTAAGACATGACTTTGTTCATTTGCCTTCAGCTTTGATTGTGAGGGCTCTCCAGCCATGTGGAACTATGCATCAATTATTCAATTAAACCTCTTTCCTTTATAAATTACTCAGTCTCAGGTATGTCTTTATTAGCAAAGTGAGAACAGACTAATGTACAACTCTAGCTGCAAGGGAGGCTAGGAAAGAGCATTTGGCCTTTCTCAGCTGCTATAATTGAAGGTAGTTAAGAGAGACGTGAATTGGGAATGACCATTATGTAGCCAAATAAAAGTGTTTGCCACACGTCCTCACAGTCTCCAGGGAACCATTGCTATGTGGCAATTTTTTGGTTTAGTGCTCATAATATTTTCCAGAGCCTCCTAACTAATGTTTACTGTCCATAGTCTACTCTTCAGTGGAAAAATTTGGCTAAAATCCAACTTGTCTTATTCATACCCTGGAGCCTTTTCCATCACAGAACCCAACTAACAACCAAGGCATTTAATACACAAGCACTTTGAGAATAGTTGTTAAAATTTTCTATTCTGTGCACAAACGGAAAATATTCCAATAAAAACATAGCAGAAGAACCCTTTGTCTGTCTTTCTCTCCCTCCCCCATCCCCAACCATTCTTGCCAAGTCATACAAACTCTCCATATAATAGGGCTCTAAGTCCCAGATGAACCTAAAATGCTGTATTTTGTCTGGAGGAAGAAATGAGTGCACACACTCAGTGCTAAAATCAAGAGTAAGACTTTAAATTCCTTACAGACTTACAAATTGACTACACGGAAACAGAGGGTTTTTTTCCTTGCTTCCTCTTTAATCATTTCAGTCTGGTTGCTGGTTTTCAGATTTATTGACTTGGAAAAGTAAGACTTTCCTACGCGATACTTTATGCTTGTCACTTCGTAAAGTCACCGCCCATTTGATTTAAAGACCCAGACTCATACCACTTCATTCTAGGACATTTGGATTTATTTTTTATCCACAAACAATTAGCATTTCAAACTCCAGGAGGAGTCACACACATTGTTTTGTGTAAACGGAGCACCCTAAACCCACCCCGGAGCTGTGCAGTGGGAGTCCTGAAAATAGCTGCTCTGAGAAACAACAAACGTATACCTATGAGTTTGAGCACTAGTCCTCACAAGATCTTTGCT